>NW_024080644.1:6093756-6478198 GCF_003009895.1 Hyaena hyaena | reverse complement strand
CTCTCTCTCTCTCTGTGCCCCCCCCCCCAACTTGTGCTTCCAGTTGTTAGAAAAATGAGACCCTTTGGGGCGCCTGGGTGGCTTAGTCGGTTAAGCATCCGACTTTCGCTTAGGTCATGATCTCGCGGTTCGTGGGTTCGAGCCCTGCGTCAGGCTCTGTGCTGACTGCCAGCTCAGAGCCTGGAGCCTGTTTCAGTCTGTGACTCCCTCTCTCTCTGACCCTCCCCTGCTCACGCTGTCTTTCTCTCTCCTAGAAATAAAAAAGAAAAGAAAAATGAGACCCTTTGCTTTTATTAAAAGCTATAGGTGGCCCATATACATTAAGAGAAGCACATTTAGGTTGTAAATATTTAGCCAACCAGAAATGTGCATTTTAAATTCATAGAATTGTATCACATCTTATATCAGATACGTAGTTATATTTAGGTCTTTATCAGGAAAAATACTTTGAGATATATAACAGAAAATGTTGTTTGCTGTGTAGTATACTAGTTGAAAATTTGTAGTCATCTTTGTTTGATAGACTGATTTTGCGATAATATGCTATAGAGCTCTAGTTGATCAATTGTTCAATGTTGTAGCATCTCCAATGAAAACATACCAGTCACTGTTTTTGTGAAGTATCTAGGACATCTGTTTCTCCAGGGAAATTTGTCTCCCAGTTCTAGATGTAAAGCAGTCTTGGTTTGTGAAATTAATATACATATCATGAACATATCTCACCACAGTTTCTTCTTCACAGAAAGTGAGAGTCAAGGACTTTGAGGGGATTTGTGTAGACTGCCAATGTTTCCCCTTGATTTCAGGGAATACATCATCTTAGACCTTTAAGAATTTAAGCCATTTTAGATACTTTTTTCTTTGTTGCTTTTTTTTAAGTTTTTTTTTTTTAGTTTATTTATTTATTTATTTTTAATATGTTTTTTTTTTTATTTCTAGGAGAGAGAGAGACAGCGTGAGCAGGGGAGGGTCAGAGAGAGAGAGGGAGTCACAGACTGAAACAGTCTCCAGGCTCTGAGCTGGCAGTCAGCACAGAGCCGGAGTGGGGCTTGAACCCACAAACCTCGAGATCATGACCTAAGCGAAAGTCAGACGCTTAACCAACTAAGCCACCCACGCGCCCCCTTTTATTTTTAGTTTAATTCCAGTTAGTTAACATACAGTGTTATACTAGTTTCATATGTACAACATAGTGATTCAACAACTAAGTATATCATCTGGTACTCATCAAGACAAGTGTACTCCTCAGTCCCCATCACCTGTTCAACCTCCCTCCCCATCCCCACCCCTACTTCCCTGGCAGCCACCAATTTGTCCTCTATAATGAAGAGTCTGTCTCTTGCTTTGTCTTTCTTTCTCTTTTCTCTTTGCTCATTTGTTTTGTTGCTCACATTCTACAAATGAATGAAATAATACGGCAACCAACTCTCCCACACCAATTTTGCTCAGCATAATCCTCACGAGCTCCATCCACGTTGTTACAAATGGCAAGATTTCATGCCTTTATGGTTGAGTAATATTCCATATATCACGTCTTCTTTATATATTCCTCAAACGATTGACACTTGGGCTGCTTCCATATCTTGGCTATTGCAACAAAAGCTGCTATAAATGTAGGGGTGCATGTATACCTCTAAATTATTGTTTTTGTATTCTTTGGGTAAAGATACAGTAGTGCCATTCGTGGATCATAGGGTGGTTCTATTTTTAACTTTTTGAAGGAGCTCCATATTGTTTTCCACAGTTACTGCATGAGTCTACATTCCCACCAAGAGTGCACAAGTGTTCCTTTTTCTCCACGTGATCACCAACACCTACTGTTTCTTGTGTTGTTTGATTTTAGCCATTCTAATGGGTGTAAGGTGATATTGTACTCTTGATTTATATTTCCCTCATGGCAAGTGATGATGAACATCTTTTCATTTGTCTCTTGGCCATCTGTATGTCTTCTTTGGAGAAATATCTATTATGCCTTCTGTGCATTTTTAATTAAATTATTTTTGGGGTGTTTTATATGTTCTTTATATATTTTAGATACTAATCCTTTATCAGTTATCTCATTTGCAAATATCTTTTCCCATTCTGTAGGATGCCTTTTAGTTTTGTTGCTTCTTTCCTTTGCTGTGCAGAAGCTTTTTTCTTTTGATGTAGTCCCAAGTTTATTTTTGCTTTGGCTTCTCTTGCCTCAGGAGACATATCTAGAAAAAAGTTGTTACAACCAATGTCAAAGAGGTTCCTCCCTGTTTTCTAGGATTTTCATGGTTTCAGGTCTCTCATTTAAGAATTTCATCCATTTTGAATTTATTTTTGTCTATGTTATAAGAAAATGGTTCAGTTTCTTTCTTTTGCATGTTGCTGTCCACTTTTCCCAACACCATTTGTTGAAGAGACTATTTTTTTCTCATTAGATATTCTTTCCTGCTTGGTCAATGATTACTTGACCAAACAGTTATAGATTTTTTATTTCTGGTTCTCCTGTTTTGGTCTGTTGATCTCTGTGTCTATTTCTGTGCCAGTACCGTAGTGTTTTGATCACTACAGCTTTGTAATATAACTCAAATTCCGGAATTGTGATGCCTCTAGCTTTGCTCTTCTTTTTCAAGGTTTCTGTGGCTATTTGGGGTCTTTTGTGGTTCCATACACAAAATTTTTATTGTTATAAAATATATAAAAATATATATATTATATAAAATACATATAATATATATAATTATAATATATATAAAATTATATTTATATAAATATAAATATATATAATATATATATGATATATATAAAATATATAATTGTTCTAGCTCTGTGAACAATGCTGTTGGTGTGTTCATTAGGATTGCATTAAATGTGTAGATTACCTTGGGTAGTATAGACATTTTAATAATATTTGTACTTCCAGTTCTTGTGCATGGTATGTCTTTCCATTTCCTGGTGTCATCTTCAATTTCTTTCATCACTATTTTATAGTTTTCTGAGTATAGGCCTTTCATTTCTTTGGATAGGCTTATTCCTAGGTATCTTAATCAGTTTTTGTGCATTTGTAAATAAGGCTGATTCCTTAATTTTTCTTTCTGCTGCTTCATTATTGGTATATAGAAATACAACATTTCTTGTAGATTGATTTTGTGTCCTACAAATTAACTGAATTACATTTATCAATTTTAGCTGTTTTTTGGTGGAGTCTTTTGGGTTTTTTTGTTATAGTATCATGTCATCTACACGTAGTGAAAGTTTAACATCTTCCTTACTGACTCGGATGCTTTTTATTTCTTTTTGTTGTCTGATTGCTGTGACTAGGACTTTCAGTGCTGTGTTGAACAGAAGTAGTTAGAGTGAGGCACCTAGGTGGCTCATTTGGTTAAGCATCCAACTCTTCATTTCATCTCAGATCCTGATCTCATGATTCTTCAGACCCAGCCCTGTGTTGGGCTCTGTACTGACAGTGCGGAGCCTACTTGGAATTCTCTCTCCCTCTTTCTCTTTCTGCCCCTCCTCTACTTGTGTGCTTCCCCCCAAAATAAATATTATAAATAAAACAAATAAATATTTGTTTAAAAGAAGAAGTAGTGAGAACGGATATTGCTGTCTTGTTCTAATCCATAGAGGAAAAGTTTTCAGTGTTTCCCTTTTAGGGATGATGTAAGTTGTGTGTTTCTCAAGGGTGGCCTTTATTATGTTGAGGTGTTTCCTCTAAACCTGTTTTGCTAAGGGTTTTATTGTGAATGGATGTTGTACTTTGTCAGATTCTTTTTCTTCATCGATTGAAATGATCACATGGTTCTTATTCTTCATCTTATTGATGTGGTGTATCACGTTGGTTGATTTGCCAATATTAAGCTACCCTTGTAACCTATGAAACACAATGATGTGTCCATTGGTGCGAGTGGGGAATTAAAGTCCCCTACTATTATCATATTATTGATCTGTTACTTTATGTTTATTATTAAACTGTTTTATGTATTTGGCTGCTTTTGTATTGGGTACATAAATATTTGCAGTTGTTACATTTTTTATTGTTTCCTTTATTCTTATATAGTATCCTTCTTTGTCTCTTATTACATTCTTTGTTTTAATATCTAGTTTGTCCAGTACCTTTTGGAAACTTTTTAGAGAAAAGGCAATGTCTCATTCAACATAGCAAAACTTTCTGTTGTTTATGTCACCCTCTCTTCCTCCCTAATGTAAGATAGTCTTTTAAGATATTTACTAAATATCCAGTTATTTTCACTGTGGTTTTAATCTCAGTGTAGCAGTCATCTCTATAACTGACCATTTCTTTTATTACTCCTCCATCTTGTATTAACTTTTATAAGTAAATCCTGGTTTCTTTAAGCCATAAATCTCCAACCCTTTCCACATAATACCTATATGTGGATCAGTTTCTGCGACAGTTAGGGAAACTGGCACCAAAACTTTAGAGTTACAGGAAACCTCCTGCCTTCTGAGTCACCTTGCCCATGATGATGATCATTGGTCAAGCATTTGAATGCTAGGGTACTCAAAAGAATGAGTAATTTTGAAATACTGTATTTTTCTTCCATTGCCGTGTAGTAATATATTCTTGAGAGTTGTTCAAATGGAAATAATGGTACCAGGGGTGCCTGAGTGGCACAGTCACTTGAGCGTCTGACTCTTGATTTTGGCCCAGGTTATGATCCCAGGATAATGAGATTGAGCCCCATGTTGGGCTCCATGCTGAGTGTGGAGCCAGCTTAAGATTCTCTCTCCATCTATCCCTCTCCCCTGCTAGCTCTCTTTCTGTAGCTAAAAAATAAGAAAAAAAAAAAAAAAAAAAAAAACCCAAACAGTTAACAAAATAAAAATTAAGGGACAAGTTTACAATTGCTTATAAAATCTCATAGATATATTTCATGTATTAAGCTTCTGAGGTTTATATTTTGCTTTTGTTTGCAAAATAATATTCTTTTTCTTTTCTTAGCAAAGGTAATTTTTTTTTACTGTTGCTAAAATTTCCATAAGATATCACTTGTGCTTTTTTTCACTTTCCCATTTTTCTTTATTCATCAGTCCATTTTCCTTTTGAAAGAATAGAAAATTCCAGATTATTTCCTTATTATTTTATGTGTCACTTTGGAAGAAAATCTCTCAAGGACCAGTGATTCCTTGAAAACCAGGGAAATAAAGTGAGGCACATTTCTCTTTTCCTTCATGTTTGAACTGTCCAGTAAATATCTCCACAGTGTGAGTGATTTTGAAAGCATTTTTCTTTCTATAATGTCTGTCAATTTTAAAAATATTCTTTATTATATAGTGACAAGATAGGAATATATTTAGACAGTGCCATAAGTTATCTTTTAGAAAAGCAAAACTAATGTTATATTTACTTTATTTCTTTTTTTGTGATAGGAGTTATTCCCTCTGAGAGATGGATAGTAAATTTTGACAAGGACCTTTTAGATGGCCTCGTTTTTGCAACACAATTGGGCGCCTATTGTCCATTTTTGGTAAGCGTCATTTTTATGCAGAATGGTATTTATTATTTGAAAGAACTTAGTAATTAAAATTCAAAGTATTTTCTATAAACTGATTCTTTTAAATATTTTTTAAAGATTTAAAAAGCCACACCTGAATCTGAATGGGTAACATTCTATTTTTCTTTATTCTCTTACTTTGATTGCAATAATCCTCCACTGCCAGATGTTAATATTTAAATGATTCTTGCTAGGGGCCCCTAGTGGCTCAGTCACTTAAGCTTCTGACTTCAGCTCAGGTCATGATACCCGAGTTAATTGGTTTAAGCCTCGCATCGGGCTCTGTGCTGACAGCTCAGAGCCTGGAACCTGTTTCAAATTCTGTGTTTCCCTCTCTCTCTGCTCCTCCCCCTCTTGCACTCCATCTCTCTTTCTCTCTGAAAAAACTTTAAAAACTTTAAAAAATTTTTTAAAAATAAATGATTCCTTGTTAAACTAAAGAGAAGAGTTAAAAGGCAGTAATTTTTATTCAATTACTAAAAGATTTGATTGTTGTCTTTTCCAGATTGAGTCACATTTTGTAAATATGTATACACAACCAAAAAGTTCTGAACAGTATCTGCACAATTGCCTGATCATTGTGAATGTACTTCGTGAAATTGACTTTGACATGGACATACAGGTGGGTGCCTTTATATCATACATTCCATAGGTATGAATTTCTTCTTTTCATACTATTTTATAAGCTTATTATGTATGATTGGCAAATAAAATTGTATAATTTTATTTAGTTTATAAAATGTGATTTTTGTAGGTGTACAATGTGATGATTTTAATATATAGTGTGAAATGATTGCCACAGTTGAGTTAATTAACACATCTTTCCCATCCCATATTTACCATTTTGTGTGTATGTGTGTGTTGTGAGAACACTTAAGTTCCAACATCTCCCTGATTCCCCCATCCCCGTCTGGTGGCCACCACCATTCTACTCTCAGGTTCCATGGATATGGCATTTTTAGATTCCACATACAATTGAAATTAAAAAAAAAAATACATGCCTTACAGTGTCTGGCTTATTTTACTGAGTATAATGTCCTCCAGTTTCATCCATGTTGTCACGGATGAGAGGATTTCTTTCTTTTTTATGACTGACTATTCCATTGTGGGTATATACCGCTTTTTCTTTATCCATTCATCCACCAACAAACAGATTGTTCCATATCTTTGGTATCATGAATGATGCTGCAATTGAACGTGGATGTGCAAATATCTCTGAGATGCTGGTTTCATTTCTTTTAGATATATACCAAGAAGTGGGGTTGCTGGACAATATGATAGTTCTATTTTTAATTTTTTAGAGGACCCTCATGCTGTTTTCCATAATGGCTATATAACAAGGCACATTTTTACCAACGGTGTGCAAAGATGCCCCTTTCTTCACATCCTTGCCAATGCTCTATGTCTCCTCTTTTTGATAATGGTAATTTTAACAGGTGTGAGTTAATATCACCTTGTGGTTTTGATTTATTTTTCCATCATGATTAGTGGTGTTGAATACTTTTTCGTGTACCTATTGGCCATTTATATGTCTTCTTTGGGAAAATGTTACTTGACTCCCTGTTCTCATATTTTAATCTAAGATGAAACCTTCATTTTATAAGATCTTGCTGAAATGTGGAATTTGAAATATGACTTCATAGAAATCTAGTGGCTATTTCTAAATCTATATAGTTATGTATATCCAACTATGCATGACAAGAAAGTAGTTCTGGTGATAGCTCCAGTTTTCTTAAACCCTACGAATGAACGTGAGTACTTTTGTAACACTACTCAAGCTCTAAGAATTAATTAAGGAAGCAGAGTTGTTTGAATATAGATGTATTATCATTTATTCATTAAGCTAAAACAAAATTTTACTTTGGTTTTAAAATAATTACTAATGTAGAGATCACAGTGGCAGTATATATTACTATATTTGCATCTCCATGTTCTAATTCTGTCTGGCTTTTTACATCAAGTTCTCAATATAAGTAATCAAAACCATTATATGCTTACTATTTTTAAGCCCTTTGTTAGAGTAATGAAATAGTATAATGATTTCTTACTTTGAAGTATATACAAAGTCATTGAATTATCTAGATATATGCATATTAAATGATAAATAACATTCTACTCATGTCATTGTCAGAGAATACAAAAAATTAAGTGTAGAGTTCAGATAAGGAAGAGATCAGTATGATCTGATTGATCTGTCAAAAACTATGTAGAGAAGGCAGTGCTTATTTGGGTTCTTGAAGGGTGGATTGGATCTGGATTGGTAGTGGTAAGAGAGGAAGGTGCTTACTTAGAGGAAATGACATGAACAGAATGTCGAATGGAATATATGACATACATTAAGGAAATTCTGTAAATAGGTTCCCTAGTTGAATTTCGGGATTAGAAAAAATCAATAGGGGTATTGGATGTCAGCATTAAAAGTCAGAAGTTTACCATGGGGTATTATGGGCATAAAGATATTTGCTTTTATAACTATGGTCAGAATGATTTTGATGGGAGAGGGACTGGAGATAGGGAACACAGAGCAATCAAAATATAATTTCATTTGGTCAAGGTGGAAAGTGTTTACTCATGTGATTTTAATGGAAACTTAAAATAATAAGCTGCCACAGGAGACATTTGAGGTTGGCTAGACATTGTCAACAGTCACAGAAGATGGGCGCAGAAGAAAGGACATTACAGCTAATTCTGTTCCATGATTGACGATTGCCAGTTCCCCCATATAGCTTGGTATAAAGTTGTTCCTTATACCTGCTGGAGAAATGATATTTCATAATGGCTTGCTTTTTCCTGTACTAAAATCACTTGCATGTTAAAGTCACTTTGTTTCAGGTCTGACATTTACATTCTTTTATATCGGTATAGTTGTAAGGAGAAACTGTATTGTAGGATTTTGATCAGAGATTTTCTTTATAAGAGAGGTTTAAAGATAAAGTGCAGTGAAAGACTTTGGTTTGGAAGAACAAAAATACTACAATTGCTGTCAATTCAACAAATTGAATATCCTCCAAAAAAGACTCTGGATAGACCCTGCAAGGGGTACAGATATGATTAAACCCCAATGATGCCTTCAAAGCTGTTATTAATAGTGACAAATATATGAAAAAGAGCTGATGCAAAGCAGGTAGTGAATGCACAGTATCCATGGAAGCAGTGTGCTGTGAGAATCAACAGGGACAGGAATCGTTCTGGTACAGGAACCCAGAAGAGTTGCATGGGACATTTGGTTTAAAGGCGGCCCTTGAGAATTTGGTAGGGGTTCACAAGAAACTCAAAATATGTTTCGAAAATATAATTCATCATTCTCTCCTTTGACTTTTTTTTTATTGCCTCAGGTATGTTGTCTCAAAAATTTTATTTTATTGTATAGCCACAACATTTTAAAATGTGAGTATCTAATACATAAAAATGTAGAGAAGGGGGTCTAAGATTTGATGAATGGTCAAATTGACAGTTAACTGATAAATTACCAAGTTTTTACCAACCAGTAAACTTTTTTCCTTAACTTTTTATCAGCCTGGATTTACCAACCACATTAAGTGGCATTGTTTCAAAATCTTAAATTAACTTATCCATAGTGAATGAATGTTGATGCCTAGCACTGGCTCACATTTAAAACGAATGAAATTCAACACTGGACATATTTATTACTGTTAAGTTTCTTATTTATTATGTTCTTTGCAAGTGTGGGATCAATTGGGTAAGTTTCTGTGCCTGTGTTATGTCCATTTATGGAATCCTGCCAGCTAGAATGTAACAATTATTTACATATTCTCCCATTTATGACATGCTTTATATTTAAAGCAAAAATATGGTGGGAATTGTTTGGACTCAGTATAGAATGTAATTTTATTTCCTCATGTAGAGAAATGGATCTAAAAAATAAATATGACATTTATAGAGGTTGTAGTATACCTAATTCACTGAGTAGTGATGGGAGCTAAGGTTGAATAGATAATTTAACTTTTCTCTTAAAAATTTTGTTTGGTCTTATCTACCCGGATGCTTGTAGCATTAAATAAGGATTCATGAGTGAAAGTGCTTTAAAAATAATGAAATTAAATATTTTACATTAGATAAAGTCTGGCATTAGGAGATTATAAGGATAGTTTCTCAGTAAAGTTATTAGAGATCCATTTTTGCTCAGCCCTTCTCAGCCTGCTGGCTTTGTTTTAGGTAAATGCACTAGTAAGCACAAATTTCTGCTGAAATTCTCTTGTAACACCTTTATACAGCTGTTCTTGAGGCTGGTTGATTAGCACCTCTTCTTTTTCCATAAGGTAAACATTTTCTAGTGGTCTCTAGCATATTTCCTATTACGTGTCATTGACCATAATTACATCCCATGCTTCTGGCTAAACCACTGTTTGATAAAAATAATGAAACAGGTACAAAAATTGGGATTCTTAGGGAAGAAGAAAGAAGAAAGAAGAAAATTGCTTCTGGGAAGGCAATTGACAGTGTTCTCTGTAGAATTAATGTATGTCAGTGGGTACTGCTAGTTAAGGTAGGTTTCCATTGTGAAAGCTGGTGGTATCTTGAAGTCATAGTGAATTAAATCGACCATGAAGGCCAATATTATCTCAACTCTTCTTGTTACTGATGAGAAATTTGAGGTTTTGGGAAACCAATTGATTTAGTCAAGATCATGGCACTGTATAGTAGCAGGACTTGAATTAGGTTTACCAGATTTCTCCTCCAGCATTTTTCTCTATTATGACCTATTTTGTTAAATTCTTCATCTTTTATCAAGCCATATGGAAAATTCTGTCATTGGGCGGGAGACGGGAATGAACCAATACAATTAAAGTTATTTTAGGTGAGCCCTGTATAGGGAAAGTAATGATTATATCTTTGAAAGATATTTCACCTGAAAATCTTGTTTTAAGAAAACCTAACTTGTTTAAAATTTGGATTTTTAAGCCTAAGATTGACTAAAGTACAATTGCTTTAAATTATGTTCATTGAAACTTATAAGGAAAGGTAAGGATGCTCGTTTCTCTTTTTTTCAGACTAATATCTTAATGTTCAAAAATATATTTCCATTAAGATAAATGTATTTTTTTAAATTTCCAAATTATTGCATTTTCAGCCCATTGTATATTTTTCAAAGATGGGTATTGTGAAAAATTCTATATTGCTACCTATATATTTGATTCTGTAGTCACTATAGAAGTGTTCAAAAGGCTTTTACTGACCTGAGACTTGAGCCTAGAGTGTTCTGCCACTAATTTTACCCTTTCTCCAACAAACACATTTCCCATCACCCCAGACAGCCCTCTTTGAATCACTCTCATAGGCTGGCCTATCCCAAAGAGCTCACCGGAGCCATATTCTTCACTTTGTGGGAATTAAATTCTGTCTTCAGTTTTTTAGTTTGTTTTTTATCTTAAATAATTTTCCTTCATCTGTTGACCAACATTGTCTTTCTTGAAGAAATGTGACACCAGAGAATACTGATGAGAACTTTGGAGTCTTGGTGTATTTCTCAGTTTCCCTCCAATCATACTCACCAGCAGCTTTGTACCCTACACAAGCAGATCAGCTCCCTTATTTTTTACTGAAAATCCCCTCCCCAGGAGCCTTTATTGGTTGATCTTACTGCTTATTGACAAAGCAAGAAAGAACAAACTCTTCTTCCAAAGAAGGAAAAGAATGTGTTTGGGGATATAGACTAGCAGGTAATCCTAAGAACTGTCTTTCTTCACTGGTAACTGCTGCCGAACTTCAGAGTCAAGTGCATTAGTCCCACATAACAGCATTAGGTCTCCTTGGCTCCCACACTATTTGCATTTCCAAGCCAGGCCTGGATCATTTTCAGTTACTAACTTGAATGTGTGCTGTTAGATTATAGTAGATCTTCATTTTATGGAAGTATAGAGGGCTCCCTATACATTGACAATTGCTTGTTTATCCGTGGTGTTTTATGTGTTTGAATTCTTGTCTTAGACCATTCTCAATACTTCTTTGTTTTGAATAATTTTCTCCTACCACCTTCACATTTTTCTAGGATGTCATAGGTACTACATGAACTGATACAAAGAATCCTTCCTCCTACGACTGACTCTCCTTTTTGTATTCAGTGTGCATTCAGGCTGTGTTGATTGTTCCTGCTATTATTCCTTTGCACTTCTGGGTTTTATCTCGAATCTTAAATCTAGAAACAACCATCGCTAATTTATCTTGGTTATCAATATAATTACAGTTTCCGACTTATTACAATTGGTCTGTTCTGAGAAAAGTACTTTCCAACCTCCCCCCTTCCTGATCTCCCTGAATTGTTGCTCTTGTGTTATTCCTTGTTGAGAAATCAAGGCTCTCACCCTCGCTTCCATACCCTGCATAGTGTGGCCCCTGGCGCTCCTTAGTCTTTTTACACACTACTTGTCCCTCCTTATACCTTATACATGATTTAAATTATACTTCTTTAACAAGCACTATGCGTCCCTAAATACCTGCACTATAGTTCTTTGCCTTTCTGATGGAATATATCATTTTCTGCACCCCAAACACAACCTATATAAGATCCAATCATTCTTCAAGGCTGTTTCATGGGCTACCTTTTCCCTTAAGCTTTTGCTTGAAGCTCTTCTTTTACCTCAGCAGTTGGTCTACTTCTCAGTTTTCTTTTACTGCTGTGTATGGTACTTTAAATTAGGGATGGTGTCGTAGTCACATTAGTCAGTAGTTCTAGTGCATAATACTGTTATGACCTCTGACTAGCTTTTGTAGAGGCTTTGAGGGTGTGAGGTCATTGTTATTCTTAGAACACATCTACTCCATCTCTTAACACCTAGGTCAAGCTCTTCTGATTCACAGCTATAATCTGTTTACTGTGTTTCTAATTCAGTGTCAATGTCAACTATTAACATTTTAAAATGTTTTAAAGTAACATGACAGTTGATATACTGCTCTAGCTCTTTTTATATATTCTATCTATATATCCTCTAATTTATATTTCACTTTTTTGAAACTAGGCCACTGACATCTGTGAACCTAACCCAATCCTGATGCTCATGCTTTGTGTCTACATGTATGAAAGGCTCCCCACGTATCTCCCCAAGAAGGTGGTGCCCTTTCATTGTACTCTACATGACACTGTGCTGAGACAGGTAAGGTTAGAATTGGGGCCGAAATATGTGGAAAATAACACTTCCCAAGGGTTTTAGTAATTTCTTTTGCAACCCAAAATTAACACAAGTATCCACATGATGTGATAAGCTTTAGTTAATGTTTCTCCTTCTAAGCCAAAGGTATAGCAGAGTAAAAGGGACAGTTTTTGCTTAATAGTAACCACCACCAGCAATGAAATGATGACTCTGATTCATTTGACGAATGGTGTTTGCAGAGGTGGAAAATGAAAGGTACTTTGAAGGGCAAATTTTCTCAGGACACATTTCATGTACAAGGGGACTGACACCATAAGTGGAAATTTGTGTTCTGTATGTACTCATCTTTCCTTAAGGGAGTTTACACATCCAGATAGATTTTGTTCAGATGACAATATAGACAGGAAAGTAGTAAAGAGCTCCTAACAAGGGCCACCTAATTCCCACTGAAGGATGTTATGTGTGTGGAAGCTGTTAAATGTGTAACAGTGAATTTTTTACTTTGCATTAAAAAAATCAAAAATTTAATTTGAAGCCTTGAGACAATAACAAACTTATGTAAATATGTCCATAGTTATCAAGTGTTCTCTTTGAGAAATATCTTGTCAAGGATAATTGACCTTGTTTTTCAAGCTACTTGTTTCATATTTACAGTTTTGAAATATGTTCTGGGATACAATTTTATTTTTTTTTAATTTTATTTATTTGAGAGGGAGGGAGGGGCAGAGAGAGAAGGAAAGAGAGAGAATCCCAAATTGGCTCCACACTGTCAGCACAGAGCCTGATGCAGGGCTCAAACTCAAACCATGACATCTTGACCTGAGCCGAAATCAAGAGTTGGACACTCAAATGACTAAGCCACATGGGCACCCCTAGGATGCAATTTTAAATTGCTTATATTTATATAAGATTGTCCCTACTACTGGTGTTCATAAAATCTTCAACCAGATTTATAGGTCTCTCCTTATTCCTTTCTGAGGATGCTTGGGCTGATAGAGTCTTATTCTCTACAAAAGTTATTTTTCCTCTTTGGTCAGATCATGTTTATTCCTTTTTCTCAGACTATTTCATGTATTTCTCTTCATATTTAGTTGGGAGGGTGTAGTTTTATACTTGTGATACAAAGCTTGTCTGTATTTGGTCTTCAAAAGATATGTCTTGGTGATCTTTGATTTGTAATTGCAACCTCTGAAAAACTCAGTAGCCTCTGTGACGATACAAGTGATGGTTAGTAAGGATTCAGTTAAAAATCTGGAAAAACTCAATTTCTTGTCTCAAAGTGTAAAGGGCGCAGTTTAGGGTAAGGAAAGCCCCTTCTGATTTTTTGTTGGTAAACATTGAGGTATGACTCCTTTCATAATATTTTTCTCTCTTTGTCAGTATTTATTCTGATAATTCCTTAACTGCAATGACTCTCAAAGCCTAGAGCTGTAATTATACTGGAGAGGTCTTTTAACTTCAAAATAAAATTTCAAAAGAGTTAGAAATGTTTTGATTAAGGTTGAAGAAGTTAGGAGGAGTCTGAATTAAATTAAGCAGTGATTTATTACTGTTAGGTATTATTACCAGTTCTCTAATTCTGTCCATGTGTTTTTATTTCTTTATGCCTTTTATATGCCATTATTTTTAAAGAGTAGTTAATAACACAAGGTGATGTTTAAACATAAATTTTAATTATGTTAAAAATCAAATTAACACATATGAAAATAGAAACATTTCTTTCTAGTTTTATCTCTTTACTAGAAGTAACGTTCATGCCTTAAGATTATAGATGAAATTGAGGCGCCTGGGTGGCTCAGTCAGTTAAGCATTGGACCTCGGCTCAGGTCATGATCTCACCATTCATTGATTCGAGCCCCGCGTTGGGCTCTGTGTGCTGACAGCTTGGAGCTTGGAGTCTGCTGCAGATCCTGTGTCTCCCTCTCTCTGTCCCACCATTGCTAACACTGTGTGTCTTACTGTCTCAAAAATAAATAACAACAACAACAAAAAAAGACTATAGATGAAATTATGCAAATATAACTTATTTTTCACCAATGTAGAATATGTCATTTGAAGATAACAAAAATTAAATTTAAATGCAAAAAAACTGTCAATTACACAAGCTTTAATTTTAAATTTCATTTAAGAAAATCACTGATTTGCCAAACGCCTGGGTGGCTCAGTCGGTTAAGCATCTGACTTTGGCTCAGGTTATGATCTCGCAGTTCACGAATTCGAGCCCCATGCCCAGCTCTGTGCTGACAGCTCAGATCCTGGAGCCTGCTTCAGATTCTGTGTCTTCCTCTCCCTCTGCCCCTCCTCTGCTCATTTCTCTGTCTCTCTCTGTGTGTGAAAAATGTATAAACATTAAAACAATTTAAAAAGAAGAAAATCACTGATTTGGAAATTGCTGAAAATATTTGGCACAGGTTTCCCCTGTGCATTAACTCCAGAATAAAGAATAATCTTGGGGTGCCTGGGTGGCTCAGTCAGTTAAGTGACCAACTTCAGCTCAGGTCATGATCTCACAGTTTGTGGGATCGAGCCCTGCGTCAGGCTCTGTGGTGACAGCTAGCTCAGAGCTTGGACCCTGTTTTGGATTCTGTGTCTCCCGCTCTCTCTGGCCCTCCCCTGTTCACGCTGTCTCTCTCTCTCAGAAATAAATAAAACATTTTAAAAAGTTAAAAAAAAGAATCTCAAGAAATGGCTATTATAATTGAAAATATATTTCTGTCACTTTATGTCATTAATAGAAACAGAATCCTAGAACCAGCAAAAAATAGAGTTATCAGTGAAAAGAAAATGTAGAGTGCAGTGATTTTTCTGAGACATTTTTTAATGCAGTTGAACTTTCTACCCCCATTTTGAAACAAAATTTACACAGAAGCATAGCAGTTAAAGATATGTATTAAATAGTGAAAGTATGCTTTTCTCAGCAAAGGTGCAAAAGGGAAATTGAGGCTCCCAAGCTTTCTTTCCTTCCCTTGAACAGCTCTCCCTTATCCCCATTTACCACCTACCCACCCTGGCATGGAATCCTAGGTGGAGTGATCTGACCACAGGTAAGCCTGATGCTTTTGTGTCATATATATGATATATGATATATATGATACAGTTATGGAAATTCCAGGAGTATAAACCAGTAGGAGCTCACAGGGAATCCTTATGATTTTCTACATTTCCTATAAGAAAACAGAAATTAGTTATCTGGAACTTAAAATCAATTGGTCTGTTCATTAATACTTTAAATCCATCCATGCATACATAAAAAGTAACACACCGGGGAACACCTGGGTGGCTCAGTTGGTTAAGCATCCGACTTCGGCTCAGGTCATGATCTTATGGCTCTTGGGTTTGAGTCCTGTGTCAGGCTCTCTGCTGACAGCTCAGCCTGGAGCCTGCTTTGGATTCTGTGTCTCCCTCTCTCCCTGCCCCTTCCCCACTTTTACTTTTTTTTCTCTCTCTCTCTCAACAACAAATAAATATTAATTTTTTAAAAAATAACACACTGGGTGTGTCTTGCCCCCATTATAACTGATCTGTATAAGCAGATAAGCAACATGATACCCCTAAATCCTTTGGGAACTTGAAGATAGGCACTCTTCATCAACAACATACTTGTCCTGGTAGTTAGCAAAAATTCTCATTGAAATATAAAAGTAGTTTATTTAATCTTTAACAAACCTATGGTATTCTGTGAAAGTCATTATAAGCACTGCGAGTCACTGTAAGTTGCTACAATCACACATAGTGCTAATTGTTAACTTCTCAGATATCTGTGAGTACTTCCTGGACTGCCTGAGTTGCAATCGGCAACTTTTTTGTCACTCTAATTTGGCCAGTCATGTATTTTCCCCATGTTTAATTCCTGCTCTGAATCAGTACTTTGCATGATTACCTGGAATCTTCCGTGTGTGTGTGTGTGTGTGTGTGTAAGCCCGCTTATATTCTCCATAAACACTTGGATACTCACATTTTCACAAAATAGTCTCTCTAAAAATGAAGTAACTCGTTCACAAATACTCTCCTTGTCTCAGCATCAGGAAGGAAGGGACAGTCATCCCCTCACCATACTGCTGCTTCTAGTGAAGGCCACTGTAATTTTAAGCGCGGACCCCTGTATTTAAACCTACACTCCTTATAATACTTTCTACATTATGCGGCCTGAGTATTCTTTTTGTAAATTGGATTATATAAGTTCTCTGTTTAAAATTCTCCAAAGATTTCCTTTTGCAGTAAGAAGAAAATCCAAGTTGCTAACTGAATTTCAAGTCTTTGATAATCAGGTGTTTTTACATCTGTTATTTCCTTGCTTAAAAGCTTGAAAGCTCCTCCTCCCTGCCTCTTTTGCTAAACTATATATATGTTATCTTTAAATACAAAATCTGCTTTCCTCCAGTGAGTGCACATTAGGAAAATTTTCATGATTAAAATGTATAACTTGCTTTGATGAAAATAAGTGTTAAGTTATATATTTTAAAAATTCATGATCTTACTTATCCTCTTTCTTCAATATAGATTCTACTGAAAAATTCAAGCTTGAAAACCTTAGTGTATAATGCTACAATTGTTGGGAAAGACGCCGCTGATTTCTCCCTTTCCCAAACTGGGAACATTGTGACAATACCTTCAAAGTAAGTGTTCTGTTTTTTTTCTGTTTAAAATTTATTTCACCAAAAATTTCAACCCTAGAGCTTTAACGTGTATTATGATTTTTAAAAGAGTAACCTGGTTTTGTTTTTAACTGGTTTATATATAATGAAAAGATCATCACTCAGACAGATAAATTATATATATGTTGATGGGATTCCTCACCAATTGTGTCAAAACGATTCCAACAAAATAAAACAGTTGCTTTTTATGTATGCTTTTAGTTTTAGTTTGTTTTGCTTGCATATGGGCATAGAGATTAGACTATAAGTTGTTTGAGTATGTACTGCAGTTCTGTTTCCTGTAGGAAACTTGAACCAGTGTGGGCTAAATTTTTATATATATATATATTTATATTATTTAAATAAGTATATTCTATATAGGTTATATATAACATTTTATATAGTTTTTTTTATGTTCTTTATAGTTGTTTCTGAGTAATGTGCTCATTGCAGAAAATTTAGAAACTATGAAAGTATGAAGCACAAAGAAAAGTGAAAGACTAATGATCTTACCCCAAAGATACCCTCAGTGTTGCCATTTCTCTCTTTCCCTTCACTGTCTTTGTGTTTATATGTATGGGTGTGTGTATGAGTATGTGTGTGTGTATGTATGTATGCATATCTATTTATATATGCACACACACACACACACACACATACACCCAAATTGTAGTGATTTTCTTTACAGGCTCATTTCTGTCTGATTCTGTTCTCATGATTCATTTTTTTAATGTTTCCACTACTCTCCTACTTTCTGAAATAAAGTACAAATGAAGCCCCCTGAATGTAGTCTTGAGGAGTTAAATATGAGCATAATATATTACTCTTCCCAGATCAACAAATGCTATTAGATACGTCAACAGTATCAATGATGGTAAATATTCTTATTACAAAATACAAGGACGTAAGAGAACAGCCATGTTAGTATCTCAGAGGTTCACAAATGTAATAACCACTGACTTTAACCACCTTGAATTTTAGTCATCACCTTTGCATTCAGTTAGTTTGATTTTTTTTCCCAGTGCAACGTTTCGGATTACAACTACTAAAGTTACTTCACCTGGTTACCTTCTTGGTTTTTGACTATACATTAACCCTGAGTTGCTTTTCATATTGCAATTATTATCACTTCTAGTGTATCAAACACCGAAATAATTGAAAATAAGGGCCATTTTAATTGCTTTAAAATACCCAGAAACCCACTTGCAACAATGCCCCTGGCTTGTGTCATTAGCCTGAGTTTGTTTTCTTCAGTTATTGCTGCAGGCTAGGGAGTATACAATTTATAAATTCTGCATATTCATGATTGGTACTATATCCAGACTGAATTGAATCTGAGGAAAACAATTCTCCACTTACCTGTTTCTGTATTATAAACTAAATGACTAGAATAAAACTCCTTGTAAAAACAACCCACCCATTTTCTAAGTTCTACTTCTTACATGTCTGTTATAAAGCACAACTGTAGTAATACAAGTTAATTTAAACATTGTCATAGTCCCATTTTTCTCCCCTCAGGATTTTGATAATTGAGATCCATTTTCTGCCCTTCAAATAGGTGATACAAGTGAAAAGGTTTCACATTCCCCTCACCATTGTTTTTCCACTTATAGACCCAATAGACCCTTCCAGTATTTCAAAGCTCTCGTTAGGTAGAAACTCTTCCTAACAGCCACACTAAACTTGTGATATTTTAGCTTAAGATCATATTTCAGTTAATGAAATTGACATTTATAGTCTTTATTATAAATTTAAAACCTGTACATGTTGAAAATTTTTTACAGAGAAGTATAAATGGGAAACAACAATCACTGAAAACCCCATCAGATAAACATAGTTAATTTATCAATTCAGTTCTTTCTGGTCTTTTTATATGCACAAATGTGTGTTTATTATAACATATGCCTAGTTAAATATTTACAAAATAAACTCATTATATATGTAAATTTTAAAATGCTTAATGCTTATTAAACATTTGTATGTACAAAATCTTCATAACATGCACTTCATGTACCTTTTCGTCTTTAATCATCCTAACAGCCTAAGTGTCCCCATTTTCCAAAAGAAGACATTAGGCAGAGGCATTCGATCATTTGCCCAATTTTCCCTGCTTAAATGGTCAAGTGGAGATTCAGAACCAGCTGATTAAATCCAGAGCTGACACTTAACTCACTTGACATTGGTACATGTTGTGTATTTGTGAGCGTGTGCGTGTGTGTATGTATCACATGCATACAGAACATTCAATAAAATGTGCTTTGACTATTCATAAGCAATCCTAAAGATCCATGTTTTTGTTTTTCCACAAGCACGTTTGTGCAAATATTTCACTTGGGTGAACCCAACAGGCTACTTCCTATTAACTTCTCAGCAGTGTGCCTTTTTTTCTCTTTATTGACCATTGCACCATTTATGCTCGATATAAATGTATACATATTTATAAATATTAGCTTTATAAAGTTTTAATACATGCCAAGTACACACTAACTGACCATATATTCGTGTCCACCTGCTCACACATGTAATCACGAATATATCATTTTTCCCCCATGTTACACATGTACTTATATTCTTGTTGCCGACTTTATCTGTTATTAATCAAAATTAACTTATACATGTTTAATAAGTCAATATGAAGTGGAGTTAAAAATACAAAACAAATCCCCCTCCCCTCAAATCTTTCTCCACTTCTTGAGCCTCCTACTTTTCACTCCTTCATTTATGTCTCATTTTAGTTCTTCCCATAGTTACCTCCATAAATTGAAATAATCTATATTATTTTTGCCAATATATTTCTTATACCAACCTTATAAATAATCGCTTGATGTATAGCTATAATATTTAATGATCTAGTTTGCTTACTTCTCCAGATTTATTGCCCTCCCTCCAAACATCACTAGTTTTATCTTCTGTTTATTACTTTTTCAGGAGTGAAAATCTATTATATCAGTGTTTCTTATACCGTCAGAATAAAAAATATCTTTTGACTCCTTCTTTTTAAAGTTGAGAATATTAAAAAATTCTAAAGGTATGCATATAGTC
Source organism: Hyaena hyaena (assembly GCF_003009895.1). Taxonomy (NCBI): domain Eukaryota; kingdom Metazoa; phylum Chordata; class Mammalia; order Carnivora; family Hyaenidae; genus Hyaena; species Hyaena hyaena. The sequence continues at coordinate 6,457,927 of NW_024080644.1, read as the reverse complement.
CTTGAAGTCTCTTTCCTTCAAGTACGTCACTTTCTAGAGAACGTTGCCTGTTCCTTTTTATTTGCACTAATTGCTTTCCAGACCTGCTGAAGAGCTGTCAATATTGGACATTTTTATTTCTCTTTGAATAGAAATTAGGACCTTTTTCTTTCTTATCTACTAACTTATGGGAGAGGTAAAGTTTCCAAGATTTTCCATTTTTAAGCTTTTTTTTTTTTTTTTTTTTTTTACTACTCTCACACTTGATTTATAGTTTGCTTGGTTTATTATTTAAAGTTGAAAAGATTTTTTTCCTTATAAGTTAAGAGAATTGTTCTGCTGCCTCATAGTATTAAGTATTTTTGATGAGAAAGTCTACTATAATTCTCTTTCTCAACACTTCTAGAAGTTTTTAGGATCTTCTGTTCTGATTGTGTTATGATATTGATCCAGAGTGCATCAAAGAGGGTCTTTTTTTATTTACTGTCTCGGTACAGATGGAGTCCTTTAACCATGAAGTTATTGTTCATAAACCCTGGAAAATTCTCTTTATTTTTTTCGTAATTCTTTCCCCTCCTTTTTCACAGTTCGCATTTTCTAACCTGTAGCTGTTGGATATTGAACCTGTTAATTGCATCCTCTGTGTATCTTATCATAGTATTTTTTTTTATCTCATTGCTGTTTCCTCTTTTTATCAATAAGCCTTCTTTTCCAGCTGTTTCCTTTAGGGAGAGAGAAAATGAGAATCTCCTAAGTATGTATATTTATAAGTGCTTTCATTTTGATTGAGTATCTGTGTTTCATAGCATCCTCTTCTTAAATGGGGGTTATAGTATCTTCTTAAATGTCTCTGATTTTCACATACTCATCTCTTACTTACATTATTTTATCTCCTTTTAGGTCAATTTTTAATGTTTATTTTGATTTCAGTGCTTCCTATTTAAGGATTTACTCTAATGACTTGTGATACTTACTTACCCATTTATATAGAATAATATGGCAATAGAAAAATATTTTGTGGTTCTGTTTGTACACACAAACTTTTGCTATAGTATGAAAAATATTCTGCTTTTATGCCCAACTGCCCTGCATTCTGCACTGGCCTTGCGGAGAATGAGATTATCTGAACCCCATCTTGCCCTCCATGTAAGTGGGCGTTTCTGGAAATGGCCTCTCCAGGAGTCTACAGGGCAGCTTTGTTTCCTTTATTAACCTCTGTTCAGATGCTCATTGATAGCTTCCTCTAACTAGCAGCTTTTAAAAAGATCTCTTTCTTATAATTTTAATGATATTTCTCTTAGATGATAAATCTGGACTTCAGATGCCATTGTGGTCTAGAACTCTGCTGTCATGTCATTTAACAGGTGCTGGAGTTTGATACTGATATGTACAGGTTCTATGATCCAGACTCATTTTTCTTATTTGTAAAAAGGATTAGAATATTTACCCACAGTTTTGCCAATAATAAATATAAGTATATAGGCAAAACACCTAATACTGTAAGTGGAACATAAAGAAAGCAATGTGGATTTGCCCCCCTCCCCCACCTAAATTTGAAGTGCTGGTGATCTTAGATGAAAATGTGTCAAAACCAGTCACAAATGATTCTAGTCTAGTAGAGTACCTACAACAAATACACAATGAGGATATAATTTGAGGGAGGAAGAGAGAAAGAGAGCGAGCAAGAGAGCATGATAGTCGAGGGGCAGAAAGAGAAGGAGAGAGAATCTTAAGCAAGCTCCACGAACAGAGCCCAATGCGGAGCTCGATCTCAAAACCATAAGATCATGACCTGAGGTGAAATGAAGAGTCCAACACTCAACTGACTGAGCCACCCAGGTACCTGATAATTGTTTTATTTGTGTTGTGTGTATAGAATTAGAAGGAACTGGAAAATAGCACCTACGTGTTTTTGGGTTAACCACAGAACGGTTTCCAGAAGGGATAGTGCTTGATTGTTGATATATATGGAAAATAATTATTCCCTTTTCTAGATGCATTTTATTTTGTAGGCATACATACTGTTATTAGGTGGTTTTTAAGCATCCTTTTATCTAGACTATGTAAATTCATAGTCTTTTGTTTTTACAAACAGGGCTCAGAAAAAATTCTGTAGCATTTTCATTATCATATATTATATAATTATATATATATCATATCCTTAGAGTCTGTCTAAATCATGATTAATAATGGCTCTTTCTGACAGATGTGGACTTAAATTCCCAGTGAAATCATGTATATAGAAATGATTAAACATCTACACCAACATACAAACAAGCATGTTTACTTTTGCATCTAATTTGATGATTAAATTTAGCTACCACCATAGAGTAACTGCATAAAAGTGGAAGTACACTTTTGGAAAACCATTCTTGTTTCTCTTTTTCCTCATTATGCTCATTGAGCCAAATGAGCATTGACCTTGATATGTTATAAATTGTTTTCCATCTATTCCAAAAGTCAAGTAAAAATAGCTTACAAGATAACATTTAATACCAAGGATTTTAAAAAATTCTTTTATGTTTATTCCTAAAAGAGAGAGACAGAGCAGGAGCAGGGAGGGGCAGAGAGAGAGGGAGGTACACAATCCAAAGCAGCTCCAGGCTCCAAGCTGTCAGCACAAAGCCCAATGAGAGGCTCGAACCCACCAAATGTGAGATCATGACCTAAGCTGTAGTAGGACACTTCACGTACTGAACCACCCATGCACCCCATTAAGAATATTTCTTTTTATGAGAGGGAAGCAATTGGAACAAAAAGAAAATAAAAAGTAAGAAAATAAAGATGAAGCCTATATTTATACACATTTTTAGAGACCTAAGACACGTAGCTAACTGTACCAAACATTTGATTTGGAACTTTCTAACACATTCAGGAAGGAATCCTTATCATTTACATGCCTCAGTATGACTACAAAATTTCAGAAGGAACATCTATATTCAAGACAGGCTCAAATCTTCATTGTCCTAAAACCAGCCATTGACCTCGTCAAATGGATACTATATTATAAAATGTGTTTCATAGGATTTGAGTATAAGTCCATAAATTCATTTATTGAATGCATGTTAGTTAGAATTTGGTCATTCTAAACTGTTTTTTTTTTCTTTTTCTTTTTTTGTTTGTTTAAGAGAGATCCAATCTGTTACCAAGGCCCATTGATTTTACCAAATTTATCTCTTTAATGTTTACACATTTTAGAGAGAGTACTATTCCATTGCATATATATATACAACATCTTCTTTGTCCATTCATCAGTTGATGGGCATTGGGGCTCTTTCCATAATTTAGCTATTGTCGAAAGCGCTGCTATAAACATTGGGGGGAGATGTGCCCGTATGAATCAGCACTCCTGTATCCTTTGGATAAATTGCTAATAGTTCTATTACTGGGTCGTAGGGTAATTCTATTTGTAATTTTTTGAGGAACCTCCATACTGTTTTCCAGAGGGGCTGCCCCAGCTTGCATTCCTACCAAGAGTGCAAGAGAGTTTTGCTTTCTCCATATCCTCACCAATATCTGTTCTTTCCAGAGTTGTTAATTTTAGCCACTCTGACCAGTGAGAGGTGGTATCTCAATATAGTTTTGATCTGTATTTCCCTGATATGAGGAGCGATGTTGAGCAACTTTTCATGTGTCTCTTGGATGTCTTCTTTGGAAAAGTGTGTATTCATGTCTTCTGCCCATTTCTTCACGGGATTGTTTTTTGGTGTTGAGTTTGGTAAGTTCTTTATAGATTTTGGATAATAACCCTTTGTCCAATGTGTTGTTTGCAAATGTCTTCTCCCATTCCATTGGTTGTCTTTTAGTTTTGTTAATTGTTTCCTTTTCTGTGCAGAAGCTTTTACTCTTGATGAGGTCCCAATAGTTCATTTCTGCTCTTGATTCCCTTGCTTTTGGGGATGTGTCACGTAAGAAATTGCTCCGGTGGAGTTCAAGGAGGTTGTTTTCTGCTTTCTTCTCTAGGGTTTTGATGGTTTCCTGTCTCACGTTCAGGTCCTGTATCCATTGTGAGTTTATTTTTGTGTATGGTGTATGAAAATGATCTAGTTTCATTCTTTTGCATGTTGCTGTCCAGTTCTCCCAGACCATCTGTTAATAAAGAGGCTGTCTTTTTTCCATTGTATACTCTTTCCTGCTGTGTCAAAGATTAGTTGACCGTATACTTTTGGGTCCAATTCTGAGTTCTCAATTCTATTCCATTGGTCTATGTGTCTGTTTTTGTGCCAATACCATACTGTCTTGATGATGACAGCTTTGTAGTAGAGGCTAAAGTTTGGGATGGTGATGCCTCCCGTTTTGGTTTTCTTCTTCAATATTACTTTGGCTCTTTGGGGTCTTTTGTGGTTCCATACAAATTTTAGGATAGTTGTTCTAGTTTTGAGAAGTATGCTGGTGCAATTTTGATTGGAATTGCATTGAATGTGTAGATTGCTTTGGGTAGTAATGAATTTTAACTACATTGATTCTTCCAATCCTTGAGCATGGAATGTTTTTCCATGTCTTTGTGTCTTCTTCAATTTCCTTCATAAGTTTTCTATAGTTTTCACATGATGAAAAATTCTAATGTATTATTCAATTCAGTTTGCTAGTTTCTTGTTGAGAATTTTTGCATCCAAGTTCATCAGAAATATTGGACTGTAATTCTCCTTTTTAGTGGGGTCTTTGTCTGGTTTGGGAATGAAGGTAATGCTGGCTTCATAGAATGAGTCTGGAAGCTTTCCTTCCATTTCTATTTCTTGGAACAGCTTGAGAAGGATAATTATTAAACCTGCCCTAAATGTCTGGTAGAAATCCCCTGTGAAGCCATCTCGCCCAGGACTTTTATTTGTTGGGAGATTATTGATAACCAATTCAATTTCTTTTGTTGTTAAGAGAGTATTCAAATTTTATAGTTCTTCCTGTTTGAGTTATGATAGATAGGTGGGTGTCTAAGAATTTATCTATTTCTTCCAGATTGTCCAGTTTGTTGGCATAGTTTTTCATCGTATTCTCTGTTAATTGTATTTCTGTGCTGTTTGTTGTGACCTCTGCTCTTTCATAAATCATGATTTTATGTATTTGGGTTCTCATTCTTTTCTTTCTGAGAAGTCTGGCTGGAGGTTTATTAATTTTGTTTATTCTTTCAAAAAACCAAGTCTTGGATTCATTGATCTGTCCTACTATTTTGGGGGGCTTCTACATTGTTTATTTCTGCTCTAATCTTTATTATTTCCCTTCTTCAGCTGATTTTGGGCTTTCTTTGCTGCTGTGTTTCTAGTTCCTTTAGATGTAAGGTTAGGTTCTGTATTCGGGATGTTTCTTGCTTCTTAAGATAGGCCTGGATTGCAATGTATTTTCCTCTTAAGACTGACTTTGATGCATCCCAAAGTGTTTGGACTGTCGTGTTTTCATTTTCATTTGTTTCCATATACTTTTTAATTTCTTCTTTAATTTCCTGGCTGACACATTTCATTCTTTTGTAGGATGTTCTTTAACCTCCATGTATTTGGAGACTTTCCAAATTTTTTCTAGTGGTTGATTTCATGTTTCAAAGCATAATCATGTGAAAATATGCATAGTATGATCTCAATCCTTTTATATTTGTTGAGGGCTGCTTTGTGACCCAGTATATGATCTCTTTTGGAGAATGTTCCATGTGCACTTGAAAAGCATGTTTATTCTGCTGCGTTTGGATGAAAAGTTCTGAATATATCTGTTAGGTCCATCTGGTCTAATGTGTCATTCAGAGTCATGATTTCATTATTGATTTTCTGCATAGGTGATCTGTCCATTGCTGCAAGTGGAGTATTAAAGTCTCGTACAATCACAGTATTGTTTTCTATACATTTACTTTCGTTTGTAATTAATTGATTTTTATATTTGGGGTTACCATATTGGCATAAACATTTACAATTGTTAGCTCTTCTTGATGGATAGATCCCTTAATTAAACTATAATGCCGTCATCTCTTGTGACAGTCTTTGTTTTAAAATCTAGTTTGTCTGATATCAGCATGGCTACTCCAGCTTTCTTTTGACATCTGGTAGCATGACAGATGGTTTTCCACCCCCTCACTTTCAATCTGTAGGTGTCCTCAGGTCTGAAATGAGACTCTTGCAGGTAGCGTATCAATGGCTCAGTTTTTTTTAGTCCATTCTGATGTGCTATGTCTTTTGATTTCTTTTCAGAGTGATTATTGAAATTATGGATTTATTGTGATTGTATTATCTGTAGGTTTCATGCTCGTGTGATATCTCTGGTCCTTTGTAGTCTTTGCTGCTTTCCACTCATAGAGTCCCCCTTAGTATCTCCTGCAAGTCTAGTTTAGTGGTCTTGAACTCCTTTAGTTTTTAGTTGTCTGGGAAAGCCTTTATTTCTCCTTCTATTCTGAATGACAGCCTTGCTGGATACAGGATTCGAGGCTAAATATTTTTCCTATTTAGCACATTGAATATTTTTGCCACTCCCATCTGGCCTGTCAAGTTTCACTGGACAGGTCTGCTACTACCATTATGTGTCTCCCCTTGTTTGTTAAAGCCCTTTTGTTTAGCTGCTTACTTAATTCTCTCTTTATCTTCGTATTTTGCCAGTTTCACTATGATATGTTGTGTTGACCTGTTTTGTTGATTTTTAAGGGAGGTCTCTGTGCTTCCTTGACTTGGATGTTTGTGTCCTTCCCCAGATTAGGGAAGTTCTCTGCTATAATTTGTTCAAATAAACCTTCTGCCCCTTTCCCTGTCTCTTCTTCTTCTGCAACTTGATACAGATATTATTTCATTTCATTGAATCACTTAGGTCTATAATTCTCCCCTCATGGCCTAGTAATTTTCTTTCCCTCTTTTTCTCACCTTTATCATTTTCCATCATTTTATCTTCTGTTTTACCAGTTCTCTCCTCTGCTTCTCCCATCTCTTGCTATCACTGCGTCTAGTATATTTTGCAACTCACTTACAGTATTTCTTAATTCATCAAAAGTATTTGTTAGGTCCTTGATCTCTGCAGCAGTAGATTCTCTGCTGTTTTTGCTTTTCCAAGCCCAGCTATTAGTCTTGTGACCATTATTCTAAATTCTTGTTCGGATATGTTTTTTATATCTATTTTGTGCAATTCTTTGTCATTTCTTCCTGGAATTTCATTTGAGAAGAATTCCTGTTTGACCATTTGGCTATGTTTCTGTCTTTTATGTGTTTTAATAGCTTGTCATGAGTCCTGTACCTGCAAGTACTATTATATTAAAAAGGGGCACACACTGTCCAGAGCTGGGCACTTCTCCAAGTGATTTTGGCATGTGTTGCATGCACTCTAATGTTGCATCTTTGGTTGCTTTATCCTACTGCTCCTAGTGGTGGATTTGACCTTCCACTAGGTGTGCTTTGATTTGTTCTTTAAACTAACACTGGAATGAAGGAAAAAGTGGTTGAGGAAGACGCCTTATCCCATACATTGAGGGAAATGACAGGGACAGAATAAAAAATGAGCAGGCAGAGAAGCAAAGAAAGTGTAAAGGCTTAATCCAGAAAGAGAGAGAGAGACACACACACACACACACACACACAGAGAGAGAGAGAGAGAAGAAAAATAAAGACGAATCAGATACAGAAAAGGTGTAAAAAGAATAAACAGAAAAAGGAAAGAGAAAATATTTATATAATAAGAATCGACCAAAAATTAAATCAGAAAGTATGAGGCACATTCCACCAGGGGAAGAAAAAAGAGGAGAGTAGAAAGAAAAGCAAGGGGAAAGAGAAGAGAAGGAAAGAAAAGAAGAGAAAAATAGAGAAAAACAGACTAACATACAAAACCACAGGATAGTTGTCTGTTGGTGCCTGGGACCTGGGGCTGTGCTGATCTGGAGGAGAGGCTGTCTCGTTCAGTCAGTGTCATTCTCACTCTGGTGGATAAGTAGTTACCAGGCATGGAGGGATGGGGTTTGGTTTAAGTGGGTCCCGCCTCCACTTGTTGCCACTGTCCTGTTTCCTGAAGCCCCTCCATGTTGTTGATGGGGAGAAAAATGGCGACATCCCAATCTCTCCTCTCCAAATGAGTGTCGCCAAACATGCTTTTCAGACAGCCCTCACTATAGTGCGGGTGGAGTGCTGTGGGTGGTGATCCTTGTTACTTGTTTGTACTATCTGGATCACCAGTGGGGAATCTGACCTGGGTGGTCCAAGGGGGTGCTCTTTGTTCCAACTTTGCACCAAAGCTCAGAGTTCAGATGAAAAGACTGTACCATCATCTTGAAACTGCACTTCGACAATAGGCTGCTAAAAGGCTTATCTGTAATTTATCCTCTTTAGAATGGCAACAATTTTTTAAAATGCAGATTTGCTTATATCACTCCTCTGTTTAAAATATTCCCATAGCTTCCCATTACTGTTAAAATACAGATTGAATATCTCAACATGTTGCCTTTCAGAGATGGATCCTAGATATATTTTGTATCACTAACCCTCTTGCTTTCTAATCTTCAAATACATCACAGTTCCTCAGAGCAGAGGCCTTGGATGCTTTCTTTCCTCCCCTGCTCATTCTAGATAACTTCTCATCTTTCATATCCCACCTAACATATCCTTTCCTCTGACTCTTTAGATAGACTGTACTACACTTCCTGTTATATGTTCTCATATCACTTCCTAGCCCATACATAAATTTGTAATTTTCACTTTTATTTTATGACAGTGTAATTAATATCTGGTTTGCCCTATAGAATGTAAGATCCAGGAGATCAGGAATTGTGTGAGTTTTTTTTCTAATTACTGTATCCCAAAATCAAAAACAGTGCCTCTAACATTATAAATTCTTTATAAATATTAATTGAATGAATGCATGGATGGATGAATGGCTTGGTCTAATGATGAATTTTAGAATATCTAATGAAAATTCTAAGTCATTCACAGGTATCATAACACAGAGTTTGAGCTTTTGAAAAAGATCTCAAGGTCAAATATTCTTTTTTCTTAATTAAATTCAAGTCCATGAGCTTTTCATAATGGCCAACAAAATGTCTTTTGTACAAATTGAGGAGATTAGTGATGACATATTTGGGTAAAAACCATTCCCACTCCTGTGACATGTGAGTTGTAATTTTCCCTAAAAAGCCATTTTGAGAGTATTTCTATTGATTTTGAAAATCTTTAATTCATTTTAGTTTTTGCTGCTTCCTAGACTTACCCATTGAACAGCAATTCCACAAGGATTTGGGGGGAAGTTAAGCCAAAGTTGAGCACTGAGAGAATCTATTCCCATCTCTGCTTCCAACTAAGGGTATCCTAAGAGAAAGCAGTAGGTGATAGTTTGTGAAAGGAATAATTGTGATAAGTATGCTAAAAGTCGAAGCAAAAGTAAAGGTAAAATTTCCCTATGATTTTTCACTCACAGTTGTGGCAAGGCAAGGCTAGGCTGAAAGATTTAGCCAGTTAAGAAACAGTGAGCCCTCGGGGTGCCTGGGTGGCTCAGTCGTTTGAGCATCTGACTTCGGCTCAGGTCATGATCTCATGGTTTGTGAGTTCGAGCCCCGTGTCGGGCTCTGTGCTGATAGCTCAGAGCCTGGAGCCTACTTCGGATTCTGTGTCTCCATCTCTCTCTGCTCCTCCCCTACTTGGGCTCTGTCTGTCTCTATCTTTCAAAAATAAATAAATGTAAAAAATCTTAAAAACAAAAACCAGTGAGACCTTTTGTTTTATGTGAGGATTTCATTACTTACATAAACTGTGAAAACAAAACAAATTAAAAGGGCTAGATCCCCATGTCCCTTGTGCAGGGTAATACCACATCAGAAGGGCTTTTGTTGATGAATGCATCGTACGTAAGAGGACATTGTGCTGTCGACAGCCAATTTCATGCTGCACCTAAGCAGTTTTATAGTCTGTAACTCTACCCTGAAGGGGGCTAGGTAGCAACCCTCATAGGAAGCAGTTAGAAACTGATGACACTCTCTCATGGGCAGTAGGGAGGCATGTGAGAAAGGTTCTTGTAAGAGCTCTTCCCCTGCCTTCATGCTCTCCTGCTACCTGAGGATCACAGACTTTCTGCCAAGAGTTTTAGATTGCCTGGATGCCATGGTGTTGTCATTACCTGATGAACTAGTAAGTGAAATCTCCCCCAAGTCCATAGACTCCTTACCATTTTACTGTGTTCTAGACTAGAAAGTGGAAGTTTAAGGGAGACAGACATGGCTTTCTATATTCCTTCTTTTGTTTATGTGTTTCTCTCAAATAAAAATCCTGCTATTTATATACCATTATTTTGATTCCAGATATAAATTTCATTTTCAACCATGGCTTTAAGTATTTTTTGAATTCTTAAGTCTTTTTCATTTTTTTCCCTCCATGTGAAAAAAACCCAGTGATATGACTAAGAGTTCGCCTAAACAGTAGCACAGAAGTGTCCTAAGAATTTCACAAAAAAGTGCATTCATGATTTCCTGTGGCTAACTGAAAATCCAGAATTTGGTAGATTATATGTATGTTTGAAGGTAACTGTAGATTTTACAGATTGGATCAAGATGCTTTAACTTATGACAGTAACTGGATTGTAGGCTTGCTGAGATCCGCATCAGTCTTTAATTTTATTGTAGAAATGAGTATATTGCAGGATGTGGGCACTGGGCACGTGATCTATGCTGAAGCGATACTTACTGTGTTTCATCAATAAAATATTTCCCATTTTCTCTTTTACTCAATAGAAACGAAATTAATATCACTGTGAAATTCACCAGTCGCTTTCTACATCCTGCCGAAGCTTCACTGCTATTGATTTCAAAACCTAAGCATAGAGTAAGAGGCACTACAATTACTTTTGCTCTTAAGGGTGAAGTCCTCAACTTTAAAGCCATTGTAAGTAAATTTTCCCTATTTTACATGTCTGCTTCTCTTTGCCGTGGAATGTCCCAAGCACAGCTGTTCCTCCAAGTTTTATCTCTATTTAGCAACTGTTCTTTGAGATGGTGTGTGTATTGACACGTGCACATACTTACATATGCACAATTCTTGGCTTCCCTGTATCTGATATTCTTGCTTTGATACGTTTTCTTTGGAAATAATTCTTCAGTTTTCTAAGAGAATTTGAAAGGACTTGTATCAAGTGTTACTTTAAGGTCAGATTTTTAGGATTATATTTGTTATTTTCACAATGGAGTCTTTCATTGTACACATAGCAACTTTACATTCCCTTCTGCCTTGGAGACTTGTGATTTTAAGGTAAAGCAGTACCTTGGCTTTTGTCTATGCTATTGTTTGAATTAAGGGTTGGTAGTTTATGCAGCAAAGAAAATGTTTCTCTTCTCTGATAGGAACATTCATCAATTTAATTTGAATATCCTGTGGATCAAATCTATTCTAAAGATAACGCTAAGACTAACATTTATTGAGAGGTGATAATGTTCCAGACGGAATTCTGTTTAGATCTCAAAGGATGAGGGAGGATTTTTAAAATTTCTATAAAATGGTTGTGGTATTACTATCATTGCCTGTTTATATCTGTTATTTTGTCTATTATTTTGTACCATGGATGTCTAGTAAAGAAGAAGTGAACTTGTTATATCGCCAAATTTGCACGTGGATTATAAAGAATTTGGGGTGTGCATTGGCCTGAATAGGAAATAAAGAGACTGACTCTATTAATGGCCATTTGTATAGGGAGAGCATTAAGATGCTCAACTGGACAGACTGGTTTACAAGATATAGACACCCAGAACAGGAAGAAGACATTTGATTATCGCTGAGATGTATGTTGTGATTTTCAGATTTCCTCCCAATTAATAAATTCTTATACTCCCAACCCTCTCACATGAACTCTCTGGAACAAAACATTGCTTTGCCATATGTGTTTGTGGGAAGTGGGAGATTTTAGCTTGTCATTTACATGGTTCTGGTGCAGAACAGCTTACACCTGAAGCTCATGCAGTCTCTCTTTCCTTCTCCATCTGGCTACTCATGGTTTTAGTAAACCAGGGAGTGGATTGGATAATAAGGGAGAAATAAAATAAGATAATAACCTGACTGATCTAAAAGTGTAGAATTCCTAGAATCTTATTTTCCATGGAAGTCCTTCAGATAGTTTGGGATTTTAGTTTTATATTTGTGCTTTTTTTTAGTGTTTATTTATTTTTGAGAGAGACAGAACATGAGTGAGGGAGGGACAGAGGAGAGGAAGACACAGAATGTGAAGCAGGCTCCAGGCTCTGAGCTGTCAGCAAAGAGCCCGATGTGGGGCTCTAACTCATGATCTGTGAGATCATGACCTGAGCTGAAGTTGGACACCGAACTGACTGAGACACCCAGGTGCCCCCGTGCTTTTATTATAGTACAAATAGTACAAATATGTCAGTGTAGCCACCACATTATAAACACAGGCATGCCACACTCCTACATAGCTATTCATGTACTCACAGAACTCTACGTGTGCTCGTACACTCTGCCTCCTCCTTATGTCACGTATATTAGGTATATATATGACTTGCTGATGTGAAACCATGCTCAGTCATTAAGAAAACCAATTTTAAGGAAATCAATTCAGGAGACACTATTGTGACAAATAATTCACTTGTTAGCAAAATACAGCGATGTGGTGAAATGTATTTTTGTTCTTTCCCACCCAGATTTTAGCAGTACAATATTTGTGGGACAAGGGGAATTATATAAATTAATATCACTATAATATTTAAACAGGCTTTTAGATACCGTAAGTTTATAATGGCAATTCATGGTACTCTTTTTTGTTACTTTCATATAGAAGTGTTGTTGTTTTTTTTTACTTCAGGAAATTATAAATTGCAAATCCCCATGTTATACATGGAAAGAAATCACTGTAAAGGTTAAAAATCCCTTCCATACTGCTGGAGACTTCAGGTAAGTTATTGTTTTCATATAATTTCATTACAATTAGTCATGTCCACACTTAAGGAGAAATTAGTAATTCTTTTCATCATGAACCATTCTGGGGGGAAACTTGGTGTTGATATTACACATATTACACAGTAAATATTATATGTTACACAGTAAATTTATGAGTATCATCATATAAAATAGAACAAAAAATGAAGATAAATCTATTTTTCTTGACATGCTGTTTGATCTATATAAAGCTAAAAGATTGATCATACCAAATGTTTGAATTCTCTCTACGAGCTTTCTGTTTGCTGAGATGTACTATTAATTTTAAAAAATTTATAATCATGGGGCGCCTGGCTGGCTCCGTCAGTAGAGCGTGCGACCCTTGATCTCCGGGTTGTGAGTTTGAGCGTACATCAGGTATAAAGATTACTTTAAAAAGTTATAATTAATAGACTTTTTAAAATTCCTAATCTTATTCCATCTGTTAATTTCAAAAAGTGAACTATTGATTCAAACAGAAAATGGATTTTTATTTAAGGCATCATGGTTAATGAAAACTGCACTTTAACCATGCATTTGTGTATCGGGAGATTTAATAACAACAACACAGATTTGAGATGAAAAGACAATAAAATGCTTAAATATTATTTAAGGTCACAATAGGCAAATATCTTTATGAACTTACATATTGAGGGAGAAGATGGTCTGTGATACCTCTGTCATGCTTCAGTTGTGCAGTTTCCGTCAGCTTTAGAGATCAGATCCTCAACAATACTTGTGTTGACAGTAGAAGTTGTATGTATGCTTATTATTTTAGTATTTCGTAGTTTCCAGTTTTTCAATTACTGTGTATCTAGGCTTTTGGTAATTTATTATTAATAATCATTTCTTGTTGACAAAACAATTTCTTTTTGTTAAGACGATTATTGGTGAAGGGCGTCTGGGTAGCTCAGTCAGGTAAGCTTCCCACTCTTGATTTCAGCTCAGGTTAAGGTCTCATGGTTGTAAGATTGAACCCTGCATGTGACTGCACTAGCAGTGTGAAGACTGCTTGGGATTCTCACTCTCCCTCTCCCCTGCTCACACTCTCTCTCTTGCTCTCTCTCAAAAGAAAGAAACAAAAAAAACCATTATTGGTGAATTTATGGTTCCTGTGTTCATGTGAGGGAGAGTCTTATTTACTGTGATTTTATTAAAGAGTTATATCAGAATACAAGAAACAAAAAATGTCAGAAAATATAACATTAATCCAATATTAAGATATGCCCTTAAATGAACCAAATGACTGTTCTTCAGAAGACATCAAGATTAAACATAATTAGTCTTACATTCTACTGGTAGAGCTGAAAGGAAATCTTAAAGTTCCAGGAATTGCTAGATGATTACAGTTGTATGTTTTTCAAAAAATTGTAATATTTTATTGTTACTCTATGGTTTATCTGAGATTGAATTAAAATAGTTGCTTCTTATGAGAGGTGAATGGTTTGGTAAAAGACAAGATTGTTAATTGGGGAATTTTGACTCCTTCCACCTTCGTATGAATGTGGCCCTCAAACTTAGGCAATGGGCATATAAATGCAGACATCCACTAGTGGGGGAAGGGGCAGAGCAAAAGAGGGAGAGAGGATCTGAAGCAGGCTCTGTGCTGATAGCAGAAAGCCCCATGCAGGGGTCACACTCATATACGTGAGAGTATGACCTGAGCCAAAGTCAGATGCTTAACCACTTGAGCCACCCAGGTGCCCCATGAACTCAAACTTTTAAAACCAGTTACAAAAGTTATTAAGTCAGTATTTTACAGTAGGCATGTATTTTAACATTTTAAAATAATGCATTACAAAAGAAAGGAAATTTAATTGCCACTTAATTCTTATGGCATCTTTTTTTATATTATAAACATAACAGTAAGTGACCGACTTTTTAATGTTATACTTTTTAAAATTTTATTTGAATCCAAGTTAGTTAACATACAGTGTATTCATAATTTAAGGAGTAGAATTTAGTGATCCATCACTTATATATAACACTCAGTGCTCATCACAAGTGCTCTCCTCAATGCCGTCATCCATTTAGCCCCACCCAACACCCCTCCAGCAACCCTCAGTTTGTTCTCTGTATTTAAGAGTCTTTTATGGTTTGTGTCTCTCTGTTTTTGTTTTATTTTGCCTCCCTTTCCCCTATGTTCATCTGTTTTGTTTCTTAAATACCACATATGAATGAAATCATATGATATTTGTCTTTCTTTGACTGACTTCTTTCGCTTAGCATTAAACTCTCTAGCTTCCATCCACATTGTTGCAAATGGCAAGATTTCATTCTTTTTGACTGGCAGGTAATATATGTTACACTTAAACAACCAGAATTTAATTATTAACAATCTAGTATGAAACATAACTTACAATAAAATGAAATTTTCCATGTTTTCCTCAAAATTATATGCACTCTAATGACCATATTTGATCATTTTTTAAGCAAAATTATCATTACTTTTAACCAAAATGGCAACCCTACCTAGATTTAACAGAGACAGGACTCACCCACGTGCCTCTGTCTACCAGATTAGTAGTTCTCAAATTCCTCCTTTGTAGAATGCAACTATTTCTTGCTATATAATAATTTTATATGTGGTAAGATTTGATTTGGTAGTATTTTCTTGAAGTTTTTACACTTACAATCATAGGATTTAATGGTGTAATACCCTTTTCTCGTGATGACTTTGTTTTTTCTGGCATTAATATTAGCTTCTGAGAATTATTTGGGAAATGATCCTTTTTTAAAAAATATTTTAATGTTCATTCATTTTTGAGAGACAGAAAGAGACTGAGTATGAATGAGGGAGGGGCAGAGAGAGGGAGACACAGACTCAGAAGCAGGCTCCAGGCTCTCACCTGTCAGTACAGAGCCTGATGTAGGGCTTGAAACCATGAATGGTGAGATCATGACCTGAACTGAAGTCAGATGCTTAACTGAATGAGCCACCAGGTGCCCTGGGAAACCATCCTTTCTATTCTATTTTCTGGAAGAATTTATGGAGGATTGGTATTAATTCTTTTAATCTTCAGTAGAACTCACAACTGAAGCCATCTGTGTCCAAGCTTTGTTTTGTGGGAACTTTATTTCATTACTAGTTCCACCTCTATTTGTTATGGGTCTAATTAGAATATTCTATTTCTCATTAAATCAATTTTGATAGTTTGTGCCATTCTAGGAATTTGTGCATTTCCTCCAAATAATAAATTTGTTGGCATAGAAGTTTTCATAATATTCTCTTATATAATCCCTTTTTTCGTAGAAGGTCAATAGTCATGACCCTTCTTCCATCCCTTATTTTAATAATTTGATCTTCTTTTCTTTATTCTTGATCAATGTAGGTAAATGTTTATCAGTGTTAGTGATCTTTTCAAAGAACCTTTTTTTCTGGTTTCCTTGATATCTTCTTGTTTGTTGAGGTAGGATTGATAAACAACAGAAAGAAACCTGCGTATGTTTACTGTATACAGTTTGATGAGTTGGGACACATATATACAGCCATAATACTATCACCACAGTTAAGGCAATAAACATATCCATCATCACCTCCAAAACTTTCCTTGTGTTACGTTCTTTTTTTTTCTCTTTTTTAATGGTAAGAATACTTGACATGAGAATTTCCCTTTTAGTACACAGTACAGTATTATTAAATCTGTTGTATATCATATCTCTAGTACTTATTCATCTTGCATCACTGAAACTGTATATCACACCTCCCCTTTCTATCCTAGTCCCAAATCCTGGGAACCACTATTCTGTTCTTTGCTTTTTGAGTTTGACCATTTTAGACACCTCATATAAATGGAATCATACAGGGTTTGTCCTTCTGAGACTAGGTTATTTCACTTAGCATAGTGACTTAGGCTGGTGTTTTTTATTTCATGTGGTTTTGAATTAAATTCTAGAATCCTTTTATTTCAGCCTGAAAGACCCTCATTAGTATTTCTTGTAGGGCAGGTATGCTAGTAATGAACTTTTCGGTTTTTATTTGTCATTTGTTCCTTCATTTTAGAAGAACAGTTTTCTTCTATATGCCATTCTTTTTTTTTAAATGTTTTATTTTATTTTTGAGAGAGAGGGTGAAAGCAGAGGAGGGGAGAGGGCGTTGGAGACACAGAATCTAAAGCAGGCTCTAGGCTCTGAGCTGTCAGCACAGAGCCCGGCACAGGGCTTGAATTCACGAACATGTGAGATCATGACCTGAGCTGAAGTTGGATGCTTTAACTGACTGAGCCACCCAAGCGCGTCTGTATATTCTCTTCTTTATTGGCATTGTTCTCTCAGCTCACTGACTCTATCACCACATTACCTTCTGTCCTAAAGGGTTTCAGATGGGAATTCACCTGTTAATTTTACTGAGGAACAATGTAGGCATTGAGTCAGTTTTGTCTTGCTGCTTACCATGTCTTGGCTCATTAACCTTTTGACTCTTATTTTCTAGTTTTAGATTGCCTTGGATTTATCCTGAATAAATTTATACTTCTTGGATGTGAAAAGTAACATTTCTCATCAAATTTGGGAATGGAATTTTTCATCATTTATCTCTTCACATTTTCTTTCTGCCTCTTTCCTATCTTTTCCGTGTTCTGATTAGGCTTAGGTTTTTGTGTGATGGTGTTTCACCGTTTTCTGAGGCTAATTTTCCTTCATTATTTTCTCTTTTTATTCTTTAGAGCTAATCATTTCATCTGGCCCATTTTTAGGTACTCTAGGTCTTTTGCCACTGCAAACCTGCTCTGAGCTCCTCTAATTATTTTTTAATTTCAGACATTGTACTTTTTAAGTCCAAAATTTATAATTGGTTCTTTTGAAAAATTTTATTAGTATTCTTTATTTGGTGGGACATCATTGTCTCCCACAGACAGGGTTGAAGATCTTTCATGGCCTCTGGGGATCTAGAAAGCTACTTGAACCCCTCATATAGGACTCTCGTTCCCCAGATGTTCCTCTGCTCTTTGGGCAAACTCTTGTTTGATCCAACTGCTGTAGGAACCTCAGGTACAATTGCTACTGATTTTCAACTAACATCCTGAGTATTGTTGCTTTCCTTTGAGTCAGGTCAATAAAGACAACACCTTGTTAACTGATTTTCTTCCAGTGAGCTGTGAGATGCATAAAAAAGTAGCAATGCTCAAGGGTGGAACTTTTTTTTCGAAGAGCTCCAATCTCAGTCTGTCCCCTCATGTTACTGCCTCCCCGTTTTTACAACTATCTTGGTGGCAAGGCTGATGGTTTTCAAGGCTATTGCCAAGCAGTGGTGAGGAAGATGGGAGTTATAACATGAAAGTTACAAGGCCACAGACTCTGCTGTTCTTACTAAGGTGTGACAGTCTTTCTTGAATAAACACTACTCAGATTGTTGCTAGCCTTTCAAGAATTTACCAGAGTTGTGAAAAAGTTCATTTTTACCATCTTTTCCAGTGTTTCTGTTTCTTATATAGAGAAGTGAATATATGGTGCTTCCCACTCTGCCATTCCTTGCCTTTCTTTTTCTGGTAGCCTGGTTTTATTATTTGAGAAATGGTTTTTGTTTTAGATCACACTCTTGCTTCTCAAAGTATGGTCCTTGAATCAGCAAAATCAACATCACCTGGGAGTTTGGACAAATAGAATCTCAGGCCCACTCCAACCATGAGAGGCAGAATCTGGATTTAACAACATTGCCAGATGATTTGTTTATACATTAATGTTAGAGCACTGCTGATCTAAATCAAGATTGCTCAAAGTTTAATCCATAGATAAGCTGTTTAAAAGGCATCTGGAAAGCTTGGTTTTTTATTAATTAAAAAAATTTTTTAATGTGTTTTGTTGTTTTTTTTTTTTTAAATTTCTGAGAGAGAGAGAGAGATACAGCGTGAGCAGGGGAGGGTCAGAGAGAGAGGGAGACACAGAGTCTGAAGCAGGCTCCAGGCTCTGAGCTAGCTGTCAGCAGGCTTGAACCCACGAACCATGAGATCATGACCTGAGCCTAAGTCAGATGCTTAACTGACTGAGCCACCCAGGCATCCCTGGAGAGCTTGTTTTAAATGGAGGTTCCTAGAACCCATGCCAGACTTGACTAAGTCATAATTCATGCCCATAGAAGCTTGGGAATCTGCATTTTGAACAAACACTGCAAATGAGTGTAATACACATTTAAGTGTGGGAACTACCATTCAGAAGCTGCACTAATCACATAAGGTTTTTTTTCCCCTCCACTGTAATGGCAGTTTTTATTTCATTTTTCAGTTAATATTTATATTTTATGGAGGACATCTTCATTGTAATTAAGCAGGGGCTTTTTAAATGCTATTTTATCTCAAAATGGCACATGCACACTGTATGAAAAGTTCAATATTTATGTTACTGGTTTAGTCATTTTATTTGTGTGTAAAATTGTGTTATCTTTGTGACACTTTTTTACACAGAAAAAATTATGACCAAAATAAATTGCCCTGATGATTCACCTTGGATTTATAGAAATATAAAGAAACATTATAAATTTTTTTCTGCCTCATAATATAATGAGATTTAAATGAGAATGTAGTGCCTTAATTTAAATTAAAATTACTCTCTCGAGAGGAATTCTTCCTACTTTTGCTTAACTATAACTTTAAAATGATATAAGCCAGTCTGGTAGTATGATAGATGTCTTATATATAGCTCATAGTTAACAGTCTGCTACAGTTAATTTTGTCTATTTAAAAAAGGTTTAGTATTTAATATGAGTGTAATTTCTTATAACCCTTGTATAAAGCTCTCAGAACTACCAACCTAAAGTAAAAGGACAGAAAGTGATGTTAACCTTGTCAGTAAGCAAGAATTCTGGTTCCCTTTAAGAGTCCTTCTAGCTGGACTAAGTATCACATTGACATGAAACGTATTAACAGGAGAAAATCAAATTTAATAGTGGAAATATGGGGAATCCACCCAGACATGAAAATTCCAAGGACAGGCAAAATAAGGTATATATGTCATCCTGAACGAAGAAGAAGGGGACAGGGGTCAGGGATTTTAGAGGAAAAGAAGGTACCTCACAGGTTAAGAAGGGCAGATGATTGGTAATTAGACATTTGTCCTGCCATACAAGATGGGTCACTCAGATAAAATTTATTTCTAATAATAAGGCTTATTCTGGGGAAGACCCCCCAGTTTAGATTCTACTGTATAGTTAAAGGAGAGGCAAAAGTTTCTTTTGAGTCCAAAAGGTCTTGATTGTATTAAGCTTAAAATAATCTGCTTGCCAAAGTGGCACATTCTGGGAGTGGGAGCTGTCCTGACCCCTTCAACATTGAAACAGTAGAATGTATGAATGTATTAAATTTTTTTTGTATGCAGTTGTATGTGTGTTTGTGTTTTATTGCTAAAATTTTTGATTAATTTTATTGATCTATTTTTATTGTAAATTTCATATTATGAGATAACTTACATAATAAAGCTTTATTTTGATGAATAGTTGGGAGGGAAGAAATTTTTCCTGATCTTCAAGACCTTTCTAGCTGAACTAAGAATCCAATTGCCATGAGATAGAGTAACAGGAGAAAATCAAATTTAGTTTCTTACATAAGGGGAATTCACACACACATAAAATTCTAAGGACAATGTGGCAACAAGAGGCTTACATGAGCTAAGGAGACGGATGGGGTGTGAGGATACAAAGGAGAAGACCATTAGCAAGAAGGTGAGAGGAGATGTCTGGAAAACAAAGGTTGTCCTATTTAGATAAATTTTTTTAAAATATTTTTTTTAATGTTTTATTTATTTCTGAGAGAGAAAGGGAGAGAGTGTGTGAGCAGGGGAGGGCCAGAGAGAGAGGGAAATGCAGAATATGAAACAGGCTCCAGGCTCTACGCTGGCAGTCAGCACAGAGCCCGACGCGGGGCTCGAACCCACGTACCGTGAGATCATGACCTGAGCCGAAGTTGGACACTTAACCAACTGAGCCACCCAGGCACCCCTATTTAGATAAATTTCTTAGGTAGAGAGGAATCTCTGTTAATAGTTCTTTTTCTCTATAGAATCTCTCTTGCAATGTAAATTTAGTAAGCTGAGAGGAAGGTGAAGAGGTAAGCCTACATCTGCTGGGCTTTGATTGATTTTAACTCAAAATAATCTTCACACCAAAGTGGCCCATCCTGGTGTGTGGCCTGTAGTTGTCCCCTACAAAATCAAGTTTGAATAAATGTGTTCTTAATATTTTACAGATTCTCTTCAACCCTACAGATAGAATTAGGCATTCTTGACATGACTCTTCATGACATCTTTGACACACAGCGAGAGGATCATTTCCACCCTATCTACCACTATAATATGGGCAACCTAAGGCAGAGTGGATAACTGATTCACGTTTCTATTACCAGCATCTAGTCCCACATCTAACATAAAATGGAGTCTCCATAATTGTTTCTTGAATGAATGAGCATTATCTTATAAGTAGGACTGAATTGCTACGTAATTCCCGAAGATGGCATAATTACTAATGCACTGATTAACTAGATATCCTCATCTCATTTCCAGTCCTGAAAGAAACATTTCTCCTATTTGGAAATAAGATTAGAAATGATGAAATGTATACAACTCTGACAATACATTGAGACCAGGATGTGATTCCATTTTGTTTGTGGAATATAATATGAGAAGTCATTTGTATTCTAAAGTTCCTTGCTATGAGAATTAGATACTGCCTTTCCATATAATAGAATATTATTTTTTACATATTTCAATTCCAGATCTTTCCTTCTTTTTTAAAGTGATGTCTAGGGGCGCCTGGGTGGCTCAGTCGGTTAAGCATCTGACTTCTGCTCAGGTCATGATCTCCCAGTTCGTGAGTCTGAGCCCCACGTCGGGCTCTGTGCCGACAGACAGCTCACAGCTTGGAGCCTGCTTCAGATTCTGTGCCTCCCTCTCTCTCTGACCCTCCCCTGCTCACACTGTCTCTCTCTCTCTCTCTCTCTTTCTCTCTCTCAGAAATAAATAAAACATTAAAAAAAAAAAAAAAGTGATCTCTACACCCAGTGTGAGGCTCGAACTCACAGCCCTGAGATCAAGAGTTGCATGCTCTAACAACTAAGCTAGTAAGGCTCAGTTGCCCTGAGGATCAGGATCAGGTGCCCTGATCTTTCCCTTTTTTAAATATTTATGTTTTGAGATGCAAAATGAGAACATGTGGATTTTTTGAACAATAATTTATTCTGATTCTAATTATATTTTATAAATGAAGGAAATATCTTTAAAGAATGTTTTGTGGTCATTTGAATTTTGTTATAATAAAATTCAAAATAAGTCTTTTTTTCCCCATTTATTTTAGTGTCACGTTGGTGGAATCATCAACATTTATCTCTTTGCCATCTCAATTAACTGAATCTGGACAACTCATTAACCACACAAATAATGGGTAAATATGAATATATTTTATGCTCTGAGAATTCTGAGAAATTAGCTTTCAACTAAACTTGTTATATAATCATACAGTAGTTTTCATTTATTTGAAATATTTATATTATACGTAACTTATTCACAGTTAATTCTATTCTCTTATGTGTTACTAGACTACATGAAAATTAAATCAATATGTACTTGATTAAATACAGTGGATTCTCATTATTTGTAGTTGTTATGTTCTACAAAATTGTGGAACTGAGGAAATATTACTCTAGAAGAAATCCTAAATCCTAAAAATAAGCCATGCTGGCAGATTCTGTTTTCTTCACATGGAGAAAGTGAGGTTCAGAAGTGTTTAAGTGACTTGCATGAGGCTGACCCACTAACACATGCCGGCATATTGATTCACACCCTGTCCACCTGGTCCCAGAGCTGGATGGAGCTTCTTGAATGTTTGTATTTCTGTCCTGCCTCCTACATCTCCGTCCTCTGGTCATTTATGTGAAAGCTAAAGCAGAACAAGGTCCAGTGTCACTTTGTTTGACCTTAACTGGGAACTTGCATGACCACTGAATGGAACTTTTTGCCACTCTACACATGTCCCCAAACAGCAGGGGAAGCTCCATGAATATGGATTTGAGGGTTACAAATCACTTTTAGGGGGGAGACAGATTTGCAAATAACCATAATTTGTAGATGATGAGGATCGACTATTTAAGCTTTCACCTACATTCTGAAGTCTGTATTTAGTTTAGAAAGAAACTTTAACTTTGGAATAGAGAAGTAGAATTCTTAAAAGTTAGATTGTTTTATATTTCTTACCTGTTTTAAACTATAGAATAACTAATGTGAAATAGAATAAAAGCCATGTTGCCAAGGTTAAAGAAAGTTCGACCAAAAGAAAAGAATGCAAATATGTATTAGTGAAATGTATACATCTGTCGATTCCTGTGTTGTTAGTTCATTTTATATCTTTGTCTCTGTGTATTCCTTGACCACAGTGTCATCCTTTTCAATGCCAAAACATGTCAGGATTTGGCAATTTTGATACCATCGGAATAACCAGTGTTAATGTGATTTGTGCAAATCTTGCTAAGATTAAAATGAGTGTAGTTTTTTTCCAAAAATGAATTGTATTTAAGCCGTTAATTTCATGAGATTATAAGGATTTAGTTTATCATGTTTGATTTCTTCATTTGCTGTTCTGTGAGAAAAATTGTTAAAGAAGAAACCATTTTTGTCTCACTGCATTTGCTTTATTGAATGCTAATTACATGCTTAACTAAGGCATTCTAAGTCTTCCTTTTACATTTGCTTTACTGAATAATAAAATATGAATTAATACCTTGAGCAATAAAACATCATTACAGATACCATATGAATTGTAGTACAATTCCATAGTATTTTAGGCATTTTATGTTAATTTCTTTGGAGTCTAAAACGCTGGTATTGCCACAGATGCTTC
This sequence comes from Hyaena hyaena, assembly GCF_003009895.1. Taxonomy (NCBI): domain Eukaryota; kingdom Metazoa; phylum Chordata; class Mammalia; order Carnivora; family Hyaenidae; genus Hyaena; species Hyaena hyaena. Next base: position 6,434,281 of record NW_024080644.1, on the reverse strand, counting down.
AGTAAATAGTTCTAAGTTTTTATCTTTTCAGTCCCTTGCTTCTTGACTAAGCAGCTCTTTGGCATCATAGATTTTACCTGAATGGCTTGAAATAATTTCCCCACATTAACCACAAATAATTTATAGTATAACACGTTCAAGTGGAGTCAGATCGCATAGCAATGGTATAGGTGTCTCTGAACCTAAGTAACTCAAATTTGGATCAGTTTAATGAATAGTAAAACTGAGTTCCCCTTTCTTAATTTGGAGCGCAGTATAGGAAATCTGTATCCCAAATTTTAACGTAATTTTTCTTCATATAATATTCTGGAATGTTTTGATTAGGTCCAAAGTTCCATGATTATTGAAGCTATAGGTAAAGACATCATTTTTATGTTATGCTTCTCAATTCTAAACCAAAAAGTAATGAACAAGTATTAAGACATTTATAATTTAATATTTTCTGGAAAGGACACTTTACAAACACTCCTCCAAAATAATCACCCACTCAGAATGAAGTACAGCTTCAGAAGTGTATCTATTGTGATCTCAAACATTATTAATCATTCTTTCTCATATAGTCTCTTCCATTCATATTTATAATACTTTACTTTCATAGTTCCTTGCTCAAGGTTTCCTGTCATAAAATTCACATAAAAATATAGTGACATTGAGTATTGGTCAGCGAGAACACAATACAGCGTAGAGTAGTTCGGTTTCTGTAGATTAACTCTCAAAGAATGATTCAGAGACTTTTGTTCAAACAACTGAGGATTTCCTCCTATGCACTTCTGTGAAGATTGTCAATCAGGTCAAAGGTCAGAGTGACTTACAAAGGCAAAGGCTATCATTTTTCAAGGAAAAGAGATGGACCTTGGTTTGTCCATTTGGCCTCAGCTAAATCCTGAGCCCCAAATCCGCATGTTGGGCTGAAATAGAACAGTCTCAGGTTTATCCCACAGGCTATTTTTCTACCAGTTCTGAAGAGATTTATTAGAAACACAATACGGTTCCTTCTTTTGGGGTCCTGAATGCTTACTCTATAACACCTCTAGGATCCCATCCATGTAGAAGGCAAGTCGTTATTTGCTTTCTCAAGGATCAGCTAAAGTATCCAGAAGCCTAACAATCCAATCCACTTTATAGGTAGCAGAAAGGAGGAAGCACAATAAGAGTGCCTTTTCTTTCTCAGGGAAGCTTCCCAGAAATAGCACACAGCATTTCTGATTATAGACAGTTGGCCAAATCTAGCTGGAAGTTAGATTGAGAAACCATCCTTCTCTACATACACATCAAAAATAAAATGAGCTTTTTGGGGCACCTGGGTGGTCACTTGATTAAGCCTGTTACTCTTGGTTTTGGCTCAGGTCATAACCCCGGGGTTTGTGAGTACAAACTCCACATCGGGCTCTGTTGGCAGTGCAGAGCCTTCTTGGGATTCTCTCTCTCCCTCTCTCGGCCCCTCCCCCACTCGTGCTGTCTCTGACTCTCTGTCAAAATAAATAAACCTTAAAATAAAATAAAAAATAAAATGAGGTTGGTCAGTGAGCAGGAAAGGGCCCATGAATATTGGGATAGGCAACCAACAACCTCCACCATGAGGGAACACAAAAAAAGAGTTTTATTTCAAACAGCACAGAAGTATCTAGTATTTCATCATTCTGGCTTCACTGGCATAATGTGGCCTTTTGATCTTTAAATATGTCTTAATAAAATAATACTTAGTAATGTTACATATCCTGTTTTCTTTAAAGCTCTCTTTAATGTTTGTCTTGAATAGATTTCCAGATTCAAATAAAATTTAAGGACATCCATTTTGAATCATGACCAGAATGGAAGTCTGAAGTAGTACCCCTATGATTAATAACTTTTGTAATATACCATGCAGTAAGCATTATCTCAATAAAACCCACTCTCATCTCTAGATCTAATCAGCAAGAGAACAAGAAAAAGGTTAAAAAATGGGGGAGAAGAAGGGGAAAAATAGTGGGGGGGAGGAAGGGAGGCAAACCATGAGAGACTCTTGAAGGCCGAGAACAAACTGAGGGCAGATGGGGTTGGGGGAAGGGAAGGGGGGTGATGGGCATGGAGGAGGGCACTTGTGGGGATGAGCACTAGGTGTTATAGGAAACCAACTTGACAATAAACTATTTTAAAAAAATAAAAATAAAAAATCAATTAAAAAAAGAAAAAGGTTAAAAAAAATACTCCATAATCGTTTTTAATTTTTTAGTAAAAATTTTTTAATGTTTATTTAGTTTTGAGAGAGAGAGATAGAGCACAGGCAGGGGAGGGGCAGAAAGAGGGGGAGACAGAGAATCAGAAGTGGGCTCCAGACTGAGCTGTCAGCACAGAGCTCAGTGCAGGGCTCAAACTCACAAACCGTGAGATCATGACCTGAGCCAAAGTTGGAATCTTAACCAACTGAGCCACCCAGGTGCTTCAGTAATCTTTGTTGTTGTTTTTTTGTTTTTGTTTTTGTTTTTTTTTGAGTGTTTAACAAATATCTCTGTTTTGTTCTTTTTAGGCATGTGGTGATATTGCACTTCCCCAGTTGAAGTTAGGTGTGAACATATAACTTAATTGGCCAATGGCATCTGAGGAAAAGTGGTGAATGTTTGCTCCAAGGGATAACATTAGGAGCCAGTGAACAATTTTTCATGTTCCCTTTCCCTGATACAACTACTAATGAAGCACGTATAGAAATGGACTCCCCTGTAGCAGAAATTCACCCTATACTTTTCATGAAATCTATGTGTTATGAGGTAGTTTACATTTACTTGATTTACTCTAACATTTGGTACAATAAGAAAGAAAAAGAAAAAAGAAAAGGCAAAGAAAAAGAAATGGAGCCCCCCTTCACCAAGAATCTTTGAGTGCATCCTCTCCCTCCAGGATATAATGTGAGCACAAAGTAAACGTGTGCTAATCCACTGAGGTATGGGATGCTCCCGGAGCATGACCTAGCATATGCTGATACTCCTCCGTAGATCACTTCAGTCACTGTCTGCCCAGATAATCAATATTCTCTTCTCAAATGAGCAGTGAAATGCTGAAATTATATTTGAGGTGGCATAAAGAAAGGTAAAGTCTCCTATTAAAAAATTTAAAAATGCCTCTATCTATAAACTGCTCTTTTTAAGTAACAGATACGTATAAAACTAGCACATTTGAAACCACATGGATGATAAAACTTTATATTCATTATACATTTTACTCTATGGGAAAATGATCCTTAGCATAAGCAAGAGCAGTTAAGAAGTTTTTATTCTAATTAAATCCACAGGATTATCAGAAGGGAACAGAACAAGAGACTGATTTTAGCCACACTTTAAAATTATATGATGGGTCAGCAGTGCTCAGAAATGAGCACTTTGTAAATAATCTCCTACAGTGATATGACTTGATATGTTTTCCAGCGACATTGAATTATTTATCATTTAATAAAATCTTGCTAAGTGGCCCCTCAAGCAGTGTTCTTAGTACCAGCGGAATACTGGGATAAGTAAGTGAGAGATCTGGTTCTCAAGGAGCCAACCTTCAAGTAGAGAAGGAGAAACAAATCTACATCAGTGGAGGCAACTGTACAGGGCAGGATGCATTCAGTAATATATGTTGACAAAAAAGAAAACAAAACGGTTCTGTGAGCTCATTGGCAAGGAATAGCACTATCTAGGTATCATAGAGATCTAACTGGAGAACAAGACATTGAAGGAGAATAATGAGGTAGTAAGCACTTTTTTCTCGTGCATATACGATACTCTCCTCTTCTTCTTTATCCTTCTTTATCGTCTACAAATTGGGATCTGAAACATGAGTAGAATTTTGATGGCCTGAATCTAGAGCAGAGGAGAGCTTTCCTGCAAGTATAAAAGGAGCTGGGGAAGAAGGAATTGCTGAGACAGTGGAGGTGGGGACGGGCAAGGGGAAATACAAGGCATATGCTTCTGCATATGGATTGTAGGAGAGTGTGAATGAAAGTCGAAAAGGTGTTGAAGTGTTTATCCTTCTGCTTTGTAATTATTTCTTGCAGACCTACTTTGTATGACAGACTGTATACTCCATGAGCTTCTTCATTCATTCTTGTCTCCCAGAGTAGCTTGGCGGAGAATAGCCTCCCACATGAAAGAAGGCCTGAGAGACATTTTTTTTTCTGAGTCCTGTTGCTTGCTCAAAACCCAGAAAAGCTGTATTGTGCATGGCCGTGATTTTAAAATATTTCATTTTACTACAATGAATAATTGGTGACGGTTAGACTTAGGCATATCTCCAAGGAAAGATGAGTGAATCAAAGGCCAGATGTGTGTACTAAGAGTAACAATCTGCCTTGGTCCTCTTGTTCTACATTAGGGTTTCATACCTGCTTTTAATGTCACCATGCTCTTTGGCAGCCTGATGAAGCCTGTTCTACTTCACAGAATAATATTTTAAAGTGCTTAAAATAAGATGCAAGTGTTACAGAGAATCTTAATCCTCCCAGGCTGCTATCACAAAATAACATAAGAAGGGTGGCTTCAACAATTGAAATTTATTTCCCACAGCTGTGGAGTCTGGAAGTCCAAGATCAAGGTGTGGCCAAGGTTGCTTTCATTCGGAGGCCTCATCTCTTGATTTGTAGGTGACAGCCTTCTGGCTATGGGCTTACGTGACCTTTTTGTGCTTACATAGAGAGAGTGAGCTCACTGTTCTTTTTTCTTATAAGAGAATTCATTGTGTTGTATCAGAGCCCCACCTTTATGATCATTTAACTTTAATTACCTTCTTTTAGTCCCTTTCTCCAAATACAGACATCTGGGGCATTCAATCTATGCCATAGAGGAAACTAATATACCAGCATATTAAAAAATATTAAAAATTATACTAAAATATATATATTTCTTCACTAACATAATATACAATAAGATCTACTTTGATTTGGACACAGCCCTGAATACTTGCCCAGGAGTAGCTTCCTGAAGGCTTATAATAAAGATCTTCCTTCCCTATTGGAAAAGATTTGAGTGGGAAGTCATTCTTGGGGCTGGTTTATTCTTGCTCTGAATATTGAATATTCTTGTTCAATGTCATTTTTTCTTTATATTTTATTTATTTTTGAGAGAGAGATAGAGACAGCATGAGCAGGAGAGGGCCAGAGAAAGAGGGAGACACAGAATCCGAAGCAGGCTCCAGGCTCTGAGCTAGCTGTCAGCACAAAGCCCAATGTGGGGCTCGAACCCACAAACCGTGAGATCATGACCTGAGCTGAAGTCAGACGCTCAACCGACTGAGTCACCCAGGCACCCTTGTTCAATGTCATTTTGATGATCTTAGCTTGAAAAGAGCTGTGTACCACCACTGGAGAGGAAAAAGGAATGTCATCCCTTCATACCTCATAACTAGGATTCACTCCCTGACTTTAGCCTACTACTCAATTAGCAGAAAATATTCCATTGCTTGATCTACAGCATTTTATATAATTATAGCCTCTTTTCATGCTCTTTCTTCCTTAAGACCCAAGGTTTAAAAATGCTCCCTCTGCCATGGCTTCAACAGTAATTGATGACCATTTAGGAAAATGATAGCATAGACTGAGGTACAAGGAGTAACCAAAGGTGGAGTTAATTTTCTGTTCCGTTTCTGAACCTGCAAGGTACTAGTTTTGTAAACAAGTTGAGTTTGTGACTGAATTTCTAGACTTAGGAACATTGATCAGGTAACAGAATTTTCCTGAACCAAATTATTTTATTTAATTATTTTCTGATGTCTCTTAATCGTGATCATCATTAATGCAACTAAGGCATTAATTAATTGATTAATGCAAAAATTGCTTGTTCAATTTTTTCTGTTTTTACCATAAAAAATACAGGTAACTCAGTTTTTCTGGGTGTTGAGAGTCTGCTTTGAGCATGAGGCAACTCATTTATTCAAAAGGTACTTTCATTAGCTCTTCTTCAAGAAATAAGAAAAAGGAGATGAAGCCAAATTGCTCTGCTTTTCTATTCATTATGGGAAAAAATGACTGAAGGGCTAGAGATTACAAGTATTGAACAAAATGAAGTTCTGAAATTATCTGAGGTTTTTAATCAAGCATTCTACCCAAAGCTCCATTATCGAGATGACGGTGGAACCCTGCATTGAGAAATAAGCATTCTTTGTTGCTCTTTCCAATCTCTGCATAGTCTCCCTTATAAATGCTAAATTATCTGTCTAATATGTCTCTGATAGCCTTAAAGTATCTATCAAATGTTCAAATTACATAAAATATTGAACTGCCAATTAGAATGCCTGTGAGTTGAGGTAAAGCCGAGAATAATTACAAGATGTGGTAAAGGTTATTAAGACTATTGTGAAGAGAAAAGGCAGTGGAGAAAAGGAATCAATATGGTTAGAACTTTACTTGGAAATAGTCCATATATTTTAACAGCATCATATTCAGACAAAAGCAGATGACATGGTTTTCTTATTCTCAGAAAAAGAATCAGGCAAACAATATCTGAGAGCCCAGATGCTAATTGCCAGCTTGTTGAGCAAAGTAATTGTGAATATTAAGAGAAGAGCAGTTTGGGGGAAATTGATGGGTTCTGGAAGATATGGAACCTTTCAAGGGAGGCAGTTGCTGCAGGCTATGGTCTGCTAATTAATTTTCAGAAATGCAACGAGATTAAATAGCTGCCCATATCTCCTTCTGTCCTTATTGGAAAGAAGCAAATTGGAAACAGTAAGCCAAGAGAAGAGAATCTTTGAAAAAATCAAGTTCTAGAAGCACTTTTGGAGAGAATACCTGTGTAGTCCTAGGTTGAGACCACTACTTTTGGGTCCCAGGATTTTATTTATTTTTTATTATCAAATGATTCTTTATCTAAAGTATTCATAAGTTTGTTTTTTACCAAATTTAACCAGTGGTGCACCTATGAATGATTGTTAGTTTCCTTTTTGCCTTTTTAAAAAAAATTTCTGAGGGGCACCTGGGTGGCTTAGTCGGTTAAGCGTCCGACTTTCGCTCAGGTCATGATCTCGCGGTTCGTGGGTTCGAGCCCCGCGTCGGGCTCTGTGCTGACTGCCAGCTCAGAGCCTGGAGCCTGTTTCGGAGTCTGTGACGCCCTCTCTCTCTGACCCTCCCCTGCTCACGCTGTCTCTCTCTCTCTCTCTCTCCTAGAAATAAATAAAACATTAAAAAAAATAAAAAAATTTCTGAACCAATATAAACATAAAGGTGACTTATGAAATATGTCTGTGGTCTTTGCAGATCATTTAGGTAGCCATACATTTTAAGGATCTGTCGGATTGAATTCATTTGTGTGGTTCATGTTGTTCTCCTCTTTACTTATGACAGGGACGCTGGAAGTAGCCGTGAAAGTGACAGTGCTGAGGGTTGTTGGCATTTCACAAACGCCTTAAAAACCTGTGAGTACCTCAAGGAAAAGCTTTTATTTGTTTTTACATCTGACTTTTATGTGCATAGCATACTAGTGAATGAAATACTCAACAAAGCCTGGTTATGGCAATAGACAGAACGGCGAGCCCTGAGGATCGCTGGCGGAAGGGGAGGCCCAGGTGCTGTCCTCAGCCTCTCCGTTCATGACCCTTTGCAGGACTCCGCCCACATCTTTCTTTTCACCACCTGTCATGGCTTCCTTACCCATACAATGAATGTACTTAGATAAATGACTTTTATGTTTCTTTTGGCTTATTCTGAACTTCCTAAATCCATTTAGGTGACAAGTATCACCGTGTTTCAAATGATACGGAGAACACAGGTTTACTTTGTTTTGCGAAATAACTGTAGATTTAGAAACTATGAATGGAATATGGGCAGGACAGTGGATTTGGGATGTTCTGGTTATCTCTAGCTACAGAAGAAGCCATCCCAAATGTAGTAGCATTACACAATTAAAATGTATTAGCATTATTATCTCTCACACTTCTACAGTGGCCTCAGCTAGACTCTTCTTACTGAGGATCTGTGGCGTAGTTACAGTCAGACGGCGGCTGGGCCTTGAGTCGTCCCAAAGGCTTCCTTACTCACATGCCTGATGGTTGATACCTTTCGGCTAGGACCTCAGGTGGGGCTGTTGACCTAGACACTTACATGTGGCTTTTCACATGGTGTAGGCTTCTTCACAGGTTGACGACTTGGTTCTAACCGCAAGTTAGCCAAGAAAGACGTTTCGAAGAAAATGTATTACATTTTTGCTCTAGTGTCAGAAATCACACTGTTGCATTGTAGCATACTGCTCATTAGGATCACATCACTAAGACTGCCCCACGCTATCACCATATTCATAGCAGTGTTGAAGAAAAAGATACATATATATATGTGTGTGTGTGTATATATATGTATATGTCTATGTTTATTTGTATATATACATATGTGTGTGTGTATATATATATATTCTTCAATTACCAGTTGAAGCTATTACACCCTGTTATGTGAACTATTATGCACTCCAGAGAAAAAGTTGAAGATGCTTGGATGAGCGCTTTGCCATTGATACATGTATATCTGACTAATGAAGTCACTAATACTAGTGAAGTTCCCTTTGTAACGAAATTATTTGTTAGGGAATCTTTAATTGGTCATAATTACACATTTTATATGATCTCAAGCCTGTGCTGGCGTCACATGCACTTTCATTACAGCTACATGTGTCACCTAGTTTGGCGTGCTAATGCTTTAAGTATTTTTTTAATTCATTTCAAAACTTTAAGCACTAATTGAAACAGCTGCTTTATTTGAACAGCACTTATGAAGTGGTATGTAAACAGGCTCTGCTTCATGTTTTTGTAGCAATTAAGTCCAATTTCATCAGAGAGTTCTTCTGTTCCACACATACTCTTCACCTGGGAGTGAAAGGGACTTCAAGCCTGGAGCTCCTGTTTCTTCCCTTTGACATGCACACACGCTACTGTGTCATCATCCTCAGCAACAAAGCGGTAAGAACACAACTGTGGCATGGGCTTTCATCATGGGCTGGCACTTTAATTGAATAATCAATGCAGGTGACATGAAGGCAGCTGAAGGTTCTCAACAGGTAACATAGATAACAACTTAAGCCTGTTGTTGCTAAACAAAGAGCTTCTCCTCACAAATAAGCAAAAAGTTACACTAGTTGTGGGTATACTTTATAACGGCTGCCTTAGGGGTACCTGGGTTGTTCAGTCGGTTGAGCGTCTCACTTCAGCTCAGGTCATGATCTCACAGTTTCTGAGTTTGAGCTCCACGGCGGGCTCTGTGCTGACAACTCAGAGCCTGGAGCCTGCTTTGGATTCTCAGTCTCCCGCTCTCTCTGCCCCTCTCCAGTTCATAGTTTGTGTCTCTCTCAAAAATAAGTAAACATTAAAAAAAATTAAAGAAAAATATAGTGGCTGCCTTAGAAAGTCCTGTGGGAGCAGACTGGCTGCATGCCTATCCTTGCTGTGGCTCTGTCTGTGTTAGCTTTAGGTATTTGCATAACAAATAGCCAAACACTGAGGGGCTTAAAACAATACACATTTATTGTGTCGTGTTTTCCACGGATCAGAGGTCTGAGCATGACCTAGATGGGTCTTCTCTTTAAGGTCTATTAAGTCTTCAATCAAGGGATCTACCACTGCTGGATTCTCCTCAGAGGCTCTACTGAGGAAGGAACCATTTCTAAGCTCTCTAAGGTTGTTGGCAGAATTAATTTTCTAGTGGCTCTAGCATCCGTGGGGCTTGCTTCTTTTTTTTTTTTTTAAGGAATTAAATTTTTTGTAATGTTTATTTATTTTTGAGAGAGAGAGAGTGAGAGAGAGCATAAGGAGGGGAGGGGCAGAGAGAGAGGGAGACCCAGAATCCGAAACAGCCTCCAGGCTCCGAGCTGTCAGCACAGAGCCCAACACAGGGCTCGGACTCACAAACCATGAGATCATGACCTGAGCCGAAGTCAGATGCTTAACCAACTGAGCCACCCGGGTGCCCCAAGGAGCTTGCTTCTTTAAAGCCGGCAAAGGAGAGAGAGATGAGTGAAGGAAAAGAGGGATGGAAGAACAGAGAAAGGGAGGAAGAGAGGCAGAGAGATAAAGACAAGACAGCCTTTAGAGGAAAGGTTTAATGGTTTTATCCCCTTCCAGAAAGAAATTGCCATGTGTTGACCTGAGGAGGGAATTTATAACCCTCAGAAGATAGCCCCAAATATATCAATTATGTACCAATGATGTACTATATTGAATGCAGATACAGTGAAATAATGGTAATTAGAAAGAAGTATTATATTGACCTGGTGTCTACAGAATCATTTACACATGAAAAATAATATAGCCTATTAAATTTGTAAAGAAAAGTGTAGCTGTACTTAAAATTACCATTTAGGAGGAAAAAAATGCCATTTTGTATTTAACATTATATATTAATGTTATATTTATATTTAACATTAGTTAAATCTTATTTTTTATTTTCCTTAAGAAGTCCAGGATTTAACTCAATTGCTCTACATGAAAATTTGTGAAAAATAGTAACTATAGTGTGACTAGTAGTTTAATCAGATGCTTCATAATCCCTTTTTTATATTTATTTACAATATAGTCCCAGAAAATGCTAGGGTTAATTGTCAATAGCATAGTAAGGAGGCTGATTGTATTATTTCAATTAAACTATTAGAATATTAATAATGTGTATGTCTATAAAATTTGTCTAAATTAATCAAAATATAATTACACTTATCTTGGCATCTCAGCTTATTGCAACACGTCTTTTGATTACATATATTTTGTTGTTGTCAGAAAAAATAGTAAGAAGAACAGTAATCATGATATTATATTGCTATCAACTAAGAAATAACGCCCTTAATCTAAAGTATTGCACTGAATTACAATGCCTTATGTGGGGAAACACATCTATTAATTTACACATTCAATTTATTGCTAATTATATTGAAAAATGCAATTACACGCTTAAATAGATAATCAGACATCCAAGTCCACCTAGTTAGCTCCTGTTCTTATTAAGTGTGTGATAACTGCTTTGCCATTAAGAACCACCTGTTGAAAACTGTAAAGTAATTAGGTCTCAATTTGATAGCTTTCCATGTGTAAAACAGAAATAGTTCTACTACTACCGCTATCAAGGAAAGTCATTAGTTTCATTTTGGCTGTTCCATTTGAACTTCCAAATAGAAAAATGAGATGACTTATATAATAGGTGTTCGAAAGTATAAACAGTTTACAAAACTTCTGTCAATGTTCATAGACATTCTTAGTTTTGGGGAAAACTTATAAAATCCCTAAAAATTCATGCTCTCCAATGCCAGAATTCTAAAGGCGTTTCTGCTCATGTGTGAATGGGGGCAGATGGAATGGATGAAGCTAGGGTAGAAACAAGACCCAGTCCTTGAGGAATTGCACCTGCTGGGAGGAGGGCTTGACAGACCCACACACAATCCCTGCATAGTACAAAGCAGTGTATTAACACAACCCTGGGGCTCTGTCTTTACCATCATGCCTGTGTGATCGTCTCCTCTATGTAGTCCTGGGTTCCCAAATAGGAAACCACCCATTATTGCTGCCATCATCCATGTGAGAAAGGCAAGTGCCGGAGGCCGCGCCGGCTCCGACAGGTCCAGGGGTCCCTGAAGGATGGACGGTGTCGGCGAAAGAGAGTGAGAGAGCCCCGAGATCCTTTCTGATCACCAGGCAGGCATCTCCGTCCTGTCGGTTTTGGTGTCTTTATTTATACGTTAAATGATAACATGACATCAGAAAAAGGAATTTTTACAATGGATAGCTCTTTGTGATAAGATGCTTTGGAAAGTGTACAGAAGCAGGTTTTATAGAAATATTCTTGCAGAACTATTGCAATTATAGTGAGGTTAAGTAAATCTTATAACTAGAGAATTAGGGTATTCTTAGTAAAAGACAGGATACATATTTGTTCTAAGTTAATAACGCTAAGGTTAGGTCATAGGTTAAGTGTATAGATGGGCTAAGAGTCATTCCGTCTGGCTCTCAAGTGTATGTTTTTGAGTTGGTTAATAAGTTGTTTGTGGAAACCTATTTGATGCTGAATGTGTGAGCACCATGGAGGCCCTAAATGTGTCAGCCTTTTGTTTGTGGGTAATGTTTTAGCTACTCTTATCTATCCTCATCCCAGCCACCTGTAAGGGAGGGTGTTTGCAGAAAGTAGGCCTTGGGGAAGGGGCTGCCGTACATCACCAATTAGAAAGTGTAAGTAGGGGCGCCTGGGTGGCTTAGTCGGTTTAGCGTCCGACTTTCACTTAGGTCATGATCTCGCGGTTCGTGGGTTCGAGCCCCGCGTCGGGCTCTGTGCTGACTGCCGGCTCAGAGCCTGGAGCCTGTTTCAATCTGTGACTCCCTCTCTCTCTGACCCTCCCTTGCTCACGCTGTCTCTCTCTCTCTGTCCTAGAAATAAATAAAAAACATTAAAAAAAAAAAATAAAAAGAAAGTGTAAGTATTAACTTAAGTTCTGCCTTTATCTGTACCTTAACTCTAAATTAGGCTCTTTGTCTCGGGGCCAGGCTCAGTTGTAATTCTTGTGTTCTTAACCCCCTAAGTCTTGGATCTGCAAGGCCCTCAGGAAGAGCCTTTTGATAATCATCCGTAGAGCTTTCATCTAAAATCTCTCTTGTAAAGGCAGGAATATGCTTTTCCTTATGAGGTATCTGTGTTCAGAATATTGTTCTGATATGGAATATTGTGAGGCCTGGTCAATACCAGCACAACACGAGCCAGTAGTAGCAGGAGATACCAGTTTTCATTTCTCATGGCAGGAGCTGTGCAAACACTGCCATTTCCTTGCTGTGACTGCCATCCATAGAGGTCGGTGCGGCTCCCGGCAGGCAAGGTCATCAAGCAGGGATCCTTGACCTAGAGCCTGTGTGAAGACTGGATTCCATCCAGTTGCAACCATTTGCTAAGTCCTAAGCAGCCCTCTTTCATCAACCCATGAGCTTTTATATGGAACCAAACTAGACTTCTTCTCCCCTCTGGGAGCGTTATCTTGCAGTCCTTCATTGTCCTTTTCTGTCTACAGAACTTGTCAGAACAAATAGAAACCAAAGCCCAGGTATTGTTGACTTGAGGACGGGAGTCAGCATCCCTGAGCAACTTATGGGGATTGGCCCAGTCCCACAACAGGGCTCCAGACACTAAAGAGAGTTTCAGCCTTGCCAAACAAATAACAAGTTGACAGAACAAGGGTGCCTATGGCCAGGTAGAAGAACTGGGAAAGCCTTCTTAAAGATTGATAGTCTACAGCAGTTTAGTCTAAGGCTAAATCTTACCAGTTAAGTATGTCGTATGACAGTCTGTCCATCTCCCTTATGTTTGCATAAGTAAGTAGAACCACTCATCTGACTTTTTGTCCCTCATTTCATTCTCCCCAGTCTTCTCTGTCTTTCTCTCTCTGCTGCTGCAGAGATTAAGCTGGCAGTCTCTATCGTGTGGATTTTAAAAATTCTCTAATCAAACTACAACTTTTTTCAATCATTACTATGTAGACTTTAGCAATACTGGTTTTTGTTTAATCTTATTGACTATGAAAGTAAATAAATTTTGCTAATATCTTTACATAATTTAAATTTAGGCAAACTAATGTCAGTTTTATGAAAGTTTTTTTTTATATCTGGTGGGGCTGAGTATTATTTGAGGGTGGTTTCTTTTCTTTTACATGATTTTTAAAGGCCAGCCACATTTCATTCACCTTTTGATTTTTCATTCAGTTTGTTAAGACTACAGTTCTTTAAGGTTATACATTTTTTTTAATGTTGATTTAATTTTGAGAGAGTCAGTCAGAGCATGAGTGGGGGATGGGCAGAGAGAGGCAGAGAGACACAGAGTCTGAAGCAGGCTCCAGGTTCTGAGCTGTTCGCACAGAGCCGGACACGGGGCTTAAACCTACAAATCACAAGATCATAACCCAAGCCAACATCAAGAGTCGGCTGCTTAACCAACTGAGCCACCCACCTGTCCCCCCCCCCTTTTTTTTAGTTTATTCATTTTGAGAGGGGGAGAGAGAGAGAGAGAGAACAAGTGGGGAGGGACAGAAAAAAATCCCAAGGAGGCTCCATGCTGTCAGCCCAGAGTCCACTGCCAGTCTCGAAACCCATGAACCGTGAGATCATAATCTGCGCCAAAATCAGGAGTCGGCCACGTAACCAACTGAGCCACCCAGGTGCCCCTACAACTTCATTTTTTGTCGTTGCTGTTGTTTTGGTAACTACACTCCTCCCCATACCCCTGAGTTTTCCCCAGGGAAACAGAGAGAAGGTGAAATCCCATTTGGCCAATAAACACTCTGCAACATTTATTAATCTTATGATGTCTGCTCACAGTATGGGAGCAGATTAAGTGAACTTTAAACTCTAGATCATTTTGGTAAATGTGCACAAAACTACACATAGTTTGAGCCCCCTCTACGCTGCAAAGCCTTCTCCCACTTCACCCACCCTGCTTTCTGTGAAACCATCATCCTGCAACTAGCCCTGCAGTCTTTTTCTTTTTTCTGTTTTAATTTTTAATGTTTATTTATTTTTGAGAGAGAGAGAGAGAGAGAAAGGGAGAGTGAGAACATGAGCTGGAGAGGGGCAGAGAGAGGGAGACTCAGAATCCCAATCAAGCTCCAGGCTCTGAGCTGTCAGCACAGAGCCCAATGTGGGCCTCAAACCCAAACCCTGAAATCATGACCTGAGCTGAAGTCAGACACTTAACCAAGTGAGCCACCCAGGCGCCCAAAGCCTGCAGCCATTTTCACGACAAACATGGGAAGAAAATGAGGAAGACAGTGAAATTTTAGTTGGATAACTTAATTATGTTATTATAATCACTGTTAATGAAAGCAGGAAGCTATTCATCTTTGCTTTAGAAAAAGCACCTCCGTAGCCAAAACAAAGAGTAAATTAAGAGTTAGAGGAGGAGACTGGAGATCCAGAGACTGGCTCAGAGACCCTTGCAGTGTGTGATACCACGCCACACCACTCTCTTCTCTCTCGCCTTCTGCTGCTTGCATACTAGCAGTAAAGATGTGAGCAGATGTGAAAAAGCAGCGGTGAAAGAAGAGGTGATGTTGGATTTGGAGGAAGGAGCAAGGGGACAAGAGAGAACTGCAAAAGTGTTGATATGAAGAGCAGTCTTGGGGCGCCTGGGTGACTCAGTCAGTTGAGCGTCCCACTCCTGGTTTGGCTCAGGTCATGATCCCAGGGTGGTGGGATTGAGCACCACTTCAGGCTCTGTGCTGGATGTGGAGCCTGCTTGGGAATCATATTCTCTCTCTCTCTCTCTCTCTCTCTCTCTCTCTCACTCTCTCTCTCTCTCTCTCTCCCTCTCCCTATCTCCCTCTCTCTCTTTCTCCCTCTCCCTTTCCCCCACAACCCCAGTCACACACACATACTCTCCCTCTCTCCAAAATAAAATAAAAAAAAAATAATATTAAAAAAAGATGAATTTTTAAAAATATTTTTATTTATTTCTAGGAGAGAGACAGACAGACAGACAGACAGTGTGAGCAGGGGAGGGTCAGAGAGAGAGGGAAATACAGACTCTGAAACAGGCTCCAGGCTCTGAGGTGGCAGTCAGCACAGAGCCCGACGCGGGGCTCGAACCCACGAACTGCGAGTTCATGACCTAAGCGAAAGTCGGAGCTTAACCGACTAAGCCACCCAGGCGCCCCCAGAAAAGATGAATCTTAATGACAGTTTGCGTGATGTTCACATTTGAAGGGAAGCAAATTTTCATTTACTTAGCAAATTCATAGCAAATAAATGAATAGTAATAGAAGCTGTTCTGAGAAATACAGCGATAAAGACAAAGAGAGATTGTCAGTCTCATTGCCTCAGTAACTTATAGAGTCTAGGCCCTGCTTCCTGTATTTGACAAGAGGTTTTTGTACAATATACCGTATATTTTTATTAAACAATTCATATTTTGTGCCATTTAAATACATGTTATTTCTCAAAATGTCTGTGGAATAATCGCTCAGGCATTCAATTAAGACTGTTAAAATTGTGTTAAAGATCTCTATACATTTTGTTTTCACCCTTACTGAGCCTTCTAGAATAATCATCCTATGAGGAATAGTATTTTAAAAGAATAGCAATTATTCTTACTGATCAGTTTCACCTTACAGTTATGGTAACATCAAAGAGCCACCTACAATGATAAATGTTCTCTAATGTATGAATCTAACATTTTAAAATTTTAGCATAACTGGCACATGCCTGTTTAGCCATCAACATAATACAACATTGTTTGGCCAGTTCAAACCAATAAATGATAAAACCTAGCAAAATCTAGGCCCAAGACTAGAGAATAAGTAGAATTTTAAGACCTGCGAAACAGCATGGGGGTTTTCTGTCTAAAATGTGTGTTTTATTTTTCCCCTGAAGATTAGGGTTGTTTGTGTCTGGAGGGCATCCATGACATGTCCAAGGTTACCCGGCTAATTAGTAGCAGAGCTGGGATTAAATCTTTTTTGTCAGTTCATTGTTTGTGTTCCTCATTTCTGGGTCACTAACAGTTGGTCGTGTAAATCAGCATGCAACTGTGTTTTTTGAGGACTCCATTTTACTAGATACACAGGAAGAACAAAATATCTTTTTGAGGGTTTCTCACAATGGACAATGGGCTTTGGCATCCTTCTGGAAAATATAACAGAAATGCAAGTAAACATCCTGACTGTAAAATATGAAATTAAGGACAGAAAGGAAATGTAATAGACTCCTGGAATAGCTCACATTGACACGTGTCTGTTATGTGTCAAATCATTTCATTTCGCTTGTCAGACTCGGAATGTACGGGGCTTCTTCGCTTTAAAGGAGCTCTTTATTGCATTTGTATTCCTTTCCTGGTCTGATCTTACTGCCAGAAGAGTACAGGGAAATAATTAGATAATACTGCAGTTGACTTTCCTGAACAATTTTCTGACACAGGCATTATTTTCAATTATATTAAGTGTCTTTTTAATAAAAAAGAACACTGAAAGTGAACAAGTTAGACAAAATAATTTTTGAGAAACGATGATAGATCATCTGTATAAGATGTGGCATTAAATAGAATTGATAAATGGAATTGAATAGAGTTTTAGTTACTGATATTTCATGGCTAGGAGGCTTTTTATCATTTCTGTTTAAGGGAAATATTCTGGCAAATAGCACTTGGCTCGTTTTGTATCAACTCCCATGTGCTGATACTCATTTTCCGCAAGCTACAGGTCATGTTTCATTCAGGCACACATTTAAGAAAACCTGTAATTTTGATAACTCTATGCTCCCTGAGTCTAATTTCTTATGAATACTCTAATTTGGGCAAAACAACTGATTTTTTTAGATAAAAGTAAAAGTGAGAAAAAAGTAAAAACTGAATGTATTGTTTTCTCTGGACGCTGTTGAACCTTTGTACTTGAATTATCATCGAAGATTTCATATCAGTAGTATTGATCACTCGTATTTGAAGTAAAATACGCACACACAGAAAACACAGTTCACATGGCTAGCTTGGATTTATGTTTGCAGAGTACAAGGTTGATTAGAAAAAATTACGCTGTGACATGTTCATATAATGTACTGTTTATTACCAGGAGTGCATGAATTTAAATGCTAAGGAACTTAAAACATTCAAAGTTCTCCATATTTCTTTTATAGCATGAACTGAAGATAATTATGGGCCATAATTAATAAAATTCTATGGAACATTATCATATGAAAGTAAATGACAGTTAATTTTATTATAAACAAATCCCAATCAGGGAGGGATAGTGAAGTTATAAATAAATTGACCTCACAATCAGAAATAATTTATTCTTGTATTTTTTCCAGATTCCCTTTCAGTGTTTGCCATTTCTCTTGTTGTCTAGGATGTTTACAGTATTTTGGAGTATGTATTTTTATTATGTGATCAATTTTCTTTGCTATCATTCATGTACACTCTCTCTGGAATAGTCTCTTGCACATACAGTTAATACTGTTTTAGGATTGTGCGGCAGTTCAGACCAGTTACAGTCTCAGCTTGGAAGCAAAGTTTGTTTCCTTTTGCTTTCTTAGTAGTTCATTGCATGCCTGTTGCAAGGCTGTTCTGGCAGAAGGTTCTCCATTGTATGGCTTAGCCCTAAATTTGCCAATGTTCATTTTTATTGATCTTCTCAGGTCTTGACCCCACTCGAGGTCTCTAGAGTCAGACCTGTGTTTTCACAGTATCTTCCGGTGATTTATATGTCATGAAAGTTTGGGAAGCCCTGCCCTTGGAGAATGGTCTCTCTCCATTTAGATCAATCTCTTAAGTGCCTAGCAAGTGCTAGGCAAAGGTAGGTTCCTCATTTGTGTTACCTCTTTGAGTCCTTACCACATCATTACTATCGTTCTACTTCTTAATATATAATCATTTTAAGGCCTTTATTATGGAAAATATAAAATACAGTTGTAGAAATAAAACTGCAGTAAATCACCCTGTTCCTATCTCTCCGCTTCGACAGTGCAGGGCCTAACGCGTTTCATCGTTATAATGATCCAAATCCCAATTATCACATAATTTTGTCCACAAATAATTCACAAAGTGTCTCTACAACAAAAAGATTTTGGGTTTTTGACATAACCATGATACCACTGTTAGTAAAAATATTGTAAATTTTTTCTTAACATCAAACCACCACACATTATTCATATTTCCCTGATTGTCTCATGAGTGTACATTTTTTTTCTGTCATTTCCTTTGTCTTTGTTCAAATTGTAGGGGAGGAAGAATAATTTTTACTCTGCCCTTCTGAATTATTGCCTGAGACTCTTGTAATAAAAGACAAATTAACAAGAAAAAATCCCGACACTTAATTACATGGCTACCTCCTATATACATGAAAGATACCGGAGGAAAAATGAATAACTCCTCAAGGTAGCTTAGAATTCAGGCTTAAATACCATCTAAATGGGGAAAGGGAAGAAGGGATGTCGGCCACTTCCAGGAGATTAAATGATTTTCAGGAAAGATGAAAGGGCCCTTAGAAGAATAGAAGGGAGACATGATACTTTGTGAATAAGTTTGTCACTGTACACTGTCAACTTCTAGTCTTCTGATAAAAGTCACTTCTTGGTTGATGAAACTCTTAGGAAGGGAATTTATGACATTTGAGTTTCTTTTGGAGGATCTGTCTTTATGCAGATAAGTCGAGTTCAAAGAAAGCCTCTTCTCGCATTTGCGATCTTTCAGGTGCCTACAGATCAAAATTATCAAAGTACCAAGACAGCACATTCTGGGGTGACATTTCCTGCTTCCCTTCAGAATCAAGATCTAAATAATATTCATCCACTGGGATTATATGATGTCTCTTACAAATCCCTCTCTCCGCTTGCTTTTCATTTAATCTCTAGATTTCTAAAATGTACTCTTTTTTTTTTTTTTGATCATCCCATTTTACAGAGGCCGGAACTGAAAGTCAGAGATATAGTAAACTTGCCTGAAGCTTAGTAGCTACTAAATGGCAGGACCAGAGTTGTAACCAAGCCAGTCCACCTCTATTGATCTTTCCTTTTATCGTGTTGCTGCCCCTGCACTGACCACACATTTATTTTCACTCTCTTTGTTTAGTCTTTTGTATTTCTTGCCTAATTCCTCTAAAAGGTCTGCAGACCCTCCATATGCTCCTTTTGAAAGCTTGCACTTTTAAATATAGACACTTGGAGACTCTGACATCCTGCAAAAGTGATGTCACTCCCCTCCAACAATAAATTACAGGGTGAAGGAAAAAATATTTCTTACTTTCTTGATTGTTTATGTGATTTAAGGTAGCAGTCTACCAAGGATATTTACCCTTACAGAGATCAGCTGCTGTCATTGCTGTCCTGGAGCCTTTTTAATCATCTTCCCTGCTCTGGGTGCATACAAAGTTTCCCCCACGCTGTGGGAGGGCTATATTTAAGACTCACCTCTCGCCCCTCATTTAGGGCTTACGTTGCTTAGCAATGCACAATGCATAGATATTTTTATAGTATACAGATTTTTCTCATAGCAGAAAAATTTATCCTATTTTTTCTGAGCTTTTGAAATTTAATATCATTGTGTGGTTGTGTTTTAGATTGGAGAATTAATTTACGTTGTGGAAGGAAACGGTACGATCCCATTGCCTTCCAACTTCCACTCAACGGATTCCTCAAATACCCTTGACTACAGAAGTTCTCCAGAGGAAGGTAGAGTATATGTGTGTTTTATTTCATTTAAAATGTCAAAGGATGGGACTGTTCCTCATGTAGTCATCCAAGCATACTCCTAGCAAGTTTTTCCGAGAAATAATTAGGTTTTGGAAGGCCTCATTTTAACTTTATTATGTCAACCTCCATGGAATAGAGCACCTGTTTAACAATGTCAATGGTGATTTTTTTTTAAATCCTTATTTTTCATCCTTTGGATAAATATTGAAATTTGGCATTCAAAGGTATTTACTCACAAACTTTTCAGTTTCCTGAATAATTTGGAAACCACTGCACTCTCAAATTATATATATTATAACATATTACCTTAACTTGTACCTTGAATTTATACCCTACTTTTTAAAGTGTAAGGTTGTTAGTGAAAGAAAAAGACAGTTCTTGCAAGTCCCAGACAGAGGTCTTTACATTTATTTCTACTTCCCTTACCTTCTAATCCCTGGTAGCACAATGATTGCTTAATGTTTCAACATGCTGGTATTTCTTTTTTCTTTTTTTTTTTTTTTTTTTTTTTTTTTTTTTTTTAGGAGAGAGAGAGAGAGAGAGACAGCGTGAGCAAGGGAGGGTCAGAGAGAGAGAGGGAGTCACAGACTGAAACAGGCTCCAGGCTCCGAGCTGGCAGTCAGCACAGAGCCCGACGCGGGGCTCGAACCCACGAACCGCGAGATCATGACCTAAGCGAAAGTCGGACGCTTAACCGACTAAGCCACCCAGGCGCCCCAACATGCTGGTATTTCTATGAAGGAACCCTTTCAGTTCTTTGGAGCATTCTTTTTAGAGATACCAACAAAATATCTTTAATTCCTGAAGACTTACTCTCGAATTACTGAACTAGAACTACTCAAAATGAGTTACCTGTGTTACTCTGGTTAATGAAGGCCACACCTACAGTCTTATATTTCCAACCTTCCAAGTCCATCCTGAGTAACATGGTCAAGGGCATAAGTGATCATTGCAGCCTTGCATGTTTTTGCTTCCTCTAGTGTTAAGTAAGGAGAATCCAGTTCTGTATTTGAAATGTGAGCTCCGTCAAATCTTGGATGTGGACCTGAAGTTGCCACTGACTAATGAAGCCAAGGAGAAGGCTTTGGCTTTTGCTGCACAGCAGCAGATGTCGGATGTAGAGTATGAGCGACGGTCAATCACAGGCACTCTGGCAAGCAGTAGTGTTCGCGTGGCCGTTGCCCTCCTAGGGCTGACGAAGATTGAGGTGAGAATTTTGGATGGATGATGCACTTAAATTATTCTCCTTTTAAAAGTATACAGACTTGTTAATCATAACATTTTGACATAGAGAAATGATGGCTGGTTTTCCCCCAGAAAGATGGCTCGGTAGCTTTTTTTTTTTTTTAACCACATTAAATAAATCTGAAACAAAGCGTTCTACTAATGTTAGCATGACTGCTAATTTTAGTAGTAATACCTAGATTACTGGTAACTTTGCATGCTAGTGATTTTAGGCATTATGGTGGAGTCACTTAATTCACAATTGTTCTCAGTTTTGATTACATATTAGAAAGCCCTGAAGAACTTAAAATAAGGGAATGGGGTGAGGAGGAACGTATTCTAAACATTGTCCAGGATATTCTATGCATCCAGAGAGGGTCATCCCTGCTGTCAGACTACCAGGCTGAGAATCCAGACTCTGACACCTTCTACCTGTGTAAGCGTGGCCTGATTACTTAAAAGTCGTCGGTCTTCAATTTTTATACTTTTCATCCGAAGATACTGGTAACTGATGGAAGTGAAGTGAGACAATTATGTAAAATACTTACCACACTACCTGGTATATAAAGTGCTCTCCATGTACGGCATTGTTGTTATTGTTACTATGGAATCTGTTATTTATCTTGAACTCTATTTATAAATGAGGTTCGGTACAGTCTAACCTCCACAGAGCTGACAAAGTGATTCTTTTAAAATGTTAACCTGGTCACATTGGCCCCCTGCACAGATTCCTCAGCTGGCTCTCCAGCTCATTCACAATACCCAACATCCATAGCATGCTCCTCATGACCCTCCCGAACAGTCCCACCTCTTCCCTGATCGCACCTTCTCCACTGGAGCCCATTCATTCATGTCCCTCCCTCAGCATAGGCCTCCTTGCAGATGTTCAAATGCCCAGGGCTGGCTCCCTGTGCCCTATGCACTTCTGAGGTTAATTTTCCCTAGACATTACAGGCAACTTCCCCTCAATTACTTCCGGCCTGCTAGAATGCTACCCCTGAGATTATGCTTGGATTTTTTGTATTTGTTTTAAAAATTATTTTGCATTTTTTTAAAAACGTTGCTGATGTCAACCAGGAACTTTCCAAATCCCAAATTTCCTTCACCTTTCCCTATAGATAGCATTTATCACCTGACAATAATATATTTATTTGTTTACTCATTGTCTATCTCCAGCAAGGGAATTTGTGCCAAGGTGTTTGTTTAGTTAACTCTCATATGACCAGTGCCTAGAAAAGTGTCCTGTACCAAAGGCAGTCACTAAATCTTTGATCAATGAAGGAATAAATGGTAAATGTGTTCATCCTTGTTTGAAAATTACCTTCATTTACATATATTGCAACAAAATACTTGGCATTGGAGGGATTTCTTTTTTTATTTGTCAGAATGCTAGCGTCAGTACAGTATAAGCACAGATCTCCAATATGTACTGATGATATTTGAGGGATGAGCTGGACTGATTAAGTTCTGATTAGCTCCAAAGTATCAAGGCCTGAGGTTCTCACGCCCTCTGGACTGACCCATATACGCTTTGCATTCACAAGGCTGATGGCTCTTTTTAGCTCATACCAACATGCTTGCTTCTGTGAGAGAGCAGTGAATTTGGAAAGGTTTTGTTCAACTTTCAGTACAGTATTACAGTAGAAATGTTTGATATGTGGCCATTTCAAATTTTAACCCTATCACAGTGTGTTCTCTCGGTCCCTCTTTCCTTTTAAATTTACTTTCTTCATTCTTACCTCTTATCAAAGCATTTTATTTAAATGAGAAATGCTAGAGGGAGATGGATTTTGTTGGTAGATCTCCTTTCTGTTTTTTATGCATGTATATAGTTCCTATTTTTCTCCCTCTGTTTTTATTTTTTAATTTTTTTTGTTAAAATTTTTTTAATGTTTATTTGTTTTTGAGAGAGAGAGAGACAGAGTGCAAGCAGGGGAGGGCCATAAAGAGAGGGAGACACAGAATCCAAAGCAGGCTCCAGGCTCTAAGCTGTCAGCATAGGGCCCGACTTGGGGCTCGAACTCATGAACTGAGAGATCATGACTTGAGCCAAAGTCAGATGCTTAACTGACTGAGCCACCCAGGCGCCCCTTTCTCCCTCTTCTTCTAGTCATCTCTGTAATCCACACATTTTGTGCTTATTATTATATTTATCAAAATACATTTTACATTATTTTTATATTTACCTATTTCTCTAGGATTGTGGATTCCTAGAAATCTAAAAATTGTTGTGGTGTGTTTCTATTTACCCAAGATCGTCTTGTGCATGAGAGGTACTCTGTCTTTATTTAACTGAATTGAACATGAGCTTGAACAAACAAGTAACACTTTCAACCTGAGGTCTTCATGACTATCCAGGCTGCCTCATAGCCTGGTTTTTCACAGTCAGAGTCGTCTTAATTACTTACCCTTGCCTACCTCCCGCATTTGCACGGTGGGCATCTGTATGTGTGTACTTCTCCCAATTGGTTGCTGGAAATAACAACAATAATAGTAATAATAATAGTTTATGAACAAGCCTTGCCTTTTTTTTTTTTTTTAATTTTTTTAATGTTTTATTTATTTCCAGGAGAGAGAGAGACAGCGTGAGCAGGGGAGGGTCAGAGAGAGAGAGGGAGTGACAGACTGAAACGGGCTCCAGGCTCTGAGCTGGCAGTCAGCACAGAGCCCGACGCGGGGCTCGAACCCACAAACTGCGAGATCATGACCTAAGCGAAAGTCGGACGCTTAACCGACTAAGCCACCCAGGCGCCCCAAGCCTTGCCTTTTTTTAAAATTAAAATTGAAATGTTTTAAATAGCCTCTAAATTTAAAAATTAAAAGTTTTTTTTTACCTGAAGATTACTATTTTCTTTGTCTGTGAATATCACACGTTTTTTATTTCAGCCCAAACTTACCAGATGCACAAAATTACTAGAGAAGGGTTGAGTGTGCCAGTTTAAGAAAACCAGCTGCAGCAAATCAGAACTCACAGATGCATCTTATTGTGCTCATCCACCTCTATTCATAAAGGGTGCTTTTCAAGTGCAATTATCAATGTACTCTTGAAATATAATAATGCTAATAATTTTTACAGCAGAACAGGAAACAAGATTAATTTTAAAAAGACTCTCTCCTTATATACTATTTCATACCTTTTTTCCAACATGCTTTTAATGTGCATTTTGCAAATTATTTCAATGACCCCATGGAGAAACGTAGAGGAGGTAGATTCCTCTTATAATACCAAAAATGAAATGACTGAGGCATAAAAAAAAAAGGACTTATGTTGCCCTCACAGACAGGGTAGCAATTACAGCCCAGATCATTGTAGAGACATTATTGTATTTTAAAGCTGAGAAAAGAAATCGAAGACACTCAGAGACACGTAGTCCAATCTCTTACAGACCTGCAAACCCAGGCCCTGAAATAGTAAGATGATAGCCTAAGGTCACACCACTGATTTGTGACGGAATAGAGATGGACCCAGGTTCTTACACCCTAGTCCATTACTCTTTTCCTTCCCCTGCATAGTCTCCAGATGATATACTCACTTCATTATTCAATGAAATTGAATAATGGAATAAAAGTCTAAAATGTGCTGTTATAGCATAGAATAACTGCATAAGAAAATCTAAAATCATCCTTGGTATAAATCTGTTTAGAACTAAATCTAATTGAATAAATGTAATTGCTTTTCTACCAAAGAAAAGTGACACATCTATTTTTTTTTTTTTGCTTCACAACCATGAGGAATTTGAATTTTTGAAATATTTATAGAATAATAGCAATATGATATATCTACTGTGAGAGATAGGATCTTTTGTCAGGAGTATGAATTTCTACCACTTCACCACCTAGCACTCATTTATTGAATTCATATTCTGTTGGCCATTAACAAATCAACTCTAGTGATATACACAGAGATACTGGAAAGATTCAAAACTTACAGGGTAGTTTCCTTATATAGTCTATTAACTTTTTCAAGTTTACGTATTAAAAGCCATGCTACATATTCTGTGATAAATGGTAGGAAGAATCATTTAAATTTTGAAATTTAATAATAGGTTTAAAAAGGAAATCTGGGTGCATGGGTGGCTCAGTCAGCTGAGTGTCTGACTCTTGATTTCAGCTCAGGTCATGATCTCATGGTTCATGGGATCAAGCCCCGTGTCAGGCTCTGTGAAGCCTGCTTGAGATTCTCTCCCTCTCTCTCTCCACCCCTTCCCCACTTGTGTTCTCTCTTTTTCTCTTTCTCTCCTTTTCTCTCAAAATAAATAAATAAACATTAAAAGCAAGGAAGTCTAAAGATCTCCTTGGTGAGGATTCAGAAGAGTAAAGGGAACGGTTTTTGTATTTGTATAATTTAAGTCATGGAGTAATTCTGTTAATACTGTCAAAGATAAAGAAAGCTAAATACTAGTTATGCCAATGAGGACAGACTATTCAGTGACTGTTGCAACAAGGAGAAGGATTCAACATGAACTGAATTTAAATTTGTGCAGAGGAAACTGAGAGTTTTAAAGGGAGGATGAGAAACTAAGGAGGGATGATAGCTGGTTACTTAATAATATTGAGCATAATCAGGGAAGTGTACATTTATAAGTGTGAGGGGGTTGGTCAATATGATCTGGATTTGTTCATTGATGCTTATCTGCAGGAGAAATGAACTTCGAGGACCTTTATAACTGGAGGTAGTGATGCACATTAAAACGCGGTACCTACCTGGCTGGGGTCACTGTCTCCTTGAATGTTTGCATTCTGAGATCCTTGAGAAGACAGTCCTGGGTGGTAGAAAACTTACATCTCAAAAAGGGGGAGAATGCAATGGGTGGAGGAAGAAGAAAGGATTTATAATAACAAGCTTTTTAAAGTAACTGTTCAGGGGCGCCTGGGTGGCTTAGTCGGTTAAGCGTCCGACTTTCGCTTGGGTCATGATCTCGCGGTTCGTGGGTTCGAGCCCTGCGTCGGGCTCTGTGCTGACTGCCAGCTCAGAGCCTGGAGCCTGTTTCAGTCTGTGACTCCCTCTCTCTCTGACCCTCCCGTGCTCATGCTACCTCTCTCTCTCTCTCCTAGAAATAAATAAAACATTTAGAAAAAAATTAAAAAAAAATAAAGTAACTGTTCAAAGAAAGAACTGAGGGGTGTATCTACTTATCACCAGGTTTTGGCTGGAACAAACAGTATATTCTTATGGGAGCATTGAGTTCCCTCATGTAGACACTTTAAGGGGAACCAGGATCATCTTAGGGATATGGCCTTGAATTGTTAGAAACTATGTCAGTGCTTATTCAAGTCTGCTTTGTGTGTGTGTGTGTGTGTGTGTGTGTGTGTGTGTGTGTGTGGGAGGGAGGTAGGGAAGGGGGTAGAAAAAATCATTTATACTGAAAATCTACAGTTTCTGTACGCCAGGGTTGAGGCCTACTGGGCAGAGGCTTTGGAGGACTCTAACTAGAGTTTGGCCAAGAAGAGAGTCTATGTCAATATATCATGACTTAATGACTTAAAGATATAGAAGGCAGGTGATATATGTTTAGATTAAAGAGCTAATTGCTGATGTGAATAGATAATTTGTTAACACTGACTAGAAAAATGAACCAAACACAATGATAAATGTAAATGAATTAATTTGGTTTTTAATTGACGTGATTTTAATTTCCAAAATAACATAGTTGATAAAATGTTACTTTGTAGAAAAAAATCCTTGTGGAGTTCATAGATAAACTCAGTGAATGAGAAAATTGCTAATGGCACTCACATTTTCTTTTGTTGAGTAATGATAGTATGACCACGATCATGATGATCATGGAGACAGCGATGCTACTAATAGCCAACATGAGCATTCAACATATGCTCCAAGGACGTGAATTTTGTTTTCGTTTTAAATATTCACACCAGGGATAGGCAGTGTATATTATCACTGCCCATATTTTGCAAATGAAGACTTTGTGGCTTTCATTAAAGCCTGACCGAGCTTGCTTAGAGTTGGGTTATGAATGCAGGTTACTCTGCCTTCAAGTGTGCATAGTCTAACCATTGGGCTCTACTATGTGGTTAGCAGTAGAGCATCCAAATAAAAAAAAAAAATGATTACTTACCTCTGTGCTTTGCCTTGCTTGGTTCACACGTTGAGAGCCAGCTTTCTCTTTAGTTGTTATATAAGTAGTGGCTGAAGGAACTAAAAATATCAAACCTGTGTAAAATGTATGTTTGGAATGGGAGAGGCGGAAAGAAAAAAAGGTATGTTTGGATGTCTGTTGGGGGGGTAGAACCTAATTTTATACATAAACATTTATATATATATATATGTACACACACATATACTCACAAAATTATCATTAGCAAAAGAAAGGGGACTAACTGTACTTTTTTTTTTTTTTTTTTTGACAGAGAGAGAATGAGCAGGGGAAGGGCAGAAGGGGAGGGAGAGGGAGAACCCCAAGCATGCTCCACACCCAGCAAGGAGTCACAGTCTCACAACCGTGAGCCAAAATCAAGAGTCACATGCTCAACGGACTGAGTCACCCAGACACCCTTAATTGTACTTCTGTTGAGAACTAGACCTAATGGGTTAGATGTTAAGCAACACAGGGATCAACTCAAGGAGGGAAGTACTTTCTCAATGCCATTCACCAGGGGAATTGGTTTTTCCCTATAGCAATGAATTCTTCAGCACTGAGAGGATTACATCAAGGGGCATTGAGCATCTCTTAATAAATGATGATTCCATTGATTGTATAAAACATGTTAGTGTTCTCTTCCACCATTTAAATAATACCGTGTCTAAAGAAATTAAAAAATTCAATCCATTGGTTGATTTTTTTCACAAATAAGGGATGTAAATACATAATGCTTGTGTGTGTGTGTGTGTTTTGGAGGTAAAGGCTAAGAGAATTACATTCCACTTATACTCTGTTTATTTGCAGACTTGTGTGCTCTTTACTACCTCAAAGTTGAAGATGCCTAAGTCCATTTTATACACAGCCGAACTGAGCCTTCCAGAACATTTTGATATCCCTAGAAAAATCTACATTCCTCAGATTCCAGAAACTCAAGCTAAGTTGACTCACCGTCAAGAAATTAAATCTGCAAACAAAACAGGTAATCACTAACATGTGGACTGCAATATTTTGTTCTGTCCCAGGTGCTGTGAAATCCTAAAATTTAGAGAGTATCTCTACTAATAGGATGTTCGTAACATAATTGAAGAGATCGTTCAGTGTACATATATATCAGTTATTGAATGTTTTGCATTATAAATAACCAACATACTGTATTACAGTAATCTAAATTATGTACTGAATTTAAGTGTTAAATTGCCAGTACTGAAATTTGCAGACCTGTTACTACTCTTTGTTAAGGAGTGGTTGTCCAATACAGATAGTAAGTGCACTTTAAGGAAGGTGAGCTCTTGGTTTTACAGTGAACTAGGTTATAGCAGTTGTGGTGGAGTTGAGGCTCAGGTTAGCTTTTAAGGATAGGAGAGATATTGGTAGCAAAGAGCTTATTAGAGAACAGTATGTTATTTATGAGTAATTTGTCTTTGATCTGGACTAGGACCTTTAGTAGTTGAATACTTACTCTTGGTCTCCTGATCCCCTTTTATTCTTTTATTGTAATTATGAAGGACCAACCTACATTTAATAGAATATTAGCAAATTTACATTATTAAATATAAGCAGTAAGATGTAAACAGTGTGACTAAGCAACTTAAAATATCTAAAATTAATTTCTTTTCTTTTCACTTCTTTCCAAGCTGGTAGATAATAATGGGATTATAATTTCTTTACTAGGGCTACTCCTACAATGTATCATAACTCCAGTGTCATGGATTCTACTCTATATTGCTACTAACTTGGGTTTTGTTAGATTTTCCTTTGTTCTTTTCCTGTAACTTTCTTTTTAAAGCTTATTTATTTATTTTGAGAGAGAGAACACACACACGTAGGGCAAGGACAGAGAGAGAGAGAGAGGGAGGGAGAGAGGGAGGGAGAAAATCCCAAGCAGGCTCTGGACTGTCCGTGCAGAGCCCAATGCAGGGTTGGAATCCACGAACCATGAGATCATGGCCTGAACTGAAGTCAGATGCTTAAACAACTGAGCCACCTAGGCGCCCCTCCCGTGGCTTTGTGTTAATTATATAAAATATTTCTAAATCCAAAAGGTGGTTACAAATCATAATGTCACAAGATAATCTGTTCATTTTCCCTTCCTAGGAGATCAGAGATCCAAAATTCAAATGCTAAGTGGCCAAGCAGATAACAAGGATTTATTAACTAGGTCTGGTCTAAAACAAGAGGGATGATGCAGCCTACCACAGACTGGAGAGTAGGTGCCCTGTCTAAACATTAAAAATCAAAAAAATAAACAGAGAAGCTTGAGTTTACGCGATAACTTTGAGGACATGTTTGACTCATTAGCTGTCAAGCTGGTGATACCTCTTAAGTGAAATTGTTGTCTTTTTTAAAAAAATCTTTTCAGTGTACAGTTAATTTTTTTAAATGCATATTTATTTTGAGAGAGCGAGCGAGAGAGAGATCACTAGAATCCCAAGTAGACCTGTGTTGTCAGCGCAGAGCCTGATGTGGATCTCGAACTCACTAACCGTGAGATCATTACCTGAGCTGAAATCAAGAATCAGACACTTAACCAACTGAGCTACCCAGGTGCCCCTGTACCATTAAATTTTTAAAAGAAGAATTTATGATAATTTTTTTACCCCTTTGAGATAACTGGATAACTGTGTATTATAAGCCCAGCTAGGATTCCTAGTCCAAACAGTTCACTTATTCAGCCATTCACTCAACACTATTGAGCGTCACTTCCTTTGGGCAAAATGATGAAAACTGGCATATTAAGATGCTATTTAATTTATAAATAAGTATGAAATTATCTATATTTAAAAATCCTTCACTTAGATAATTTTCAAAGGCTAATATTTTTCTTTCATATAATTGTTAACTGTTCCATTTGAGTAAGAAGATTATTATTAGAATTAAGAACAATATAAGCATAGAGTTTTAAAAATATTATGCAGAAAAGTTTTAAAATGTGATTTGCATATTGTGGTTCCTGTCTAACTTGATTTTCTATGCAGTTCACTTTGTAGAGAAAGCTTGCAGCCCAGGTTTCTGTTTCAGCATCCTTCAGCACACATTTAAATAAATTAAGTTTACAAAAACAGATTATTCTAACTCAGGATAATAGCAGATTGAATAAAATAACATAGCCCAAACAGTGTACCTTCTGTTGTTAAGTGGTGGACTTGATTAATGAAAAGGAAAAAACAGATGCTTTTTAAGTTTAATAAATAACATTCTATTAGAATTTGGGACAAAGAATAGTAGAGTTAAGCATATAGAAAGCTTACCTTTGTGATATCAGACACTTTGAAGAGAACAAACCAGCAAATTCCTAGCAATAAATATAAATATAGCAATATATATAGTAATATAGAAATATTTTTTTAAAAATATATTTTAAGTAATCTGTGCACCCAACATGGGGCTTGAACTCATAACCCCAAGATCAACTGTCACATGTTCTACAGACTGAGCCAGCCAGGTGCCCCTAAATTTTGTTTTTTATGGGTGGCATGGAGAAAGAAGGAAATGGCAAACATTTATCTGGAGAAGTCACAATAGCCCAGTTTCTGCTATTTGTAGCACAGAGGTGCAAGTAGGGTCATTTTCACAATCTCTTGAAGTTCTAAAGCCATCAAAAGGAACGAGGTGTTTTTTTGTTCGTTTGTTTTTTTAGTGTTTTATTTATTTTTGAGAGACAGAACACAAGTGGGGGAGGGGCAGAGAGAGAGGGAGACAGAATCCGAAGCAGGCTCCGGGCTCTGAGCTCTCGGCACCGAGCCCAACGCAGGGCTCAAACTTGTGAACTGGGAGATCATGACCTGAGCCGAAGTCTGCCACTTAACGGACTGAGCCACCCACGCACCCTGGAACTATTGAAAGTGGCTGTCTTCTGCCCATTCGTATCAATGTTTCCTGTCAGTTTTTACCTTTTTGAAATTCCTAATGATTAACAGTAGCTATTACTGCATATCCAGGGACTCTAGCATGATTCACAACAGTCTTTCCACACAGTTTTTAGTCTTTTCAAACAGCCTCTTTAGGGGCGCCTGGGTGGCTCAGTCGGTTAAGCCTCCAACTTCGGCTCAGGTCATGATCTCACAGTTCTTGGGTTCGAGCCCTGCATCGGGCTCTGTGCTGACAGCTCAGAGCCTGGAGCCTGTTTAAGATTCTGTATCTCCCTCTCTCTCTGACCCTCCCCTGCTCTCATGCGCTCTCTCTCTCTCTCTCTGTCAGAAATAAATAAAACATTAAAAAAAAAAAAAATTCAAACAGCCTCTTTACTCCAGTCTTTCCATATCTCCAAACTTCACTGGGCAAATGACTTTGTCACCTCTGTCATAGAGGATAAAGGGTGTAAAGGAGCACACACTCTTCCTTAACCCCCTTACCATATCCCTCGCAGTCTCCAAATAGGATTTTACTCTATCACCCTTGCTGTGTATTCCCTTTGTCTTATCCCAGATAACCTGCTCTTGGGCTCTTCTCTATCCTTTGTCACAGCTCCTCCTCCTTTGAGAGCAGTTCCTTCATTTTTGACTCTCAAACGTTCTCAGGCTTCAAAAACTAAAGAAATTCATACCTTTCCCATGACAAACATACTTTTCAGTAGAACCATCTGTATTTGCAGTTTGTATTCTTGCATGAGTAAAATGGGCAGTTGCTTTCCAATTACCAGAGCCAATGGGCCGTTCTCAGTCTACATCTTACTGGATCTCTAGTACATCTAACCTGGATGATTACGCATCTACTCAGAATTCTAGACATTTGACTTAAGGCTTTAACCTTGTTCCTTGCATTTGTCCCCCATCCCCTTGACAAGATTGCTGCTCAGTCTTTTTGCGAGTTCTTCTGTTTACTCCATCAAATTGGGAGTCTTCAAGGTTCTACTTGTCCTACTGGGGTTTTATTACTTTTAACGTACCCCAAAGGGGATTTTGTACACTCCCATAGTTAAAACTACCATTAAAATCACTAATATTTGTTTCTATTCCTATCCTTTTCCTTCTGTTTTCAACTCAGATATTCAGAAGCATATGACATTCCAACCTAAATATTATATATATGCACATATATATATATACAAATAGATTTGTCCCTCAGATTCAAAATGAATGTACTATTATTCTCCATTGATTTGTTCCTTATCATATAATCTTTATCTTTTCATATGATGGGACATATATCCACCCTTTTCCCCTTATATTAGAAATATGGGCATCTTCTTCACACTTCTCTTTTTTTTTTTTTTTTGAGCTCATACCTGCAATTCATTTTGTAATTCTCAATTTTCTGTAATTTATTTCCTTCTCTTCTTTTCTGTTCCCGCTCTTCATGATTGAGGTCTTCATCAGTACTTCACAAATGGAAAAAGTAATCACATCTTTCTCTTTTCGATGAGATGCAGATTTATCGAGATAACATATGTTAAGAATTTAATGCTGTATGATATACCTAATAAATGTTGGCCATTAATTATATTCTAGTCTTCTCACCCTTAAAGTACTTCACCTCTAGGCACTGGAACTATTAAATCTGACCATGAAATATTACTGAAACATATAGTGATTTCAGAGGCAGATTTACAATGATTCCAAAGACACATAAATTTTATTATTCATCCTTTTTTCACCCCACTTCTTAGTCCCTGTACCTAGTTTCATTTTGGCAATTTTGCATTCTTTTTTTTTTTTTCAAGAAGGTCCCTAAATTTTAAAAGCCTCAGGCCTCATAAAACATAGACTTTTACATGGTTGTAGATCTTGATTTAAAGTCTCATCTATCTGTGGTTCTGGGGATATTGAAATTTATGGACAGGAAGAGTTTGATGCACCCTAAATGGGTAGAGGTGAACAGGCAATCTGCTGTGGATCCAAGAGCTCTTACCTCCCCATTATAGAGGGTCCTGTGTGTTTATTGTGCCACTCATGGAAAATAGTGCAAGAACACTCAAACAAAATGCTCTAGTCTGGTTTTGCTGATCACTTACACGGAGTTCAAAACTCTCATTTCCATGGTTATCTCTTCAGTTTCTAGTACTTATATTGACTCAATTTCTTCTTCTCTCTCAAGAGAGATATGGCAGGCATATCAGTGCATATTTTAGGAACACTGTTCTTTGTACCTTCTCCCATTTGATTCCAATTTTCTTAGTTCTTTAATACTTACTAATGACTAGTGATCTAATAGGTGATGGATATTCAGTAAATCCTTCCATGACAGCTGTTTAATATAAAATATGATTGTAAACTGTACTAAAAATTTATTATTAATAACACTGTATGTAGTTCTATCTGTTTTACAAGGATTTAATACATTATTGTAATAGCTAAA
Organism: Hyaena hyaena; assembly: GCF_003009895.1. Taxonomy (NCBI): domain Eukaryota; kingdom Metazoa; phylum Chordata; class Mammalia; order Carnivora; family Hyaenidae; genus Hyaena; species Hyaena hyaena. The sequence goes on along the minus strand of NW_024080644.1, from coordinate 6,400,541 downwards.
TTATCCTTCAGTATGAAAATAAGACTGTAAAATTGTTGCAGTAAAAATGAACACAAATTCCTGCTTAAAATTTATTAAATGTTCTTGGTCAAATAAACCAAATATCTCTGAGTTATATCAAATAACCACAAATGCCTTTCAAATAGAATAAAAGTAAATTTCATTTGAGTACCAGTTAAAATGTTAGTTTTAATGATTAAGCTGAGTTAAATTGAAGCAATCTACTATATTGTTCACATCGCCAAATCACCTAATCTTAAAAGTGTGCCTTAGTCCATTTTTCTTAAAATAGCTATAGTTGTATTTGTGGTGATGCATTTGTTACATTGTTTTTTGGTAAAAACTTTAAATTTACAAAGGCCTTTTGAAATAGAATTTCTTTAAGTCACTTAGAAGTAGAATTCAAATGCATTTTTCATATAGGTTTTCCACATTTGTAAGCCACCAAGTCCCATTAAAGTCTATAAAAGAATATTATTAAATTCCAAAAGGAATTCAATAATCCATATACTACATTTAAATCTCATAAGATCAAAGAGAACAAAAACCACATTTTCTATCTATGATCTTTAAGTTTATGTCTAATTATAAATGTAATAGTTTCTTTTATAGTCTACCTCCTGAGAAGACTTGTAATCATAATCATAAAAGGCAATACGTGTTATGTAAATACCTTATATAAATTTGCATTTATATCAAGTGAAAAATAAAAGGATATTTACAGGGGCACCTGGGTGGCTCAGTTGGTTAAACCTCCAACTACATCTCAGGTCATGATCTCACTGTTTGTGGGTTCGAGCCCTGCATCAGGCTCTGTGCTGACAGATAGCTCAGAGCCTGGAGCCTGCTTCAGATTCTGTGTCTCCCTCTCTCTCTGACCCTCCCCTGCTCACGCTGTCTCTCTCTCTCTGTCTCTCTCAGAAATAAATAAAACCTTAAAATTTTTTTTTTAAAAAGGATATTTACCTATACTTAAACTTTATTCTTCTATTAATGTATTTCATTTAGAATAACTTTATTGAGATATTCATATCTCATGCAGTTCACCAATTTAAAGTGTCGGGGCGCCTGGGTGGCTCAATCAGTTAAGCATCCGACTTGAGCTCAGGTCATGATCTCACGACTCATGGGTTTGAGCCCCATCTCAGGCTTTGTGCTGACAGATAGCTCAGAGCCTGAAGCCTGTTTCGGATTCTGTGTCTCCCTCTTTCTCTGACCCTCCCCTGCTAATGCTGTCTCTCTCTCTCAAAAATAAATTAAAAAAAATTTTTTTTAAAGTGTATAACTCAGTGGTTTTATATATGTGCATAAATAAATGTAACCATTGCCCCAGGCAATTTTAAAACATTTGTATTACCTCAAAAAGAAACTCATTACCCTTTAACTATCCACTCCCTGTCATCTACCCTTCCCCTTAGCCCTAATCAATCATGAATCTTTCTCTCCACATGGATTTGCCTATTCTGGAGATTTCATATAAAAGAAATCATGTAATATATGGTATTTTATGACTGGCTTTTTTTTACCTAGCGTAATGTTTACATCGTTTACCCGTGTTGTGTCATGTATCTATCCTGCATTCCTTTCAGTGGCCAAATAATACCCTATTGTACGATGGTAACACATTTGGGTTAACCATTCATCAGTTGATGAATGTTTGGGTTGCTTCTACCTGTAGCCTACCATGAATAATGCTGCTCTAAACATTTTTTGGAGTGAACATGTTTTCATTTTTCCTGGGTGTATATATATATATAGCTGTTAATAGAACTGTTGGTTCACATGGTAACCATGCTTAAACATTTGAGGAAATGCCAGACTGTTTTCCCAAGTGGCTGTGACATTTGACATTTCACCAGCAGTGTGTGAGGGTTCCAGTGTCTCCACATTATCAGCAATACTTGTTATCTGACTTTTTAAGGTCAGTGATCCTAGTGGGTAGAAATGGTGTCTATTTTGGTTTTGATTTGCATTTCCCTGCAAATCAGGTGCCTCAGAATGTTGAGCTTCTTTAATAACCATTGACTTTATTGGTTATTTATATATCGTTTGCATAAATGTCTATTCAGAACTTTTACCAATTTTTTAAATTGTCTTATTGATTTGCAAGTGTTCCCTCCGTATTCTGGATAGAATACTTTATCAGATATGTGATTTGCAATTATTTTCTTCCATTCTGTGGGTTGTCTTTCCATTCTCTTGATAGTATTCTTTGAAGCATAGTTGTTAAATTAATGAAGTCTAATTTGTCTATTTTTGTCGTCGATCCTGTTGCTCTTGTTTTTGATGTCATATTTCAGAATCCATTGCATAATTTGAGGTCATGAAGATTTAGCTCTATTTTCTTCTAATAATCTTATAGCTTTAGCCCTTACATTCTCTCAACTGGTTTGAGTTAATATTTGTATATTATTTGAGGTAGAGGTCTAACTTCATTCTTTTGAATGTGGCTTGCTGGAGGCCGAATCGGCTCCGGCAGGTCCAGGGGTCCCTGAAGGATGGACGGTGTCGGCGAGAGAGAGAGTGAGAGAGCCCCGAGAGTCTTTCTGATCACCAGGCAGGCATCTCCGTCCTGTCGGTTTTGGTGTCTTTATTTAAAGGTTCAGCAACAAGATGAAGTCAGAGAAAAGAATTTCTTACGATGGGAGGCCTTTTGTGATATCAACTGCAGAATTATTCCGACCAAGGAAATAACAGAATGTTCTTAGTGAAAAACAGGATAACATATAAGTCAAATTGTGTATAGATAAGTTAGGAGTATTTTGTCCGGCTCTCAAGAGGATGAATGTTTTTGAATTGGTTTGTTTGTGGAAACTACCATGGGGGCCCTAAATGGGTCAGTCTTTTGCCCTTGGGTTTATGTTTTAGCTACTCTTATCTATCCTCATCCCAGCTGCCAGTGTGAGAGAGGGTGTTTGTGGAATGTAGGCCTTGAGGAAGGGACTGCTATGCTTCACCAATTAGTAAAGATATATGTAGTAACTTATGTTCTGCCCTGAAATAGGCAGTTTGTCTCAGGGCCAGGCTCAATTGTAATTCTTGTGTTCTTAACCCCCTAAGTCTCGGATCTGCAAGGCCCCCAGGAAGAGCGTTTTGACAATCGCCCATAGAGCTGTCATCTAAAGTCTCTTTTGTAAAGGCAGGAATATGCTTTTCCTTATGAGGTATCTGTGTTCAGAATATGGGTCTGATATGGAATATTGTGAGGCCTGGTCAATACCAGCAGGCTCATTTCCAACATGAGCCAGTAGTAGCAGAAAGAGATACCAGTTTTCATTCCTCATGGCAGGAGCTGAGCAAACACTGCCATTTCCTTGCTGTGACTGCCATCCAGAGAGGCCGGTGCGGCTCCCAGCAAGCTCAGGTCATGATCTCCCAGTTCGGGGGTTCGAGCCCTGCATCGAGCTCTGTGCTGACAGCTAGCTCAGAGCCTGGAGCCTGATTCAGATTCTGTGTCTCCCTCTCTCTCTGACCCTCCCCTGCTCATGCTGCCTCTCTCTCTCTCTCAGAAATAAATAAAACCTTAAAGAAAAATTTTAATTCCTTATTGGGACTTATAGCTATAAATTACTACTTAAACTGAATCCTATCCGTTTTTGTATGTTTCATCTTCATTTTCATTAATCTTAAAGTATTTCCTATTTTCCCCAGATTTTTTCTTGACACACTGATTGTTTAAGAGTATGTTAATAATAACAATAGTTGTTTTGGGAGGGAAGTTTAAATAATATGAAATACCCATTATATAAATTAGGTAAATGGAAGGCTTTTCTGTTCAAAACCAGAGATGATGCTTCAGAACTAAGTTTGCTTGCCCTCTCCCCACCTGTTATTGTATCCCCGGAAGTGGTTCATGAAGCATGTTCTCAGAAGGCTGGCGTTCTGAGAATACAATTTGAAAGTTCCTGATTTAGCCCAAGTTCCACATTTTATAGGTGAGAAAATTTGAACACAGAGAGGGTAAACAATGGTGGCATAATTCACTCTTTACACAGAGAAGGTAGATTATGGGATACTTCAGTCAACAAATCCTTATTATTGAGAACCTACTGTGTGTAAGCAATGTTAAGGCACCCAAGATACAGCAGTGAACACAATTGAGAAGATCCTAGTCTTTTAGAAACTTGATGTGGATAATTGTCCCTAGTGTTTGCCATCCTTGGGGCATATGCTCTGAGTGACATTTTCATTATTGGTTGTCACTCGTCTGTGACTCATTCTTTCAGTCTGTCTTGTGACTCAGAGTGTTACTTCTTTGGATAACTAGCTAGTTAGATGTACTGACAGTGTTCGTGGCATCGAGAAATATGACTAGGCATAGGAGAACTTAACCCAACCTTTGACTTTTATTGTTTCAAATAAAAGAGGCCCAGCCTCTTGTTTTCAGTTTCAAATGATTTGCAAATTGTTAGTGCGTAGACTGACATATTAGATATATTTAATTGTTGGCTCTGTTTAAAACTTTCAGCCTTTTATATTTTAGATCAGTTGTTTCTATATAGATATTATCTGATTGAAAATAATTACATGGCCTTATCTCCCTGGTTGATCAAGTTTTATTCTAATATTTGAAGGTTCTGGTATAAGTCACTCTTTCCTCTTATTTTTTGGAAAAACAAAGTGAAGGTACAGTTTTATGAATTCATTTTCCATTTTTGTGCATGGGGGTTCAGAAGAGATTTTAGTGAAGGTGTAATACATCGAACTTTAGTGAGTTTCAGAAATCACGAAAGTAATTAATTAAGTGTACTTACATAATTTCGAAAATCTTGCGATTTTGCTTGTCACTGCTATATCTTCGTGTGTGTGTGTGTGTGTGTGTGTGTGTGTGTGTGTGTGAAGAACAGAGCATAAAACTTCATTTGAAAAAAATCAGTGGAAAAATAATCTCTGTAATAGAATTTTGTTCTTAAGTCTGTGGGCAACTGCAGTACTCATTTGAATGCAGTGAAGGCTGACTAGTGGTACATTCCATTGTACCATCACACCTAGATGTAATAAAACATAATGAAGGTATTTGAGGTCAGCCTCTTTTCGGCATTACGTCTATGATTATTTACCGTTCCTACATTCACTAAGTTTCTTTATTTTACCATTAAGTATAGAATCTGAGAGAATTTTCATTTTGTCCTTCTACTAACAATATTTTGATCTTTGTCTTTGGTGTAATAAGAATTATGTTGTGATCACCTTCTTGTGGAAGGAAATAATCACCTTGTCTTTCCTCAGAGAGGTGCCTCCTCACCAAGTCTGGGATGTGGAGGGCTCCTCTGGTGCACCTAACTGTCTCACTTCATGTAGAAACCTAGCTGGGATCTAACATTAGGAAAAGTGGGGGGATCTGGAGATGGAGTAAAAGAAGAAATGATGGAAGTTTTAGTGGTTGGCAGCTGAGTGGGCACTTGAAAAATAAACCTATTAATATCTTATGTACAGCTTTCAAGGTCTGACCACTGATATTTATGTTTTATTGATTATCCGGCTGTCTGTAATACTTTTCATCCTAATCTGAGTCATGATAGGTATCACCTTTGGAGAATGTGTTCATGGGCAGTAACTGAACCTTTTGCTCCTCCTCTTCCCTGATCACACCCCTGGATGCAGGAATCACTCCTGTTGACCAAAGTATTTTCCTCAGTTCACATCACTGCTCACAGACAGATTCCTTGGCTGAGTCAGAAGATTGGGTCATGTGCTCTTGCACTCTGACCTCGGCCCAAGCTGCCTCTAGAATGGGCAAATGACCGAGCTGCTGAGAATGTTCACTCCTATCTCTTTCCATTTCAGGCTATCCTTTCAATTATTTTCCTTGCCCCATTGTGGGTGGTTATAACCTAATTGGAACACTGAGTGTCTTTCTTTTGTATAAACTCCCCTTTAGAAATGTCATGTTTTTAAAAATTTTATTTCTAGCCAGCAGGCTTGGTTTTTCTCAGAAAAAGAGATTGTACATTGGTGGATTGATTGATTGATTGATTGATTGATTAACATACAGCTGGCACATGATGTTAACATTATTTTCAGGTGTATAACAGTGATTGGACACGTCTCTATGCTCTGCTATAGGCCTGTGCTTACCAAAAGTGTAGCTTCCATCACCATACAACACAATTACAGTATCATTGACGGTTCCCTGTGCTGTACCTCCCTTGTCCATGACTTATTCATCCCACAACTGGAAGCCTAGATCTCCCACTCCTCTCCACCCATTTTGTCCATTCCCCCCACTCCCTCCCCTCTGGCAACCATCAGCTGGTTCTGTGTATTTGTGGGTCTGTTTCTGGTTTTATTTTTGTTTATTTGTTCGTTCATTTGTTTTGTTTTTTAGATTCTGTATATAAGTAAGATCATCTCGTATTTGTCTTTCTCTGACTAAAGAGAGATTTTACTTTTTTATTTTTTAAAAAGTTGTATTTATTTATTTTGAGAGAAGGAGCAAGCAAGTGGGAGAGAGGAAGAAGGAAAATCCCAAGCAGACTCTGCACTGTCAGTGCAGAGCCCAACATGGGGCTCAATGCCATGAACCCATGAGATCGTGACTTGAGCTAAAAGCAAGAGTTGGACACTTAAACAACTGAGCCACCCAGGCGCCCCAAGAAAGAGAGACTTTAGACTTGCAGTTAACGTTGTAATTTTTGAGATGGAAATTATACACTAATATATAAATGTTTATCAGAATATTTGAGCTATAATTGTGTGATTCCAGTAAATCTTAAGGTAATAAGGAGAAGAAAAAACTTGAAGTGTTTAATGGAAATGTTAAGAAAGAATTTCTGTGGAGGGAAAAAAAGAGAATTTCTGTGGAAGATTGATAATTTAGATTGATTTTTTTTCTGGTAATAGTGCATGTTTTCTCACACATAAAATTGTTTAAGAAAATAAAAAAATGATTTAATTAATCCATATCTATATTAATATCCATATCTAAGCTATGTTGCATTTCATTTATTTATTTGTCCTAAAAATGTATAGTTTAATTGTAATATTTGTACCTCTTCCATTATTCATTTGTTTTGTTACTTTTTAAAATCTATTTTTGTTAGGAACTTCAAGGTAGGAGAGTTTCATTCATTCATTTAGATTTGTTTTAAAGAGGTTCAAATGATGAAGAAATCATACTAGATGATTGTCCGCAGGAAGCTTATAGACTAGTGGAAATGGGCACATGATAACCTTGATACACACTTCAAGCTGATAAGTGCTTGTCTACTTCACTTTCTAGTCACTGGAGTGTTTATTCACCTGGTTACAGAAATTGTTTCAGGGCTTGAGTTGTCCACAGTTGATTCTGGGGGAGTCAGACTTGGGACGTTTGCTGGAATTTTGGAAAAGGGATATTCAAAAAAAATTTCCTTTAACATTTTATTTTATGTTTTGAGAGAGAGTGAGAAAGAGAAAGAGAGAGAAAGAGACAGAGCACAAGCATGGGAGGGGCAGGAAAGAGAGGGAGACACGAAATCCAAAACAAGCTCCAGGCTCTGAGGTGTCAGCACAGAGCCAGTGTGGGGCTTGAACCCACGAATGTGAGATCATGACTGGAGCCACTGGACGGAGCCACCTGGGCACCCTGGAAAAGGGATATTTTTCCCCAGGTCTGCAGAAGCCGTGAGGATAGAAGTCTGGCATAACTGTGTAGAGTCTCCAAGAATGAGGTCAGCATTGAGAAAGATGGATGACATCTTACGATTTCAGGTGCATCTCTGAATGCTCTCACTGTCAAGGTGGTCATTCCCTTTGTACATGCCAGTTTTTGGGTCAACACATTACCTCTGTGGTTCCTGCTAGTTTTAGCTGGGCTTCTGACACAAATGAAAGTGATTTGAGAGGTGCAGTGTCCAAAGACTGCGCTCTTTCCACGTTGCTGGTAATTGCCAAATCTGGCTATACAGTGGCACCTGGGTACCTTTTATAAACTACACCTTCAGGGGCCAACTCTAGACCTACTGAATTGCTCCGAGATTGGAAGTGGTCTAAGAACCTGTATTTTAATAGTCTCCTTCCAGGGGCACCTGGGTGGCTGAGTTGGTTAAACATCTGACTCTTGATTCTTGCTCAGGTCATGATCTCGTGGTTTGTGAGGTCGAGCCTCGCATCAGGCTGTATGCTGACAGTGCAGAACTTGCTTGGGATTCTCTCTCTGTCTCTAGCCATCCTCTGTGCTTGATATCTCTCTCTTTCTTTCTCTCTCTCTCTCTTATAATAAATAAATATTTAAAAATAAAATAAGTCTCCTTCAAGATCACCGTCATAGTTAATCTACATATTAGAGTTGGGAACCATGCCTGTACAGAGTGATGCCACCACTTTACATCTCCATTTTGCAAATGGAGAAAGTCTATCCCAGAAAATTAAAATCCCTTTAGGAGGCCCTGTAAGAGGTCACATCAAGTCTTTTGAGTAAGCACTCAAATCTAAAGCCATTGCCTTTTGCTTTTCCATTATTCAATGCTGCCTTAAAACGTCATGCTGCTCTTTATTCTTAGGTTGCTGATAGTCTTGGTTTGACAATCAAGCCTTAGGCAGTGAAGCCTGAGGCAAGAATTATATACTGATGCTTTACTTGAGAGTTGCAAACTCAGGGCGTTGAGAGTGAGAAACAAGAGAAACAAGAAAGGGAAGGATGGAAAGCAAAACAGTGAATGATGCTTGAGCTGTTCTCTCAGCGTCCACTAGGTCCTCCATGAATAGATGCCACAGGCTGCTCGGCAGGTGTCACTTTTGCAAAACAGTGTGAAAAGTGCCCCTGAGCCATCCCTGTGGGAGAGAGAAGGAAGGAATTCTGTCTCCATGTTGACCTCCTTCCTCGTGCACCTGTTTGCCAGATTTTACTCCATGGGAGTTAATGGTCCTAGGCTTTGAGATGGCCTTCCCTGGCCCCACACAATGCCAGGCTCCATGCACTACCATGGCAAGAGGAGCCAGAAATTCTGAGCATGGGACTGATCTACCTGTCCATCAAGCAGCAGCCGAGGGATTGGCTCCATTAGTTCTGGAGGAAGTTGCAGGTCATCCTCAGGCAGAGAAACATGGAGGTGGAACAAGTGGTTGAAGTTGGCAGAGGGGCAGAACCAAAGGAATCTCAAGACGTACATGAAATATATCCCACACAGCAATGTTGTCTTACTGTTCATAGTTTATTCTTTTTAAGCTTATTTATTTGTTTTGAGAGAGAGTGTGTGTGTGAGGTGTGCACGGGAGGATCCAAGAGAGGGAGAGAAAGAGAATCTGATGTGGGCCTCAGTCTCATGAACCTTGAGATCGTGACCTGAACTGAAATCAAGAGTCGGACGCTTAACCGACCGAGCCACCCTGGCAGCCCCAACTGTTACTATTTTAAAGACTTCTTCTCGTTACACTGTCAGCAGCTTCCACAGACAGTGTCCAGTTTCTTCCCCTTTTCCCTACTGTCTCTGCTCATATACTTCATCCCAGATCCTGAGCCAATTCTCACCTGAGACCTGGAATGTAGGCACCCATCTGTGCTGTCTGCCAGCCTCCCCTGTCATGCCTGCGGGCTCCTGAGTACTACTGTAATATAACCTGGCACCCCTTCTTTGTATGATCCCATCCTTGTGATGCATCTTCCTCTGTCCCTGGTGTTCTAGTACCCAGCTCTAGATTTTGACACTATTTCCTACAATCCTAGCTAGTTGTTTTCAGACTCCTCTGTAGGCACCAGTACACTCTACCTACCATCTACCCTTGTTCTGGACAGCCCCGGGTCCCTCAAACAAGAAACTTGCCTCTGAACTTGGAATCCTGGGTCTTTCTTGACTTGTGGAACTGGTCTCTCACATCAACCCGACCTTGTTTTTCGTGTGTCCGGTCCACATACTTGATTATTATTTGACTTCTTTTTTTGAAATTCCCCGGGCACAGATGTTCGACTAACCTGCCTTTCTCGGCTGGCTGCCCTGCGTACCTGTCCTCCCAGAGCCCGAGTTTCCAGCTTGTTCAGTTGTTAATCTGTGTCTTGTCCTAACATTGGGGAGTTCTGCCAGCACCAAGTTCTTTCTTTCTACTTTGCACCGTACAATGACGAAACAAGATTGTGTCTTATACTATCAAAGTAAATATGTTTTAAGTCAAATAATTTGCCATAACCAAGGCAACATAACTGTAATATCCAAGACTGTGTATATATTACTTCTCCTTATAGTTCTATTGTAAGATGCTTTCAGTTCTACAGCGTCTCACTTTGCCTTTTATTGTTTTATATCTGTGGACATAGAACCTGCAAGCAAAAACAACTGTGAACTTCAAACAGCATCTTAATCTTTCTCTTAGATCTTCAATAGGGAACATATGCTGTGCAATAATACATTTAGGAAGACATTTAATCAAAAATTGCACAAGCCTTTTTCCCTAGTGTAAGTCCTAGAGAATGTGTTGTTTATTGGCTTGCTAACAGCTTAAACTAATTTGCACTCTTAGTATATCAGTCTATGAGAACTTAAAAATCAGCTCTGTTTAAAGCAGATTGTATTTTTAACACATGACAATTAGACAAAGTTTATGGTATTCAGAATTGGAATTGCAAAAGACAGTTAATTTGCTGTCAGTAATCCCTTTTTTCCTTCCCCATGGAGGGGTTAATTAGAAATTTTATTTCAGTTCTTTTGGAAATTTTCTTCTTAAAAAATTATATAGAAAAGACAACTTCCTAGTTAAAATATTGGCAAGCTGCTACTCCGTAATAAGCTCTCTTCTAATTTTCCATTAAATGATCCGTGAATACATACAGAAATTCAAGACTTCAGTAGCAATGGAAAGGAAAGATAACAGCCACCCATTTACATAAATCCTATGAGGAATTCCCAGTAATGACTGGGCTGATGTGGCCTGATTGAAAAACACATTTAATAGCCTTCACAGCTCATACCTAATTAAAAGAAAATTTAAGTATACAGAGGAAACAGTCTAGTCCCATGATGTGTCTTTTCCTCAGAAATTTATTATCTGCACCTCCCAGAAAACTAGGAAGCTGCCTCTTCATTACATCCCTCCTGGCACGTAGTAGGTGTTATAAAAACTCTTTTCTCATGAGTGAATCTTTGTGAAGTACTTTCTAAAGTGGCCCTCTATTAACATTTCTTTCTCTGCATCCCTCTTGAAAATCCAAGACTTAATTCCCAGACTTAAAATAACCGTAGCCACAGGGGAAAATGTGGAAGAACGTCATTCTGTCGAGGATTTATAGAATCGAGCAGGTAGGTCTGGTGGTGGTGACAGAGGTGAGAAGAATCCAAGTGATTTGTGGTGCATGTTACTGGTGACATGAGAGTTTATCCATTAGTAGGAAGATAATGCCATTTTCTAAAATGTCTGTTTTTCCTAGATTATTTGAAAACTGACAAGGGATGTTAGAAATATCCTCCCTACATCTCGTAGATGGATGCTTGTTGGATACAGGAAATTGGCCCACGGGGATGCTTTGAACTACCTCCATGTTTAGGTCAAAGAAATCATTGCCAAGTGAAAGGAGAATGAGACCCTGTACAAGTGGCCACCTAGGATAGGTGCCCATTTCCTTTTTATGGGAGCAAGTGAGAAAAGAAAAGGCAGAAATGATTTCTTTTTAATGGTAGAAGATAAAAGAGTGACACCTAAAGTCACTTAATCTGGTTATAAGGAAACAATAGAAAGGCAAAGACAAGAGAAATTCTGAAAAGCAAGGAGAGAAAAAGACACATTATTTTCAAAGGAACAAAAATTATACAGAAGGCAGAATTCCCAACAGTGGCAACAGAAGCCTGAAGACAATGGAATTACAGTGCTGAAGCAAATTAACTGTCAGCCTAGAATTTTAAATCCCAGTAAACTATCACTCAAGAGTAAGGATGAAATAAAAATATTTTCAATCCAACAATGAGACAGAGACAATTTAAAACTCACACATATTTGCTAAAAGAACAAATGGAGGGCCTACTTAGGGATGAAGGAAATTGAATTCAGAAAAAAGAATTAGGATTCAGTAAGAGTCATTATTAAAATCATCCATAAATGTGTGTAAATCTCAGTGAGTGGTAGCTATGGAAATATTAATGAATAATTCGGGTGTTCTAAAAGCAAAGTGAACTCACTTACTAGAAAATAACTTTACCGTGGGGGGGCGGGGGGAAGAGGTTTGAACTATTTTAAGACATTTTTAATGAAATGTAAATGTTGAAAACTTTGGACAACCAAGAATTTATAAAGAGAGAATATATAATTTCTGAACCAGTAAAGGCATGAAAAGAAATAAAGAAAATTTTGATGAGTCCAAAGAATATAATAACAGAGAAGAATTGAAAGAAGGATATAGTACAGAGAAGCAGCATATCAGATGTCAACACAAATAGGTCATTAATCGTGATAAATATAAACAGATCAAATGGTGGAAGTTGATATTTTCAGACTAGAAAGTGAAATGCAGCTTTATGCTGTCAACAAAATTACCTGGTAAGATATCTAGAGACGTACACCAGGTATATATCAGTCAAAAATTAGCTGGCATTAATATATTAGAATAAGTAGACTTTAAGGCAAATGAATGCATTAATTTAAAAATCATCCAATGTAGAAAAATTTTCCAAACTTATTTCCACCTAACCACATAATCTCAAACTGTGTAAAGCAAAATTTGACAAATATGGAAGGAGAAATGAACAAATCCGCAGAGTAGGAGAATTTATTTTACTTCCTTCATTAAGTGAAAGATCAAGCTGACAGGACATTAGTAAAGCTCTATTAGACTTGACCAACACAGTTAATGAGATTAGGCTTTCCTCTCCCTATTAAGCCTACTGTGGCTCTGCTGGAAATAATTATCAATTTTTGCCATTTACTTATTACAGCACTTTGCTCTCTCTCTGGGCTTCTTTCTGCTTTAGGACAGCTGTGAGCATGTGCAGGTATTGCCTTTCAGCAAAGTCTGACGGGAAACTGAATACCGGTCTTTTCTTGGCCACAGATACGTACAAACTTCATGGGGAGAAAAGTCCAGCACTCTCAGCCATTTAGAATTGGTTAGGAGAAAAAGGCCACATCCCATTCGTTCTCTTAGCATCCCTGAAAACCTTCTTTTTCCTTCCTTGATTCCTACTTCCCTCTCTCCTTTTCTTTTTTGTAATCTTCCTTCCTTCCTCCTTTCTTTCTTTTTTCTTTTTTCTGTCTCTTTCAATCCCTTTCTTTCTTTTCACCCTTAAATATTATATGATTTTAGTCCTTGCTGGTGATAGCAAAGCAAAAGTAGTTGAGCCTCTTTTGAAGTGACAAAATCCATTTTAACCAGTATTTCAAAAATTGAATTTGTCCATAAATAGTATGGGTCTTTATCATTTTAAAAATTGCTTTGTGGAATTTTTACTTTATGGAATAATGTAATAGTGTAATAAATTTGACGATCTCACTGGCAAGCCATTTCAGAAAACAGTTTTTCCTGAATGGATAATACTAAACTACTACTGAAGAAAACAGGTAAGAAAATAACTGAAGCACGCTCTAAAATTTGTAATTGCTGAATCCTTTTCTTTTTTATAGGAAGTCTATGGCATACTTCTTGTTTCTGATATTAAATGAGGACACTCAGTAATGAGCAATCATTAGCATACAATGAATCTGTCATTTACCAGAGTATTTGTGTGGTAGATGCCCGTGCTCCAATAAGAACTTAATAAAATAACTGAAATGGGTGAAATTCCCGGTGGTGTTTGATTTGGTCTTCTTATTTGTAGAATAGGAAAAAAAATCTACACTGAAACTTTCTAGTTAGTAGATGGAAGTAAGATTAGCATATGGACCAGAAATTCTCTGGAAATATAATTACTCATGCAGTCATTTACAACAAATAAGTATTTACTATAAATTCATTTATATAAATGAATTCACATCATAAATAAAGTAATTCTCTTGATATCTCATTTTCTGAATTAAGATATGCTTGCTAATATTATACCTAAATAATTAACTATGGAAGAAAATGACCATTTGGCTATATTACTTAGTCTCTTCCATATTTCTGATGTGCTTTCATCTAATCATGAAACATTAAGGCAGAAAGAAACCTGATAGAAGTCAATTAATCAAATTAGATTCTATAGAGCCCTAGCATTCTTTTAAAATGCTTTTGTTTGTCAATGGGGGTGCTGTGCAAAACAGTGGAAGCTTCTGGCTTCTCATTCTACTTCAACTAGATCAACTCTAGGTTACTTTGCTTTATATATATATTGAGATTCTGTCTTCGGTCTTTTTCAGACACAGTGTCCCCCCAAGCCAAAAAATAAGGTATTTAAAAGCCACTCATCAAATCTTACTCCTTAATTTAAGCAGATTAAGAACTTAAATTCTAAAAAAAAAAAAAAAAAAAAAAAAAAACCTCTTTAAGTTGTTTGCCTAAGTTTACACAATATAGGAAAGGAGCTACAACTAGAAAACAGGAGTTTTAACTCTGATCTTACCAGTTTTATACATGTATCTTCCTTTGCAGTTAAAACATGGTAGATTGTTTCAGTAAAGCTCACGTGGATCACATCTGGCTGTAAACATGGTTTATGTAGTCTCCTCTCTTGTTGACCCTGGTCTTGACTATGTAACTTGCTTTGGCCAGTCGATTATTAAGGAATGTGAAAGAAACTGGTATATGATAACCATTTATGCGTTAGGGCTCTCTTTTGCTGCTAGTAAATTTTTTTAATTTTTCAATGTTTAGTTATTGTTGAGAGAGACAGATAGAGAGAGAGAGAGAGAGAGAGAGCCCAAGCGGGGAAAAGGCAGAGAGAGCGGGAGACAGAATCCAAAGCAGGCTTCAGGCTCTGAGCTGTCAGCACAGGGCCTGATGCGGGGCTTAAGCTCACAAACTGCCAGGCCATGACCTGAGCTGAAGTCGGACACTTAACCGACTGAGCCACCCAGGTGCCCCATTGCTGCTAATAATTTTCGTGTACTGTATGAAACATTGGGTTTATCTCATGGATTAGAGAGCTCATGGGCAGAATTCCCAGTTGAGCTCCCAAATTATGAGTGAGCCCAGCTAATACCTCATAAAGTAGATAAGCTTTCCCAAATGAGGTCAGACCACGGAAGCATGAGCAAACAGATGATTTTTTCCTTCACCCAGAAAGTTTTAAGGTAGTTTGTTTTTGCAATGATAGTTAACCAAAAGAGCAGTATTGACTTATTGCCCCAACCATGTCCTTTCCTAGGATCTGAGCATAGCATATTTTTATGGATTATTTAAAAAACCATACAACACACTGACTTCTTCTAGTAGCTAATGTTATATAAAAGTAAGTATTCTTTCATTAGAGAGATTCTGTATAATTTCCTTCATTTCCTTCAGTAACTGTAATCTGTTAAATTTAGATAGATTTGGTTAGCTTTAATTATAGAACCCTGGGAACTGCCAGTTACCAGGATCATCTGTGAAGAAAAGGCCCCAGGTGAGCTACATCTGAGTAGAGAAAGGACAGGTCCAGATTGTCCCTAACATAGGGGATGCCAGCTCAAAAAATACAGGTGGAAGTCCATGTACCATGTCTAAATTTTTTAAGTGGTAAGTCAAACTAAGAAATTTTTAAATAGATTATATTCTATTATTCCAGCCTGACAAATATAAGTTTATAACAGCCTGTAAGACCAAGTTTCAATTTAGAACTCTTGAACACCTCAGAGTTTTGCGCTAGAATATGCTAGCACAGAATAGCTGGGCCATGGCCAGGTGCTCATTCTGTTCTCTTCCTCCAACTTCAGCAGCATATACCTTAAGAGGTCTCGTGTACAATTTGTGGATGCATCAGCCTGCATAATTAATTGTGGTCTCCAGCCTCCCTTTGATAGCCATATCTTAGCTGGACTTCAATTCTGGGAGTGTTCCAACGAGAAAACTGTCAAAGAGTCGAGTCCTGTGAGGGGCCTGGAAATAGGATCCAAGCACTCTGGATTGTGAATTATGATATCCTATGAACTGGGAACACAGATCGGGCTGGGGTCCATGTAGGCCTGTCCCACTGGGCCCACGTATTCCTAGCATGTCCAAGGAGACAGTGCCAGAGGAGACTCAGAGGCCCTAGGAAGCATGAGGCCCTGGACGGGAAGCTCTCTTTTCTGGGCCTAAGGGTGTAAGTTTTGTTGGGGATCCCCGGCAGCAGACCCTGATATCAGGTCTTGAAAGCAAGTAGTTTGAGAGGTGATCTCAGAAACCGTAGGTAGGAGTATGAGAGAGTGAGAGACCTCAGAGAGAAGCCAATTCAGGGAGTGTTAATGAGCAGTCACCACTCTTAACCTTTTGGGCTCAGTTGCACTGGAGATCTCTAGGAGTTCGTGTAGAATTCGCCTCAGAATTATTCCTACCAAAGGTCAAAGACGCTGGGTTATTTTTCCACTGATTTGATACATTATTTGTTGAGGACTGCAAATGCAGGCATTAACTGTCACTTCTGGCCTTAATCCATATGAAGGCTGAGTACCCTCATAATGTTCAGAGAAAGTCCTCGGAGAGAACGTCACAGTTTTTCATAAAGCCATTTGCCTACAGGGAGGATTTAAATGTCCAGGGGACGTAGCAGGGCATAGATGGCTTCTGGTGCAGTGCAGAACTGGAAAATACTTTGAAAAAAACATATCCCTGAAAGAAAATGATAGTTTCATGACATAATGTAGCCAGTAAAATTTCCACATTTTTAAAAATCCCACTCTTCTCTACCTCTCTTATTTTACATCTTAAGGGAATGTAGATACTGGCTGACAAATGCCTTAATTCAGAAGTGACTTCTTGTTGATAATTTATGATAATATTCCTACTTATGTTTCTAGCATGAATCAATTAGATTACCTCAGGTGTTTAAGAAAAGAAGTAAGTATTGTTTTATCAGTGTACCTTCAGAAATAAAGTGACCATGGGGTGTGTGGGTGGCTCAGTCAGTTGAGCATCTGATCAGCTCAGGTCATGATCTCACGGTTCATGAGTTCAAGCCCCGCATCGGGCTCGCTGCTGTCACCACAGAGCCCGCTTCAGATCCACTGTCCCCCCTTCTCTGCCCCTCCATCCCTCAAAATAAATAAACATTTAAAAAAAGTGATCATTTCCATGAATTCCACTGTTAAGATCGATTCCTTTTTGGACTGGTAAAGGAGAGAGGCTGGCACTATGCATTCCTTAGGGTCTGTACTCATGAACATTTCATGAGTTGGAAAATGCTCACTTAAGAATGTCCTTGGTTTTCACTTTCAGACTCAATATCATTAAGAAGTGGATATTTTTAGGGAAAAGGGAATAGCACATAACAAAGCTTTTGGTAGGAGCTTTACCCTGGGACTTGTGCATTTCAATCATGTTTACTGTTAAATGGCCAGTTATTCTCTGTCTTTGATGAGAATAATAATTACTCTTGAGTTGCTTAAATTTCCTATTCTAAGCAGTGTAATTTTATTTAAATTACCTAATCTAAATATTTTCATTTCAGTCTGTTTGTGAAAGTGAATGATAAGGTTTCTTTATGTCTGTTAATAAAGCAACACATTTTGATCACATGATTATCTTACCTGCTTTGCTTTAATGATGTTGTCCCAACTCAGATAATTCTCTCAGAATGAAAACATTCAATGCATAACAGATGATAAAATGTGCCTGGAGTCCTTTTTGACCAGAAAACTTTTATTCTGAAATTGAATTTGTACTTGAATAGGATAGAATAAAAAATAACAAATTCTGACAGCCTTTGTTTTCTCTTTAGACCAGCTGATAATCTTGAACTTTGGTTAGATGTAATATAGATTC
Source organism: Hyaena hyaena (assembly GCF_003009895.1). Lineage (NCBI taxonomy): Eukaryota > Metazoa > Chordata > Mammalia > Carnivora > Hyaenidae > Hyaena > Hyaena hyaena. The sequence goes on along the minus strand of NW_024080644.1, from coordinate 6,382,786 downwards.
CAAATGTGATCCACTGTCCATGGGTTTTAATATACAATGTATCACACTAACATTATATATATTATATATGACATATAGCAATGTATGACATTTAGCAATATACAGCATGCTACAGAACATGTAATTAATATGTTTTTATAATATATAACACCTAACATATACCACACAAATGCAAATCCCCAATTCCATTTTAAAATGATTTAAAGCATGGCAATGAGAAAGAATGAAATCTGGCCACGTGTAGCAACATGGATGGACCTTGAGGGTGTTATACTGAGTGAAATAAGTCAGGCAGAGAAGGACAAATATCATATGTTTGCACGTATAGGAGGATTAGGAGGAACTTGATGGAGGAATGAGGGGGAGAAGAAGGGGGGAAATGGTGGGGGAAAGGGNGGATGGACCTTGAGGGTGTTATACTGAGTGAAATAAGTCAGGCAGAGAAGGACAAATATCATATGTTTGCACGTATAGGAGGATTAGGAGGAACTTAATGGAGGACCGTGGGGGATGAGAAGGGGGGAAATCTGGGGGAAAGGGGGAGAGGCAAACCATGAGAGACTCTTGAATGCTGACAAAAACTGAGGACTGATGGATGTGGGGGGGGAGGGGGAAATGGGCACGGATGGGGGGCACTTGTCGGGATGAGAACTGGGTGTTCTATGGAAACCAACTTGACAGTAAACTATTTGTTAAAAAAAAAAAATGATTTAAAGCAATTACTGTTCTTGCAGGAATGACTAATTTTCTTGGGATAAACTTCAGTGTATTTGAAAACAGGTTTGCCATTTTTAACATTTGAGGTGCTAAATGTGAACGAATTAAAATTTTAGCTAATTAATGTCATAATACTCATCTGGTCATTGGTCGATAAGGTTGATTTGTTTTCTTGGTTTCAGAGAACTCCCTCATACAGAATTGGGCTTTAATCATTTTTTTATCATTTCTTTTTTATCTGTTACTTAAATACTTTGCCATTAGTGGTGAAATTTGTGTTATATTCTTTTACTACACCCTGTTTTAGTATTCAGAGATTTTTATAACTATTTTCTCATTTCATGGAGAGTAAGAAAATGGTGACCTTCAGAGAAAAAATGAGTGCTGATTAGAAGGAAAAGGCCAACATAGAAGCCTACCCACCTTAAGAACTGCTGTTAACTATTGACTTAAGGTTAATGATATAACAAGGTGATATTAGAAGTATTATTTGGTCATGCCTCTTTCTGCTTCCCTTGGTTTTTAACTATGGAAATATTATTTCTATCTGCTAGTCATGCTGCAAATTATTTTGATTACTGTGGGACAGAGTACCCCTAAGTCATAGAAATGTGGCAGACAGGGACGCCTGGGAGGTTCAGTTGGTTGGGCATCCAACTCTTAATTTCAGCTCAGGTCATGATCTCAGGGTCCCACTTAAGGTCTATGCTGAGCATAGAGGATTCTCTCTCTCTCTCTCTCTCTCTCTCTCTCTCTGTCATGCTTGCACATGCTCTCTCTCAAAATAAACTTAAAATAATAAATAAATAAATAAATAAGAAATGTGGCAGACCGTAACGCTCAGCACATATTCCACATATCTATTTTATTTTATTTTTCTGTCCCCATTCAGTTAGATAGAGCCATGGGTTTTATTCTGGCCAGTTAACTGACCCTTGGGACAATACAGGTGCCAGGAACAACCACCCTTGCACAGTTGAAAATCCCTATGTAACTTTTGACTCCCCCAAAACTTAACTACTAATAGCCCACTATTGGCCAGAAGCCTTATCAATAGCACTAACGGTTGATTAACATACATCTTGCATGTTATAGTATTGTTTACTGTATTCTTATAATAAAGTAAGCTAGATGAGAGAAAATCCTAAGAAAGAGAAAATACATTTGCAGTCCTGTATTGTATTTATTGAAAAAATTCTGTGTATAAGTGGACCTGCACAGTTGAAACCTATATTATTCAAGGGTCATCTGTAATGTGTATTGTTTTTTTAAAAAATGTTTATTTATTTTGAGAGAGAGAGAGAGAGAGAGAGAGAGAGAATCCCAAGCAGGCTCCACATTATCAGTGCACAGCCTGACACAGGACTTAAACCCATGAACTGTGAGATCATGATCTGAGCCGAAATCAAGAGTTGGACACTTAACTGACTGAGCCACCCAGGCTCTCCAATGGGAAGTATATTACTTTTGAGTTGAGCACTGAAAAGCCTGTGAACAACTTTCAGCCACTTTTCTTCCCCTGACCTGTCAACAAAGGAAGAGAGGTGTTCCTGATAGTATAGTTACAAACTAGTGGAATCTTTCACAGCGTGGGTCCCTGAGTGACTTCATGGAGTAGATCTTCCTGTGACCTATGCAAGATATATTCTGTCACTGATAAATAAACTTGCTTGTTATGCCCTGGAGATTTAGGAGTAGTGTATTACTTCAGGATGAGAGAGTCTCTTCTAGATTATACAATATCATTACATACAATAGTATTAAATATTGCTTTACCTCATAATGAATTTTAGGATTTATGTCATCAAAAATGATTAAGCTATTTTTTAAATGTTTTTGATAGTTGCAGATGGATCCGTTCTAGTTCCTTTACGATTTATTCCTCTCAGCGCTGGACGCTACCCTTGTAAAATTTTGCTGACATCACGGTATGATGTGCGTGTCTATTGCATTGAAGGCATAGTAAATGAAGAAGGCCCAGAGGCCAGGCTTGAATTTGAAACACCAGCATTTGAAGCCCTTACTCAGAATATTCCAATAGTAAGTGCAGACATTTTTTGTACTTTTCTTCATGCCCACTGCCACCGTCTCAATTAAAGTCCTCCAAGCCTTCATCTTGTACTATTATAATTACTAATTGCATTATCAGCTACCATTTGTTTTTCCACATTGATGTCAGAGTTTTTTTCCTGAATATAAATGTTACCATGTCACTTACGTCACTCATCACATTTGTTGGATCTCCTTCCTTAAAAAATTAATTCAAACTTCCTTATCATCACATTGCTACTCAAAAGGAATTCCTTGTTCTCCCAGGAAGAGTTATGATCTCTCTAGTTTCTCTACTTCAAATTTGGTTGTGATCTTCACAATCAAGATGGGTTCGTAGGCACTAAGAACAATGATTGGCTGTAGCTTGGCTATCAGAGTGATACTACAGCATAGAAGAAAGTTATATATTTGTAAGGAATGTTGAATTTCCTAGACTAGAAGTTGGCTTTTCTTTGTTCGTTTAACTATTAAAGATATAACAAAAGTCTACTCAACGCATAGAAATTTGTTCTGATGAGATATGTAAGCTTTGCTGTCTGAACAATCTGCCAGATAGATTGCCCATAATTAGGAGTAGAATGTGTAATTCTAAGACCGTTTGATAATTTTAACCATAATTAGTAAGTTAAACAAATATTTCTTTAACAATGAACCCATGGATCAGCCTATATGACATTGAAAAGTAGACATCCTCATGCTTTATGTTCACATTGTTGATAGTCGTTCTTAACAACTATGACTTTCAAGTGGTAATTTCTCTGAAATGTAACTTAAAATATAATATATAATTTTATTAAAAGCACCAGGAATTAATATCTAATTCAACTTCATCTGCATCATCCCTCTGACATGTTTCTACATTTTTTCCCACACTTTAGAATAACAAATCAAAGAATGAATGGAAGTATCAGGTTACTATAGAAGGAGAATGGTTTTATGGACCTTCTGTTTTATATGTTGGACCAGGTGAAACTGTGCAGTATCCTCTCACATTCAGACCTATTTTGCAGTGTGAAATTATGGTATGAACTTATTTTTTCCCCTAGTATTAATAATGTTGATAAACTGATGTATGATATTAACCTGTCTAATTTATGATAAATCTTTTTGCAGAAAAGTTATATCTTCTATGATTTTGATCATCAGTATTCACCCTGCTTGAAACTTTAATAAATGTTTTAACTTGAATCTGAAATTCACAATGCCACTGGCCGCCAGTACTTGATGTCTAGATTATTTTTACACAAAATGTTTAACAAAGTAAAATCATTGTTCCTTTGTTTTTATTCATTAACGTGTGTGGTACTTCAGAGAATACTTTCTTAAGACATATTCCTTTGACAAGGACATAAAAACGCATCAAATTGCTATGTATGAGAAGGCCTATATAAACTCTGTCATTTAGAGAAAGTCCAGAGAAATACAGAGCTTTCACAGGAAATTCATCTTTATTCATTCAGTAGAAGCATTTAGACAGACACGGGAAAAGTCAATGACTGACATCTCCTTGAAAGCTCATTTCATTAATCAGATTCAAAGTTAATCAGATAGCAGAGATTGTTCGGTATCTGACTGGGACTCCTATAGAGCTGAAATTTGGCTGATTTGTCACAGGGCAAGCTTACTCTACAGAATGAAACAGATGGTATGGAGCATGTCTTTGACATAAAAGGGATTGGAAAAAGACCCCTGGCCTTGGAACACATCGTTATAGACTGTCAAGTAGGAGAAGTGACATATAAATCCATAATGGTGCCCAATTATACAAAGACCATCCAAACATTTAAGGTAAGATTTTTTTTCTTTAAGTCTGAAAATGTTTTCAAAAGGACCATATTGAATTATATGAAATTTCAAAACCTCTTAATTTTACTTGACTAGGTGAAGCAGTGTCACCTAAGGAGATGCTTAGAATTCTCCTTTTTGTTAGGCCAAGAACTATTAAATTTCTTTTCAATTGTCAAGTTGAAATAGCATCAAACAAGTTTTATATGTAAGTATTAATATATAATCATAAAGCAGATTAAAATCTACCTATTTGAATCATGTACTTTGATCTGAAGAAATTGGGTATGAGAGGCATTTTCAAAATATTTTGGACAGCTCATACATACAATTTTAATGTGAAATCTGTAGACACAAAATTTCAATAGAGTATCCTATCATTTATCAGCATGAATAATAGTGGGAATGTGAAGAAGTGCATAATTATTTACATCTTTATTTTTTATGAGGCCTTTCACTTGGCTTTCCTCACTTGATTTAACTCAATCCTAAAATTAATTTTTTTCACTCCCCGCTCCCACATTTATCTACAAATTGTGGTGTGCCCAAGAGAATCTTTGAAAGAAGATTCACATACCTATCCATCATAGGTGCCTGATTTTCAGAGGGTATTACAGAAGTCTGGAAATTCTCTGGGTTTGCCTTCTGATTTTTTTTTTTTTTTTTGTAATCCTGAAAATAATATGTGCTTTGATTTTCTTCTTTTCTTAATGGCAAATGGAGTGAATATTAAGAACAAAAATCTCAGGGCGCCTGGGTGGCTCAGTCGGTTAGGCGTCCGACTTGGGCTCCGGTCATGATCTCACGGTTCGTGGGTTCGAGCGCCGTGTCGGGCTCTGTGCTGACGGCTAGCTCAGAGCCTGGAGCCTGTTTCGGATTCTGTGTCTCCCTCTCTCTCTGACCCTCCCCTGTTCCTGCTGTCTGTCTGTCTGTCTCTGTCTGTCTCTCTCTCTCTCTCTCTCAGAAATAAAAACATTAAAAAGAGAAAAAAAGAACAAAAATCTCATCTTGCCACTTCCCTACTGAAACTTGTTCTGTCATCTCTTCCCTTCAGGATAGAATCCATGCTCCCTGAAGTGGCTTTTGCTGACCTTTAAAAACTCATCTGCTCTCATAGTTTGTGGGTTCAAGCCCCACTTCAAGCTCTGACCTGAAGGAACCTCCGTCAAATTCTGTGTCTCCTTCTCTCTCTGCCCCTTCCCTGTCTGTGCTCTGTTTCTCTCTGTCTCTTAAAAATAAATAAATGTAAAAAAAAAAATTTAAAGCTCATCTGCTTCTTTTCGTCTCCTGGCACGCTTGGCCCCAGAAGCACCTAGCCCTGTGTAAACAATTTCCTTTTGCTCCTGTCTGGAAATCTCTACCCTCCTCCCTATCTTCCATTTCTCTGTTTGCCTTACTCCTCTTAGTTCTTTAGGGCAAGTCTTAGACGCCACTTTTCCTAAATAATGATAAAAAGACATTTTCAAAAAACGATTGGAGGGCACCTGGGTAGCCCAGTCAGTTAAACGTCTTCTTTTTTGTTCTTTTTTTTTTTTTTTAAGTTTTTTAAAATTAATTTCTGAGAGAGAGAGAGCCCACGTGAGCAGGGGAGGGTCAGAGAGAGAGGGAGACACAGAATCCAAAGCAGGCTCCCGGCTCTGAGGTGGCTGTTGGCATAGAGCCCGACACGGGGCTCGAACCCATGAATCCTGAGATCATGACCTGAGCCCAAGTCGGACGCTTAATCGACTGAACCACCCAGGCACCCCAAGCATCTGACTCTTGATCTCTGCTCAGGTCATGATGTCACAGGTCATGAGTTCAAGCCCCACATCAGGCTGTCTGCTGACTGTGCAGAGTCTGCTTGGGATTCTATCTCTCCTTCTCTCTACTGACCCCCCATTTGTTCTTTCTCTGTCTCTCTCTCTCTCAAAATAAATAAATAAACATAAAAACTTTAATAAAAATAAAATTTTGAACAGCTTTTAAAATTTATGGATTATAAAATTAAGGGTTAGATGCGTTTCATGCACTTTGACATTTTTTTTTACCTGTTCCACCATCATACATACTATTTCATATTGTTATTACCTATTTATTGTTTTCCACCAGGTTATAAACTGAGAAAAGGGGCATGCCTCTCTTATGTACATATTTATACCTAGCATAAATTATAGTATCAAACACATAATAGCTTTCCAAGGAAGATTTTCCATATTTTTATATTTAACGTCTTTTTTTTGAAGTTTTTATTTATTTATTTATTTGTTTATTTATCGAGAGAGAGAGAGAGAGAGAAAGCAAGCACAAGTGGGGGAGAAGCAGAGAGAAAAGGAGAGAGAGAACCCCAAGCAAGCTCTGCACTGTCAGCACAGAGCCCAATGCAGGGCTCAGACTTAGGAATTGTGAAATCACGACCTGAGCCAAAATACAGAGTCGCATGCTGAACCAAATGAGCCACCTGGGTGCCTGCCACATATTTCTATAATTAAAGAGCTCCAACAATTATAAAAGAACAGAAATGTATTTAATATTTAAGAAAAATTTTTTTCCTAGAGATATTATCAATAGATACAATATCACCTTTCTTTATTTGAAATTTACCATTGTTTTAAAATTTAAAAAAATTTTTTAAATTTATTTTTGAGAGAGATAGACAGAGCATGAGTGGGGGAGGAGCAGAGAGAGAGGGATACACAGAATCCAGAGTAGGCTCCCGGTCTGAGCTGTCAGCACAGAGCCCGACATGGGACTCAAACTCACCAACTGTGAGATCATGACCTGAGCTGAAGTGGGACACTTAACTGCCTGAGGCACCCAGACACTCCATGAAATTTACCATTGTTTTTAATCAATGCAGGATGATGAGCACTATGAATTTTGCCATTTCATTTCATTCATAATATTTAGTTTATTGCTTGCTTTTCAATGGAAATTCTGTTGGGGAACAATTGAGGTAGTACTAAGGAGAAAGGCTGAGCAGAGGATCTTTATACTTTGAGCTTTCATCATACACTTGCTTTGGTACCACTGAAATCCTTCTGATTCTCCATCTTCATCCCGTCTTCTGTGAAATGAATTTGACTTCTGTGCACTCAAGATTGATTGACATTCTTTACCCTGCTCTTTTTCTCATTCAAAATCTTTCTCTTTGTAGGATTATTTCCCTTAATCTGTAAATATTCTCTTATTTTTCCATTATAAGAAAAAACTTGGGGTGCCTGGGTGGCTCAGTGGGTTAAGCATCCGAGCTCGGCTCAGATCATGATCTTGCACTTTGTGAGTTTGAGCCTCATGTCAGGCTCTGTGCTGACAGCTCAGAGCCTGGAGCCTCCTTCAAATTCTGTGTTTTCCCCTCTCTGTCTCCCTCCCCAACTTGTGCACTCTCTCTCTTTGTGTGTGTTTGTGTCTCTCTCTCTCAAATAAATAATAAACATTAAGAATTTTTTTTAAAAAATAAGAGAAAACTTGTCTCTATACTACTCCTTTAATTATTATCACCTTTTTAAATTATTTATTTTTTTAAGTTTTTACTTAAATTCCCATTAGTTAACATATGGTGTAATATTGGCTTCAGGAGTAGAATTCACTGATTCATCACTTACATGCAACACCCAGTGCTCATCCCAACAGTTTCCTTCCTTAATGTGCACACGCCATCTAGCCCATCCCCCTCCAGCAGCCCTCACTGTGTTCTCTATATCAACTCTTACTGTCTTTATTGTCCATGATTCCTAAACTTTTTGAAAAAGTGATGATTACATGTTGACTTCTTAATTTATGGTGGTCAGTTTATAGCTCTTCTTTTGTGCTGAAACCGCTGCCACAGATCACACTTGCCTTTTGGTCAAAAATGATCAGCTATTTGACCAAGGGATCTGCCTCAAAATTCCTGTAGTGTTTGGCAGTGTCGGTCTGCCTTCTTAACACTCTTCGCCATTTATTTTATACGATTCTGTATGCCTCACTTCCCTGCCATTTCTTGCTTTTGATTCTTATTTATCTGGTTCCTTTATTCCTCTAACCTTCTGATGTCTTTTCAGGTTTGCATCTTCCGAAGTATCCGTATGCCTTTACAACATCTCACTTGGCAGTTTCTTGGCTTCAAACTGCCATCTAGATACAAATGCCAAATCCACACTTTTATTCAAGGCGTGTATTATCTCAGTCCTTCATTCTCAACTGCTATACACCTGCACTTTGACAGTCTGCTAACAACTCAAGCTCAGTGTATTCTTTACAGACCTTTGTTCTGTTTTTCATTACTGCTAGTAGTCATTTTTATGCCTTTTTAAAAAGCCTTTTCACTCCTATTTCATCTTACTGCTACAAGAGTAGTTTTCAGTAGGAGGTCGTAACTTCCTTAATATGAAAGAGAAAATTAAAAATCAAAGAACATAATTGGGATACAGGTACATTGCTGTGGAAACTAGTTCTGCAATAAGGAAAACAAGAGATATGGGACTTCCAGAATGGTAGAGTAAGGAGTTTCATAAATCAGCTTCTCCTTAAAAGCATTAAAACACTGGCACAAGTTGTCAAAATGAAAATTTTCAGACCCTGAAATTAAACAAAAACTTAAGACAATCTGAGGAATATTTATTGAAGAAAATCTTGGAATCTTGGTAAGATTTGTGGTATTTTTATTTGGCCTCTTTCTATCCCCTCTCCTCAACTCCTCAATCTTGCAGCGATAATAGCTATGAAAACTTGCAGCCTTGCAAACAAAGAAGAGGCAGAGTGAGTATGGATCTCCTCATAATTCCCATCCTCAGGACATTGTCACAATTTGACGTTTCTTGCAGCTCCCTCTTTAGCAATGCCCCACTAGCGGAGTATTGCCATTCCCTGACTTGTCCCAAATCTTGCTCTGTCGGAAAGGCCCTGTCTTCAGGATATTTGCCAAAAAATACTCAGCAGTTATTATTTGACACTGTAGGTGCCTGAGGCTACAAAAACAGCTCTGCCCAACAAGAGTTTGGCCAAAAACTTGAAAAGAATATCTGGAGAGTGAGAGGTCCTTAGGGGATTTTAATAGCTCTGACGTAACCCTGGGGAGCAAGCAGGCCACACGCATGGGTAGCATCGTGCGCTTGACCAGAGAAGCCCTGAGAGGGTGCCAGGTTTTCCATCTCCATAGACATAGAGACACTATGGAAGCTGGAAGCGAAGGCTAAGGCAGCGCTTTCAGCTCCCCGAATGCTGAAGGTGTGTCACAACACAAAGGCAGTGCTCCGCAACAAAGGGTAGACAGTTTACCATTCTCAGGCGTCTAAAGAAACCTCAGACAAATTATTGCTGGCCACTAAGCTAACTCAGCGGGGACTTGAGTCTTCACATGCTGTAGTGAATGCAGGATGGACAAGATTGGTCCTGAAAAGTCACTAAACCAGCAGAGAACAAACAAGAAAAAATAGAACAACAAAAACAAACCGTTGGGAATTAATGATCTGATTCCAAAACTGCCTATATTGCCTTATCTAAAAGGCACATTTTTCCACAGCAAAAATTATGAGACAAATAAATAGGAAAGTGTGGCCCATACACAGGAAAATAAGCAGACACTAGAAGCTGTCTCTGCAGGGCGCGCATGGAGGGTTATCAGACAAAGACTTTAAACAAGCTTTTGTAAATATGTTCGATGAACTAAAAGAAATCTTTTATGAAGAATTAATGAAAAGTTCCAATAAACAGATAATAGCAATAATTATTTCGAAATTATTTAAAAACTGGAGTTGAAAGTACAGTAAAAGAAAGGAATCATTCATTATATGGACTCCACATTTTTTCTAATTTCCTTGGGATTTCTTTTTTGGCATATTGGTTATTTAGGACTGATTTTTTAAAATTTTTTTTATTTTATTTTATTATTATTATTTTTTTTTTTTGAGAGAAAGAGAGTGAGCAGGGGAGAGGGGCAGAGAGAGAGAAAGAAAATCCCAAGCAGGCTCTACACTCAGCACAGAGCCTGACAGGGCCTTGATCCCACAACCCTGGGATCATGACTTAAGCTGAAGTCAAGAGTCAGCTGCTCAACCAACTGAGCTACCCAGGCACTCCTATTTAAGGATTTCCCAAGTTTCTTTCCATTTTTTATTTCTACTTTAATTTCTTTGTTGTCTAAGAAACATACTAGAGATGATTCCAGCCCTTTTAAATTTATTGAGGTACCTTTTATATCCTAAGACATAGTCTATCCTGGAGAATATTCTATGGGTAGTTGAGACATACTAAAGGGCATCCATGAAAATCCCACAGTTAACATCATACTTAAAGGTAAAACATTGAATTATTTTCTCCTGTGGTCAAGAACAAGACAAGGATTTCTACTCTTGCAATTTCTATTTAACATTATACTGAAGATACAACTAGTACAGTTAGTTTAAGAATAAGAAATAAAAGGCATTTACATTGGAAAGGAAGAAATCAGACAGTCTCCATTTATAGATATCATGATCTTATAAATAGAAGATTCTAGGGAATTCATGAAATATATTATCAAAACTAATAAATGAATTTGGAATATTTGCAGGATACAAGATCAATATACAAAAATCGATAATTTGTAGCAGTGAATAATTCACAATGAAATTAATAACCAAATGATTGATTTTTGTCAAACTGGTTCTAAGCATTTTATTCTTTTTGATGCAATTGTAAATAAAAAATAAATGCTTAGGAACAAGTTTAACAAAAGAAGAGCAAGACTTGTACATTGAAAACTGCAAAATATCCTTGAAGGAAATTAAATTCCAAATAAATAGAAAGACATTTCATGCTCATGGATCAGAAGGCTTAATATTGGTATGATGTCCTTAATATGCAAATTGATACATAGATTCAACACAGTATCTATCAGAATCCCAACTTATTATTATTATTATTTTTTTTTTTTTTTGCAGAATTTGACTAGGTAATCGTTTAGCTTATACAGAAATGCAAGGGACACAGAAGAGCCAAAGCAATCTTGTGAAGTAAAAAGTGGACAGCTCATACTTCCTGATTTTAAAACTTACTACCAACTCCTAACTACAAAACTATGATATTAAGGAAAATGTGTTACTGGCTTAAGGTAGACATATAGGTGAATGGAATGCAATAGAAGGTCCAGAAGTAAACCCTTATAATAATGGTCAATTAGTCTTTAACAAGGATGCATAGAGAATTCATGGAGACAGAATAGCTTCTTTTAAAAATATGGTGCTGAGACAACTGTATTGTCAAACACAAAAGAATGAACTTGGACCTCTAACTCATACCATATGCAGAAGTAAACTCCAAATGGATTGTAGACCCAAATTTAATAACTAAAACTATAAAAATCATACAATAAAACATAGGAGTAAATCTTCAGGAATTTGAGTTAGGCAATTGTTGTTTTAGATATGAAAACAAAACCACATGTGACAAAGCAATAAATATAAATAAACAAATTGAACTTCAAAGTTAAAATGTTCGTGCATCAAATGAAAACATAGTGAAAAAAACAACCCAGAGAATTAGAGAAAGTATCCATACGCCATATATCCATAATAAAATGAGAAGTAACATTGTTTTTAAGGGGCGCCTGGGTGGCTTAGTCGGTTAGGCGTCCGACTTTCACTTAGGTCATGATCTCGCGGTTCGTGGGTTCGAGCCCCGCGTCGGGCTCTGTGCTGACTGCCTGCTCTGAGCCTGGAGCCTGTTTCAGTCTGTGACTCCCTCTCTCTCTGACCCTCCCTTGCTCACGGTGTCTCTCTCTCTCTCTCTCTCTCCTAGAAATAAATAAAAAATATTAAATAAAATAAAATAAAATGTGCAAGGAATTTATTTTTTTTAATGTTTTTTTTTTATGTTTTATTTATTTCTAGGGGAGAGAGAGAGACAGCGTGAACAGGGGAGGGTCAGAGAGAGAGGGAGTCACAGACTGAAACAGGCTCCAGGCTCCGAGCTGGCAGTCAGCACAGAGCCCGACGTGGGGCTCGAACCCACGAATCGCGAGATCATGACCTAAGCGAAAGTCGGACGCTTAACTGACTAAGCCACCCAGGCACCCCAAAATGTGCAAGGAATTTAAATAGTTCCCCAATGATCAATAAGCACATGAAAAGATGGTCAACATAGTAACCATTAGAGAAATGCAAATCAAAACCACAGTCAGATACCACTTCACACCTATGAGTATGGCCATCATCAGAATGGCAGATAGTAAAATCTTTGTGAGAAGATGGTGAGCAATAGGAGCCACGATGCCTTCCTTGTTGGTGAAAAAGAAAATGGTGCAGTCATTTTGGAAACCAGTTGTGGAAAGCAGTAACACCAAAGATTAAACATTGAGTTACCATATGCTCCAACAGTTCCTCTCCTAGTTAGATGTATGTCCATAAGAGATGAACATCTGTGTCCACCTTAAAGCTTGTATATGTTTTCATCACAGCATTGTTCATAATAGACAAAAGTGGAGAGAACCCAAATTTCCATCAGCTTATACATGGGTATACAAAATGTGGCATATCACCCAATTTAGTATCGTTTGTCAGTGAAAAACGATATACAGATATGTGCTACAATATAGATGAACCTTGAAAACATGCCAAGTGAAAAAAGCTTATCACAAAAGACCACATATTATCTCTGTTCTATGAATTCTTCAGAATAGGCAAATCTATAGGCACAAAGTAGATTAGTATTTGCCTAGGCAATGGGAGGTAGTGAGATGTACCATTCAGTAATCTGAAGGTTGGATTTAACCAGAGTTATGGCCAAATCCTGCTTAAATAGTCTTTATTTGTTCTAGTAATACTGATGTAAAATTCATTGAAATTGTTCGTCTTTTGTACATAAAAATGCATAAGAAAATTTTGCATGGGGGGGGCCACGTGAGTGGCTCAGTCAGTTAAGCATCCAACTTCGGCTCAGGTCATGATCTCACAGTTCGTGGGTTCGAGCCTCGCGTCGAGCTCTGTGCTGAGAGCTCAGAGCCTGGAGCCTGTTTCAGATTATGTGTCTCCCTCTGTCTCTGAGCCTCCCCTGCTCACGCTGTCTCTCTCTCAGAAATAAATAAAACATTTTAAAAAAAGAAAGAAAATTTTGCATGGTCCGTAAAAGATATTCAAGTTGTCTAAACATCAGTGGTCTTGCTATAAGTAGCAACAGAAAATAAGCATTTTTTTTAAAGAATCATTTTCCTTGTTCTGCTTTTTCAAAAGGCTCTCATCAGATTTTTCCTTTACTATATGTAGTATTTTTCTGGTTTGCTTTTCATTTAAAGGTGAACAGTTTTGGAGCGCCTGGGTGACTCAGTCGATTAAGCATCTGACTCTTGATTTTGGCTCAGAGCCCTACATTGGACTCCCTACTTTCAGTGTGGAGCCTGCTTTCAATTCTCTCCTTCCCTCTCTCTCTGCCGTAGTGCACGCACACACTCTCTTGTGAGTGGTCTCTCTCTCTCTCTCAAAATTTAAAAAAAAAAACTTAAAAATAAAATACTTAAAAAATAAAGGCGCACAGTTTTAATGGTAGTATTTACATTTTCATTTCTTTCTATGCTTTAGCTTGTTATACGAATTTGATGTAAATATTGGAATTATGTAATTCTTTGAATTCTCTTGTCTAGGTATCTTCAGATCTTCCAATGGTGTGGGGAAGTCCAGCCATCACCATAGACCCTGATAACACAATTCCATATATTCTACACATTTCGCCTTGGAAACGTGGTATATTCAAAGGTAACAAACCATTAGTAAAACATTATTAACCACCACACTAGGACAGATATATGATGAGAAGAAAGAGAAAATATAGTTTATATTTCCCCTTTCTAATAAATGACCCAGAGGGAAATTTAGTTTTCCATTTCGGTCATTAGCTTTCTGAATAATCAGAGCTTTGGGACGTGCATTTTATGTCTAGTGCTATACTCTATTGGCCATTTATTTGAATTCATTTATTGGACAAATTTCTAGAAGTAGAAATATTTAGTTAAGAGTATTTAAATTTAAAATTGTGATAAAAAGGGCACCTGGGTGGCTTAGTTTGTTGAGCATCCAACTCTTGTTTTCAACTCAGGGCATGATCTCATCCAACCTCACATCCAACTCCATGCTAAGCATGGGGCCTGCTTGGGATTCTCCCCTTCACACTCTCTGCCCCTTCCCCACTCACACATACTCTCGCTCTATCTCTCTCAAAATAAATAAATAAACATTTAAAAATAAATTAAAAAATAAAATGTGATAAATAACTTTAAATACTTTTACCCATTTATGAGCCAGATAATAGCTTATGAGAATGTCTGTTAATGGGAATAGGTCTTATAAAAACAAGCATATGCACTTAACTGATATATGAAAAAATAGGTTAAAGTCTTTGGTGTGTGAAGTTTTCTTCCTTTGTCTCTAATAAAGCATTCATTTATGCACATTACCGCATTGATCCCTGAACATAATTGCTTGCATGGGAATAGTGGTGAGGGGTATTCCCATAAGCTTTTGAAGGGAGGGTGTGTGAGAAGCATAGAAGAAAAAAACAAGAGAGAATGTGGGAGGGATTTAAATGTCCCACAGCGGTTGGCTCCTGCTGATGAAATCATTATAATGTAGGTAAATGGGTAGTATAATTTAGAAGTATATTAAGTATACATCTAGTAGCAATCTTGTGCTCCCTGGAAGAACTAGTATCTCATCCTTGCTTCCCTCAACAAAGAATGTTTTAGGAAAGGGTCCATACTGAGCATAGAAGGGTCTACACCTAGTATGCCAACGCTATTACGAAGGAAAAGGGAAATTTCAGAATGGCAAACATTCTGATCCAGTCAATACCACTGTCATAGAATGTGCTATAAAGCAAGAGCCAACCTGCATACACCCACCTCGCATCCACTGTTTGCTTCTAGCGGGCTTGACCTTCCATGTCACCACAGTGATAGTTATTAGCATCTTCTGAAATCTTCCCATCACTTTTCACATGTTTGGCTTTACAAACCCAATTAATATTTCTCTCTATTTTAGATTTTAGGCTGTAGTGAACCTCTTCCTAGCATTTCAATAAAATATCATATTTTGTCATTTTTTTACGTAATGCAGAAGATTTGAATTAATTTTCAGAAATCTAAATTTCAGTTCTTATTTTGAGAATCAATTGACAACGCTCTTACTGTTGGATTTCCGCTTAGTTTTAGAATGTTAACTAGTCTTTGTAAAGGACAGTGAATCATTCAGATTTGCCATTATTAGTTTTGATAAACATATTAAATCTCAGTTTCCTTTTCTATGAAAGGCAGAGAATTCTGCAGTGTATGAGAAATTACATATGAGGAACCTCACATTCCAGCATTGTTGTGTTAGAAATGTTAATGACTCACTTAAACAGAACAAAGCCCCAGTTCTATGAATCAGACTCTTAGAGTTATGGAAATGGAGCTCCAAATAATTAAGTAATCATATTTAATATGTCTTTCCTTTGGATAGTCACTTTTTGTTCATCTCGGCAGCCTTTTTGAGACCGTAAAATTTCCATATTTCCATCATATTTTCAGTGAACAGATATGGACTCATTTAACATGCTGGTTTAAAGGAATTTGGGGAAGTTAAAGGCAACTCAGGGTACATCGTTTGGTGACAGTGAATTAGCAAATGTTGCTGGCTACACACGATGAGTTGCCAGCTTCATAATTTTGATAACTATTTGCAAGACACTATCATGATTGCTCTTTCCAGGGCGCTCCCTTAGGGTTGAATTCATGTTGACATTATGATTGGAAGAAGCTGAGCCTGTAAAGAAGGCCCACTCCATTTTTATTGATACTGTGATTAGAAAAGTTCTCCAGTATTTCAGTTAGTGGAAATTGCTTCTGAACAACTGTTAATCTGACGTGATATTAAAAAGAAAAAACTAGACTATAAACTTTTCATACATATATGAGAATATTCCTACTTGTGCTGGTTAAAGAAGTGTACTCATGTGCATGTGTACATCACTGGTCTAAAAAAAACTACTCCTTTTCAGCCTGTTCTTAATTATATAACAATTATTTACTAAAGTTCTATAATTTGGGAAGCCTTGATAACTACAGTAGTTGTGAACAAAGCTGACATTCAACCAATTATGCACTGTTTGTTAAAATATTGTAACAGATGCTTTTCCTCATATGTTGGCAAATACTCAATTGTTCGAGCTCCACTATGGTAAAACCCTTGCCACTGTAGTCACCAGCGCTCCTCCATCAGGCTCCTCAGGACTCCCCAACAAGCCATTGACAATCAAAGGGTTAACACATGACTTATCAGCAGGCCCCAGGACTTCCATCCCATGTCCTTTCTGATTGGCCGGATTAGAATATGGGTTAATTATTTCGAATATCAGACATGGATACAAGAATGAGTATCATGGCTCCTGCCTTCTAGGAACTCCTATCTGGTGGTAGAAATAGGTATCTATAAATCATCTCAGTGCAAGGTACAGTCTGATATACCAAAAGTTTAAACATGGCATGGGAGAGCATGGTAGCAGGAAATATTGACCCTAACAGTGTGGGTGTGAGAGATCTTTTTAGAGGATAAGGGGTTTGATTTGGACCTCAAAGGATAAGCTGGGATTTATTAGCCAATATGGTGGCGAGAGCAATAGAGCAGAGGAAACCTTATTGAAAACACAGAGAAGATACTTCATGTCAATAATGAGTAGAAAGGTGTGCCTGCAGTGTGAGTTTACGGTAGGAAATGCAGGTGGAATACAGTTAGAAATACAGGCAGACTTTGATGGGAAGAGTTTTGTTTTACTTCTTAGTGCAGTGGGAGCCATTGAGGATTCTGAAGGGCTTCAGTCAACAGAGTTTTAAAAATAAAAATCTAGAGGTAAAATATAAAACAGAGACGAGGGGCCAGAGAGGGCAGTTAGGTCTGAGAGATCTTTTAGGAGCCTTTAGCAGTATTCTAGTTGATCATTTCTCACTATTTGTGCATCTTGAGAAAAGAGTTTAATTACACGTAGTTTAAATGAAAGTTGATCACAGGAAGCACTCTGAGAGAATGGGAAGGTAAGATGCTGAAGGGAGAAAGTCAATAAAAAGTAAGCTAGATAAGGAACTACTGCTGAGACCTGGGGAAGCTCACAGGGGACCCTCAGAGAGAATTGTCATGGCAAAGGGTAAGCAAATTGTGGTAATTATCCATTAACTCCTGTCCATCATTGGCTAAAGTTTGCTCTTTAGGGCAGATTCCCATGGCAGTGACTCAATCCCCACTGGTAAAGTCCTAGAAAACCAGTGCTGTTTATGGAACTGTCTGCAGAGATTTTTGTTGGGCACTGAGAGTATCTATTATAGTGGGGATCATGCCATATTGATTGGTAGGTAGAAATTTTGAAAAGTTGATGGATTTGGAATTTTCGCATAGCCTGCAGTGAGCTACAATCATGTTTTAAAGTGTGTGATGTGGAGAATTGAATTTGAATGCCTCTCTGGCAATGGAACAAAAAGTGCACATTGACCATCTTAAGTGAAAGTTAAGGGCCTGCTGAACTAGACCATTGGCAGTGGATTAAAAAACGGAGGGGCTCTTTTAAGAGAAATAAAAATAGGAAATCATGCTGTAACATCTTGGGCTTCCAGAGATTCAAACTCTGAGATGGGAGATTGTTAGGACATTTATTAGGGGGATATTATGATCAACACTTGTGAAAGGGAAGGTAAGAAGGTTTATTGACCAGGGGGAGAAAGAAGTTAGGCTTCTTGACAGGCCCAGTGAAAGCTTTTACTCAGCTCAGTTGGGGCCTCCTAAGCTAGGGTGGCCCTTTGGAGTTGTCCCAAATTAAGAGAAGGAGACTGAGCCTTTATGCTGCTGTGTTGATCAGTCATTAAAAGTGGACTGCATGTGGAAGGAGATTTGACCTTGGAGGAAGCATTTTTTTTTTTTTCAATTCAGTGTCATGGCCAAAGGGACTGACCTGATTTTCATACTCGAATATCATTCCCTATAGCTACAGAAATAAGTCCTTCATTCCTAACAAGGAGTGTGGTTAGTGCAGTACAGTGTCCATCACAGCTGCATCTGATGCACATTGGATATAGAGAGATGAGGGAGAAAGGAGAGTTGAATTTGCTTCTGATAGTAAGCAACACTAAGAAAGGTGTTATAATTAACTGTGAGATATGTCAACTATACTTCCTTTTATTTTTTATTTTTTGGTACGGTATATTTTATTAAGTGCAATTTTAGCAATTTGTGAGGCAGTGCCTTTGGGGGTTTCTTTTTTTCTTTTTTTTAAACTTAGTTTCACTTTATTTTTTTAATCATTAATTTTTTTTCTTAAATAGTTTATTGTCAAGTTGGTTTCCATATAACACCCAGTGCTCATCCCCACAAGTGCCCTCCTCCATGCCCATCTTCCCCCTTCCCCTCTCTCCCACCCCCATTATCCCTCAGTTTGTTCTTGGCATTCAAGAGTCTCTCAGGGTTTGCCCCCCTCTCTCTCCCCAACTATTTTTCCCCTTCTTCTCCCCTATGGTCCTCCGTTAAGTTCCTCCTAATCCACTTATATGTGCAAACGTATGGTATCTGTCCTTCTCTGCCTGACTTATTTCACTCAGCATAACACCACTGAGTTCCATCCATGTTGCTACACATGGCCAGATTTCATTCTTTCTCATTGCCATATAGTATTCCATGGTATAGATAAACCACATCTTCTGGATCCATTTGTCCGTTGATGGACACTTAGGCTCTTTCCATGTTTTAGCTATTGTTGAGAGTGCTGCCATGAACACTGGGGTCCGTGTGCCCCTATGCATCAGCACTCCTGTATCCCTTGGGTAAATTCCTAGCAGTGCTATTGCTGGGTCATAGGGGAGTTCTGTTGTTAATTTTTTGAGGAACCTATACTTCCTTTTAAAAATATTTTTGTTAGGGGCACCTGGGTGGCTCAGTTGGTTAAGCATCTGACTCTTGGCTTCAGCCCAGGCCATGATCTCATGGTTTTATGAATTTGAGCCCCGCATTGGGCTGTGACCTAACAGCACAGAGCCTGCTTGGGATTCTCTCTCTTTCCCTGCCCCTCCCTGGCTCATACTCTCTCTCTCTCTCTCAAAGTAAATTAATAAACTTAAAAAACACAGTAATTCTTTAGTAAGAATAATCCTTAAGTTTATTTTAATTGCAATAACAATGTGTTTCATGAATATGATTTTAGATAGCTATAATCATACATGTTTACAATCTAGAGCAACTCCTAACATAGCACTAAGAAAATGAACTTGTACATGTAAAAATTAAGTTTGTACAAGTTTATATAACCTACATATCGCTTTTTCTAATAATTTGCTCCAGTTGCTCTTTAATAATCTACACAGAGCATGTGTCTCTGGTATAACTTTTCTGAGGTTCTTCTGAGGCTACCTACCACATGGATCACCTCAATGCCCTCCAGCTTGGGAATATCAGCATTGTAATATAACTTTCAAAAGCAAACGTTAATAACAAGCAAGAGATGATTTCAACTTGTAGGGATACCTCTTGATTCCCTTTCTCTGATGAGAGATGAAGGACTAAGAAGCTAAATAATTAATTTGGGGCCTGGTAGTCCAAAAATATAATGTGAAATTTCGACCCCAAGCCATGTAAATGTGGGCTCTTTAGCTGAGAGTTTTTTCCCTGATTCTCAGTTATGACCCCAAGATACAAGACTTCAGGCCACCACAGAGTAGCCCATATCCCACAACAAATGTCATTTCCAGTGATGACTCAATACAGTGGATCCTTGTTCCTACCTTGTATGTGTGTTTAACTTAAATTCTTCAGTTGAGAGAGGATTCTCTGAACATCTATTCCAACATATTGTAGAAAAGACAATCCCCAAATATTTTTAAACAGCCTTTATCTAATTGTGAATTAGTGCAGTGATTTTATTAACTTGAATCTAAGACTTGATAATTATTCCTTATGAGCTCTTACTTTTGAGCAACAAGCATACTTTCATCTCCAGGAAAAAGTCTTTAGAAAATCTTAATAGTCGTTAATGACATATATTTGTGACCAGAAGAAGGGGTGGGGGCAAACTTAAGTAGTTGAGTATGTTACCTTTGTCCACAGAATTGGCAGAAATACAAAAGAGAAAGGCAGTAACAAGGA
Source organism: Hyaena hyaena (assembly GCF_003009895.1). Taxonomy (NCBI): domain Eukaryota; kingdom Metazoa; phylum Chordata; class Mammalia; order Carnivora; family Hyaenidae; genus Hyaena; species Hyaena hyaena. The sequence goes on along the minus strand of NW_024080644.1, from coordinate 6,362,150 downwards.
TCACTCATTGAATTATAAATCATTATGTTATCAATATCCTCAATAATCATAATATAATATGAGCAAAAATTAAGCTGAAATAATATGTTGATCATGGCATGTTGGCCTAAAATAATCTCTAAACAGCAAAAATATTTTTTAAAGTTTATTTATTTATTTTGAGAGAGAGAGAAAGCACAAGTGGGGGAGGAGCACAAGGAGAGGGGGAGAGAGGGGAAGAGAGAAAGAGAGAGAGAGTTCCAAGCTGACTCCACACTGTCACTACTTGAAACCATGAACTATGAGATCATGGCCTGAGCTGAAGTCAGATGCTTAACCAACTGAGCCATCCAGTTGCCCCCACAAGAATATTTTTTTTTTTTTTTTTACAAATAGTTTATTGTCAAATTAGTTTCCACATAACACTCAGTGCTCATCCCCACAAGTGTCCTCCTCCATGCCCATCCCCCCTCCCCCCCACATCCATCAGTCCTCAGTTTTTGTCAGCATTCAAGAGTCTCTCATGGTTTGCCTCTCTCCCTTTCCCCCACCATTTCCGCCCTTCTTCTCCCCCTTGTTCCTCCGTCAAGTTCCTCCTAATCCTCCTATACGTGCAAACATATGATATTTGTCCTTCTCTGCCTGACTTATTTCGCTCAGCATAACACCCTCAAGGTCCATCCATGTTGCTACACATGGCCAGATTTCATTGTTTCTCATTGCCATGTAGTATTCCATGGTATAGATAAACCACATCTTCTTGATCCATTCATCTGTTGATGGACACTTAGGCTCTTTCCATGTTTTAGCTATTGTGGAGAGTGCTGCTATGAACATTGGGGTACATGTGCTCCTATGCCTCAGCATTTCTGTATCCCTTGGGTAAATTCCTAGCAGTGCTATTGCTGGGTCATAAGGGAGTTCTATTGTTAGTTTCCTGAGGAACCTCCACACTGTTTTCCAGAGGGGCTGTACCAGTTTACATTCCCACCAACAGTGTAGGAGGGTGCCCGTTTCTCCACATCCTCGCCAGCATCTAGAGTTCTCTGATTTGCTCATTTTAGCCACTCTGACTGGCGTGAGGTGGTATCTCAGTGTGGTTTTGATTTGTATTTCCCTGATGAGGAGGGATGCTGAGCATCGTTTCATGTGTCTGTTGGCCATCTGGATGTCCTCTTTGGAGAAGTGTCTGTTCATGTCTTCTGCCCATTTCTTCACTGGGTTGTTTGTTTTTCGGGCGTGTAGTTTGGTGAGTTCCTTATAGATTCTGGATATTAACCCTTTATCTGATATGTCATTTGCAACTATCTTTTCCCATTCCGTTGGTTGCCTATTAATTTTCTGGGTTGTTTCCTTGGCTGTGCAGAAGCTTTTAATCTTGATGAGGTCCCAACAGTTTATTTTTGCTCTTGATTCCCTTGCTTTTGGGGATGTGTCAAGTAAGAAGTTGCTGCGGTGGAGGTCAAGGAGGTTGTTTCCTGCTTTCTCCTCTAGGGTGTTGATAGTTTCCTGTCTCACGTTCAGGTCCTTTATCCATTTTGAGTTGATTTTTGTGCATGGTGTGAGAAAATGATCTAGTTTCATTCTTCTGCATGTTGCTGTCCAGTTCTCCCAACACCATCTGTTAAAAAGGCTGTCTTTTTTCCATTGGATATTCTTTCCTGCTTTGTCAAAGATCAGTTGGCTGTATACTTTTGGGTCCACTTCTGAGTTCTCAATTCTGTTCCATTGGTCTATGGGTCTGTTTTTGTGCCAATACCATACTGTCTTGAGGATGACAGCTTTGTAGTAGAGGCTGAAGTCTGGGATGGTGATACCTCCCGTTTTGGTTTTATTTTTCAGTATTACTTTGGCTATTCGGGGTCTTTTGTGGTTCCATACAAATTTTTGGATAGTTTGTTCTAGTTTTGAGAAGTATGCTGGTGCAATTTTGATTGGAATTGCATTGAATGTGTAGAGTGCTTTAGGTAGTAATGACATCTTAACTATATTTATTCTTCCTATCCATGAGCATGGAATGTTTTTCCATTTCTTTGTGTCTTCTTCAATTTCCTTCATAAGTTTTCTATAGTTTTCATCATACAGATCTCTTGTATCCTTGGTTAGGTTTATTCCGAGGTATTTTATGGTTTTTTGTGCAATTGTGAAGGGGATCAGTTTCTTGATTTCTCTTTCTGTTGCTTCATCATTGGTGTATAAAAATGCAACCGATTTCTGTACGTTGATTTTGTACCCTGCAACTTGGCTGAATTCTTGGATCAGTTCTAGTAGGCTACAAGAATATTTTTATACCTAAAACTACTGCAATGTTATATGTCTATTATATCTTCAATAAAAAATTTTTTAAAGATTAAAGAATATTTTCATATAGCATTTACTTACATTACCAAATCTTTAGATTGTACAGAATACTGTATGAGCACAGTTAAGTACACTCGCTGAAGTGTGTTGTTTATTCCACATTACAAAACTAAATATTGAGAATCCACATTTAAAGTGGTTTCCAGTCATATTAGTAAATTTAGTCTCTACCCTGAACATGCATGATAGTATAGTCTGAAATTCTCTCTTATTATCCACGACCCTTGATAATATAGTAGTTCCAGAAAGTAGGTAGAAATGAACAATTTTGATGTAGCTAACAATTACTTTGTATATTTTTCAGTAGGAGCTGAAAGTGCTCTTTTACTTGCTGGAAACTGATTGTATTCATTCAGTTCAACACAATTGGAAATTATAGCTAAGATTCATTTCTGCAAATTTGCAGTTCGGAAGTTCTTACACTAGAATGAAATCTGTTATGACACTGGCACAAGAAAGCCTCGTCCAAACAATTGGAAACAATCTTTTAGCCAGCTCTGCTAAAGACAAAATTTTTTACCATAAACCTCTGTTTAGTGTCAAAACAAAATGTTTAACGTGTGCACAATAAAGTTCCCGTGTTAGGCCTAGGTTTGAACAAGATGGAAGTCATTTTTATATTTAGCATTTTGCTACTCTCTGAAATTATATGCTATCCAGAAAGGTGTATATTACCAGTTGCCATCTTTAAAATACAAATTAAGTTCAAAATATGATTTCTAATATTGTATGTGATGAGAAGCACTGCTTGTCAAATGTTTTTTCAGAGTGTGGTGGTGAGCAAAAGTAGTGCTACTTAAATTTTCAATTTTCATTTAAAGGTAGGCAGTATATTCATGCTAACCTCCACAGTGCAGTGGGAAAATTGCACACCTTTTGCCACTTTCTGTTTCCTATTTTGTTCCTATTTCCCACTGTATTCCTGTTTTACTATTTCCTCTTTTATCATGTTGCAAAGGAATACATTCAGAAGTTAGACTTGACTTCGGCCTCCAATTATATCATTTTCTGGTTGTGTGACCTTGACCTCACTGACTGTGACTTCTCATGCGTATAAAACATTGATAATGTTTAATCTTTCAAGGTGGTGAGAAGATTAAGTGAGAATATATGAAAAGTGTTCATCTAGTAGGTGCTCAATTAATAGGTAGCACACTTATTTAATATATTAACTCCCATTTTCTTTGATTTCCGTAATACGATAGGGATTTATGGGGGGGGGGGGGATTTGTAGCTCCTTTTATCCCTACTCTGTCCTAGTGTCTCTCAGTAAAAATAACAAAAACTTGACTGAAACTGAATTCGGATCTGACTGGCTTGTTCCCATCGGCCCTGTGGACTGCCACGTAGTCGTATAGGATTGAAAAACAGTTTCCACTGGTCTTCAAAACACATGTCGGTTGCTATAAAGCATTTTCTTGCTTTCTCAGGAGAAAGAAATGTTTTGCAAAAGCAAGGCCTTGAAGCTTTCCTGAGGGAAGGAATTGGGTTTGCCTGGGTCCTCTCCTGCTCTGTTGGGCTCTCCTCTTTGCTCTGACCATCTCTGCTTCTCCATGTAGCCTGTGGTCTGACGTTTCATGACAGCGTTAGCCATCTGCAAATTATTACCCTTCAGAGGTTCTGAGCATTCAACTGGGTCTTCCTACCCCTGCCCCCAAAATCAAAATAAGTATAAATTCTAGTCTCAAGCCTCACTCAGATGATTGGTGACAGATAAATTCATTCATATTACTACATCAGTGAGTGATGACATATGCTGTGTTTTCTTCCTTTACGCTAGATAATTTGTCCGTTGACCTCCAAACCAACACTTGGCATTCAATAGCAGCTATCTGGACACTACTGAATGGAAGAAGCAATACATTTCACATATAAAATTGTTTCTAAAATTTACTTGGTAGTGCAATAGTAGGAGTGCAATTAAAATAATGAGAACAAAAATTTATAAAGTTGGCGAAAAACACAAATTTGGTAACTGCATGTACTCCATTAAACTGAAGGAAGATAATCTTGCATCTACATTGTTAGCCACGAGGCCTGCATTTATTTAGCACAACACTCACTTGTAATTCTTGATTATGTATTAGAAGCAATTTTAGCTGAGAGTGCCAGCTAGGCTATCAATGATCTATTGAATATAAATTCAGGCTGCTCTTTATATTTGTATTTTGAACTGCTAAGATATATATAACAATGTTAGCAAAAAAAATTTTCTCTTATTCTGTGTATGTGTGAGTACGTGTGTGTGTGTGAGAGAGAGAGAGAGAGAGACAGAAAGAGTCTTTGTCTATGTCTGTTTGTGGCTGTGTTCTACATTACCAGTCAAAAGAATTTGTGTATTTTATGATGTGATTTACAATACAAAGAAATGATGATTTCCTAATGCATAGGTTTTTGTCACAGAAGACTTTTGCTTATGAATCTCAGTATATGGGGGCACCTGGGTGGCTCAGTCGGTGAAGCGTCCGACTTCAGCTCAGGTCATGATCTCACGGTTGTGAGATCGAGTCCCACGTTGCACTCTGTGCTGACAGCTCAGAACCTGGAGCCTGTTTCAAATTCTGTGTCTCCCTCCCTCTCTGCAACCTCCACTGCTCACACTCTGTCTCTCTCCCTCTCAAATATAAAAGATAAGACCTTAAAAAATTGTAAAAAAAGAATCTCAGTTATAGGGCTTCATTATAAATAATTTATTCAAACATTTTTATAAAAAATGTTAATTTCTAATCACCTTTCAAGGATGCTTTTCTAATATATGAAGAATGAAGCATAACCACTAGAAGTTAGTAGGGTTAGAAGATCATTCAGAAATCTTGAAACTAAAACTCTTTTTTTTGGGGCATTTAAAATTTTTTTCTTAGTTTGAAACTTCACAAAATTTTACAAATACTTGCAAACATTTGCCTTCTACTACTCTACATTTTTGTGAAAAGCAGTCTCGCCCATTTTATTGCTCAAATGAGGCCTAAGAATGCTTTTTAATACTAAAATTCATTATTCTATGTAGAAATTATTTCTAGAAATAATTTTAAGTAAAATTAACAAGATAAATGAAGGTTTTACATGGAGATTTAAGAAGCCACCTCCACAGTGCAGTGAATCCAAACAAATGAGCAAATAGTTGCATGTGATAGCAGTGAAATAGACATGAATTTATGGAACTGAGAGATTTAAATGGATAGAAGTGATAAATAAGACAGGTAGATAGATAGATGGATAGATAGATTGATTAAAGTGTTCTGGGCACCTAAATGTGATGGCTTCATTCATTATCCTGCATTAATTATCTCAAACATGATATTGCCTACTGCTGGAAAGATACTCATAGTTGGCTATGAACTTCCCTTACACATCCTACTTATACAGTGCATTCAGTTTGGGTGACATTTCTCAAATCCTGTTGTTATTCTGCTAAGCAGTGGTAACTAATATATCTAATACAAAGTTTGGTATTTATTTATTTCTTTACTTATTTAAGAGAAAGAGGGAGGGTATAAGCAGCAGAGAGTATTAAAGGGAGACTGGGAGAGAGAGAATCGTACGCAGGCTTCATACTCAGCACAGAGCCCAGTGCATGACTCAGTTCCATGACGCTGGGATCATGAACTGAGCCAAAATAGAGTCAGAAGCTCAGCCAACCTAGCCACCAAGGCACGCAAAGTGTGCTTTCTAAACAGTTTTATTTTGTTTTTGTTTTTTTAATGTTTTTATTTTTATTTCTAGGAGAGAGAGAGAGAGAGACAGCGTGAGCAGGGGAAGGTCAGAGAGAGAGAGGGAGTCACAGACTCTGAAACAGGCTTCAGGCTCTGGGCTGGCAGTCAGCACAGAGCCCGACGCGGGGCTCGAACCCGAGAACCGCGAGATCATGACCTAAGCGAAAGTCGGACGCTTAACTGACTAAGCCACCCAGGCACCCCAGTTTTATTGTGCTTTAATTGACATACAATAATCTTTGAATCTTCAGAGTACATAGTTTGAATTTTAACACATGCATACAGACATCAGTCCATTGTTACGAATCAGATAGTGAATATATACACCCCAAAAAGTCTCCTTGTGTCCACTTGTAATCCTTTTGCCCTTTTCTCCAGATTTGCCAAGTTACCCTTGTCCTAGGCGATCATTTCTCTGTTTTCTGTAACTATAGATGTGTTCGATACCATCGTATATAAATGAAATCTTACAGTGTAGCCCTTTTGGAGGATTTTTTTTTTTTTACACAACATAATTAGATTAAGGTTCTGTACCACCTCAGGTTTGAATCAGATGGTAACACCCACAATTTGTGTTTGGCTTTCTGTTCTCTAGTTTCAAGCTAAAGCATCTTTAATACCTACAATTGACTGTCATTTTAGGAAACGACTTCCTTTTTAATTTGGATCTTCTACGTATGTATTGTAGGTGCAATCTCATTTTCTGTTAAAAGAAGACAAGTGAATGAGTCTCAGGAAGACTCAGATCAAGAATACAATTGTGTATCCTTTCCGAAATCGATATCAGAAGTCTCCTCCCATCTTGATGAGAAAGACTCAGGTAAACTTATGATTAAGGAGATTTTCATGATCACTTTTCAGTCATTCATTTTTAAATGAATAAATGCGTTCCTTTCCAAATTTTTATACACACGTATGTTGCGTATACCTGAAAGGATTTTGTTGTATTAGTTCAGGATTACCTTTACATGATTTACTTTCTAGATTTGTACAGCTGTTAACATTGACAAGATTATAATGCTTCGCTTGAAGGCTGCCTACTGTTTCTTAAGTGAACCACTTTATATATATTTCTTATTAAACCAAAAAGTTACAGTATATATCTGACAAAATGTTCATGAGTACTTTATTTTAAGAATGTAGCATGCTTTTCTTCAACCTAGCAGGTGATAGCAACCGTCCTCATGTGTGGAAGAAAATCGCTGCCATTCCTTTTCCTTCCAGTGTTCTGAAGCTTTATTTGACTGTTGTTAAACATCCTCTCTTTTTAGTAGAAATTCAAAGGAAATTGAGATAGTGGGAAAGGGACAGGGCAGATTCCCTGGAGAATGGGTGACTGAATTCTCTTAAGGGTGAGTAGCAGGGACTTAAGAGGGCGTTAGAGAATGAGTCAACAAGAGCAGAGCTGGGGAGACAATGAGGTACATCAAGGAAGACCTCTTTATTGAATGGCTTTGTGCTTAGTCGGATTCTTCAGTAAAACAGACCCCACCATAATATCATGTAATGTAATGTAGTGTAAATGGGCACATACATACACACATACATATATGTATGTGTACATGTGGAGAGACACAGAGACAGAGAGAGACTGAGATTTTAAGGAATGGCTGACGTGATTGTGGGGATTGGCAAGTCGAAACTCTGTAGGTCAAGCAAGCAGGGCAGAGAAGGAGGTTAAGAGTTGCTACTGCAATCCTGGGTACAAATTCCCCAGGCGAGCCAGGCAGGCTGCAAGGTCACGCAGGTTTTCTGTTTCAGGCTAGACTAAGAATTGCTGCTTCTTCAGGTAACCTCAGATATTTTTTCTTAGCTTGGAACTTCACAAAATTTTACAAATACTTGTGAATATTTGCCTCCTACCCTCTGCATTTTGTGAAAAGCAATCTTCATCATTTTATTGCTCGGATGAGGCCTGAGGAAGCCTTTTAATACGAAAATTCACTATCTTATAGAGAAATCACTTCTACAAGTAAGTTTAATGTAAAATTAACAAAATAAATGGGGCTTAATAAGCCACCTCCCAGGGCAGCGAATTCCAGACAATTGAGCAAATAGTTGCATTTGATAGCAGTGAAATAGACATGAATTTATGGAACTGAAAAATGCAGATGGATGGAAGTGATAGATAAGATAGGTAGATAGACTAGATATAGTTATATAGTTATATAGTTATATAGTTATAGATTGATAGATAGGTAGATAGATTAAAGTATTCTGGATACCTCAATATGATGGCTTCATTCATTATCCTGCATTAATTCTCTCATCCATGATATTGCCTGCCACTGGAAAGATACTCATAGTTGTCTGTGTACTTCCCTTACACATACTGCTTATGCAGTACATTCTGTTTGGGGTGACACTTCTCAAATCCTATTGTTATTCTGCTAAGCAGGGGTGAGTTATATATATAATACAAAGTGTGTTATTTATTTATTTAAGAGAAAGAAGGAGGGTATGAGCAGAAGAGAGGGTCACAGAGAGACCAGGAGGGAGAGAATCTTAAGCAGGCATTGTGCTCTGACAGAATCCGATATAGGACTCAATTTCCTGACCTTGGGATCATGACCTGAACCAAAATAGAGTCAGACGATCAGCCAGATGAGTGACCCAGGCACCCAAAGTGTGCTTTCTAAACAGTTTTATTGTGGTTTAATTGACATACAATAAGCTATGTATCTTTAAAGTACATAGTTTGAGTTTTAATACATGCATGCAGCCATGAATCCATTGTCACAAATCAGATAGTGAATATATACACCAAAAAGTCTCCTTGTGTCCACTTGTGATCCTTTGGCCCACCTCTCCCCTCTTGCTACAAGTTGCCATCAATCATTTGTCTGTACTCTGTCACTATATATGCATTCAGTAGCATTGTATGTAAATGAAATCTTACAGTGTAGCCCGTTGGGAATTTCTTTTTTACGCAACATAATAAGTGTAAGGTTCATTCACACGTTGATTCCTTTTATTACTGAATCGTCGTCCAAGGAATGGATAACCACAATTTATCTATTTCCCTTTTGATGGACATTTGGGTTTTTCCACTTTTTTGGTAGTTATAAATAAACCTGATATGAGCATTTATGGATGAATCTGTGTGGGGGCATATACTTTCATTCATCTTGAGTAAATCACTTATATGCGGGATGCCTGGATAGTATGGTAGTTGAATTTATAATATTTAAAGAAGTAACTGCCAACAGTATCTCAACAAAATTGTCTATTTCCATTCCACTTGCACTGCCTGAAAGTTCCAGTTTCTCTGTATCCTTCACCACACGTTATAGGATTTGCCACTGCAATTCTATCCATTTCCCTCTTTGTGTTACTCAGGTACAGTGTGGATTAAATCTACATTTCTGTAAAGAATAATAATGTGGAACATCTTTTCCTGTGCTTCTTTGTCATCTCTGTGTCTTCTTCTGAAATGCTTTTTCTAACCTTTCGCCCAACCTCCCCCTCCATTGGGTTGTTTCGTTTTTTAATTGCTGAATATTTACACTTTTTAATTTTTTTCTGGATACAGGGGTGTTTTTTTTTTGATTGTGCTTTAAAAATTTTTCTCCAAGCCTGTGGTTTTCATTTCAATTTTCTTAACCATATCTATTGAATAAGAGCAGTTTTTATTTCTTTTCTGGCTTTATTGAGGTATAATTGACAAGTAAAAAGTATACACATTTAAGATGCACAGTGTGACGATTTGGTACATGTGTACATTGTGAAGTGGTTATAGAAGTTTTCAGTTATAATGAAATGCAGTTTATCATGTTTTTCTTATATGAATCAGGAAGAAACATGTGGCCTTAATGGCAGTCTAGATTATTGCTGCTTCAACGTTTTGCCCCAGTAATGAAAGCGTAGGTTCTTGCTAAAACTAAAACGTAATCAGCCATCCTTTACAACAGAAATCTGAACCTGGTAGATTTTATTAATCCTTCCTGTTTTCTGTAGTGTCTTCAGTTATAGACATTTCAAAAAGGTGTTATAGAAAGAACAAAGAGCATAAGACCACAAAAAAGAAGATGGAGCCTTGGGCACTAGACTACTCTGCATTTTATCATAAAAATAAAGAGCTTATAAAGAATAGAAGACAAGAGCTGTATTATACATAGGATAAAAGCAGATATGGCCACAGCACTAGGTTTCTTTCTCCCTGTTCTTCATTAGCCACCAAGTTTTGCTTTTCCACTTTGCCTTTTGGGCCCCCAAGAGAGAAAATAAAACAAAAGAAAATGAGCTAGAAGTGTGGTTAAAATGAAGTAAGAAAAAAAGAGAGAGAAGGAAGAGGGAAAGCAGAGATTTCCTCATGCTTTCATCCTTAGTCTTGCCACTCAGACTTTATAGAGTAATATGTTAGAGAAACAGAACGATTAAAATTCATTCAGTCATGTGGGGTGTAATGTGCATAGACCAAATATGTATGAAAACACTTCTCGACAGAATCCATGTGCCTCCAAGAAGTTCAGAGGTTGATGAAAGCCCAGCCGTACAGAAAGTTTCCTTCAGCACAGTATTCCTCATTAGCCTTGGGGAGTGGTGAAGCATGAAGCCAGTGGAAGGAAGAGTGTGGGTGTGGGGGAACCAAGTGCAAAGAGGTCAAAGGTTTAACTGTTGCCATGGAACTTGTTTTGGGATGTTTTCTAAGGGGTGAAATCGGTGAGATAAGCAGTGGGCACGATCTGAAACCTATTACTTTAGGTCAAAATAAACATTTTGCAAGTATGTGACTGACTTTGCTATTTTTCCACGCAAAAGCCCATTTATTGTGTGGTGATTTGGTGATATGTAGGCATGACTTAATATGCCATTTTCCATATGCCGTGTCTGATAAACGCATGTGCCGTTGTCACTTACTACCTATGTGACCTGGAGCGTGTTACCCAACCTTCTCTACAGCCCCACTATTGAACTTGAAAATGAGTCTCATGTGAGCCATCTGGGTGGTTCAATGGGTTGGGCAACCGACTTCACTCAGGTTATGATCGCACAGATCGTGATTTCGAGCCCCATGTCAGGCTCTGTGCTGACAGCTCAGAGCCTGGAGCCTGCTTTTTTGTCTCTTTCTCTCTCTGTCCCTTTCCCACTCACATTCTGTCTCTCTGTCTCTTTCTCAAAATAAATAAACATTAAAATTGTTTTTAAAGAGATGATGAATCTAATGAGCAAATCAACTTTTATATTCATTAAAGGGTTCAATAGGTAATGAGTGGGAGGCATTTAGCACATGCCTAACATGGAGTAAGCATCCAGTAAATGGTTTTACTTTCTTTTCAAAGGACTAACCATTGATCCCAAATTGCACTGCTCAGGCTTTAAACTTGAGTCTGACTGACATATTACAAGATAGTATGAAATTAGGCAGGAAGAATTCCTATGAAAACCAAACTATTTACTTGGAAATGTTGGTTTGACTATTTAAAATACATTTTGATAATCAATCCCATGGAATGTTTAGCAGAGAAAAAATACTCCATTTGTCTAAATAAAAGCTGGAGCTATTCAAAATGTAATTATCATAATTATGATTGCTATTAGATTTTTTTTTCGTAACGCTCATTTCAGACTAACTGAAGACCTCCATTAGGTCAGTGATGCTATTTCTTAAGAGAGTTGTTCTGTACGCTTATTTCTGTTATACCTATAGGTTTTCAAAGCAGTCTTATAGTTTTCCTATCACTCTTTTATTCTGAAGCACCAACAGTCATGCTTGTACGTACTTTTGTTCCATTTGGATTGTCTGGCCTTCGCCAGAATGGAGGAATATAGGGAGCAATGTAATGCTCCCTACGTATATTTCATAGGTACCTAGTATGAGAAAAAATATTATCATCTTTTGAAACACATTTTTTCATAATCATTATTTTCTGCATTTGGTTTTAAGGCTCTTTGCTGATAGTTACTGAGTCTAATGTTACTCCTTGTAATAAGTTTATAAGAATTTGACTCCTTGTTTCTTCTACCTTAGCTTATTCATACTCAGCAATAAAAGTATAGTTTAAAAATGTAAGTGTTTCGGAATAAAGTTAAAATTAAATTCCCAAGAAGAAAGATTTTTCCTGTAAAATCTGTGTATAAATGAGTAGCATAATTCTGTGATACATTTTTTTAAAGTGTTCTTTCAATTAAAACATAAGCGACTAAAATAGACCTATAATTCCAGAGTTCTCTTCACTTATTTCTAAGTTTTAAGATAAATACTTAATTTCTCATGTTGGTATATAACATATGCTCTTGTTATAGTTATGTAGGGCTTTTGAATTGTTTAACGAATGATTGTTCAATTTCTGTGTGTTAAAGGACAGTACAACAGTAATAACGTGTAGGTGGGTGTGTTGGAGGAACAAAAACTGTGCTGAGCATTTAAGTAGGTTGAAATGAGAAAAAATGGAGAATGTGTGCTTTTAAATCTTGACACTATTTGTTGTATGTGAAATATTGATTAGGTTTCCGTACTATTCACTGTAAACATATCGTTTAATGTTATGTAGGTTTATTCAAATAATGGTTTTATCTAACTGAATTGATTTACTTAGTGTCCATTTCCAAAACTGTATTACAAGTGTATAGAATTGTAACTGCTTTCCTTTCTTGATTTGTATCCTGCACATTTCCTGAATGCACTTATTATTAGGACTGACCTTTTTGTGTGCACAATCATTAAGGTTTTCTCCATATGAAATTATATCATCTGCAAACAGAGATCATTTTACTTCTTCTTTTCTAATTTGGATACCTTTTCTACTTTTTCTTGCGTAATTGTTCTTTCTAGAAATTCCAGTATTAATGTTGAGTAGAAGCGGCTAAACCAGAGACATCCTTATCTTGTTTCTAATCTTAAAGGAAAAAATTTTAGTCTTTTACCACTGAGTATAATATTAGCTGTTTGTTTTCTTATGTGGCTATTATCGTTTTGAGAAAGTTCTTTTCCTAATTTATTTTTGTCATGGATGGTACAGTGTTGAATTTTGTCAAATATTTTTTATCTATCAATCAATATGAGCATGTGTTTGCTTGTTTTTTCATTTTGTTAATGCGATATAATACACAGATTGAGTTTTGTTTTATGAGCCACTTTTCATTTATTCTTTCATTCATTCTTGAAATAAATGCCTCTTAACTATGGTATAGAATCTTTTTGATATGCTGCTGAATTTGATTTGCTGGTATTTTGTTGAAAAGTTTTGTGTCTGTGTTCATCAGGGATATTGCATTTTAATTTTCTTTTCTTGCCCTTTGTTTGCTTTTGTGTCAGGGCACTGCTGGCCTCCTAGAATGAGTCTGTTTTCCCTCCACTTCTATTTTTAAGTGTTTGAGAATAAAAAGCTACTAATTCTTCTTTATATATTTGGTAGAATTCAACAGTGAAGCCATCTGATCCTGGGCTTTTCTTTGTAGGAAACTTTTTTTGTTTGTTTGTTTTTTAATATTTTATTTATTTTCTGAGAGAGAGAGAGAGCATGAGCAGGATGGGGTCAGAGAGAGGGAGACACAGAATCTGAAACAGGCCCCAGACTCTGAGCCAGCTGTCAGCACAGAGCCCGATGCAGGGCTCGAACCCACGAACCGTGAGATCATGACCTGAGTCGAAGTCAGACGCTTAACCGACTGAGCCACCCAGATGCCCCTGTGGGAAACGTTTTGATTACAGATTCAATCTCCTTAACATTTTCTGTCTATTCAGACTGTGTGTTATTCATGAGCGGTTTTGGTAGATTATATGTTTCTTTAAAATTGTCCATTTCACCCGTTACCCAAGTTGGGGGGCATGTGTTGATTCATGGTATTTTCTTACAATGCTTTTTGTATTGGTGAAAACAATGATGTCCCCACTTTATTTCTGAGTTTATTAATTGGAGTCTTCATTCCTTTTTTTTTTTTTTTAACCACTTTAAAGACCTGCCAGTGATGTTGACCTTTTCAAGAGCCAAACTGGTTTTTTTTGTTTGTTTGTTTTTCTCGTCTCTGTTTCCCTTACCTGCACTCTGACCTTTATTATTTCCTTCCTTTTGCTAGTTCGGGGGTGTTTGGCTTTTCTTTTACTAGTTTCTTTACTGTGCAGTTAGGTTGTTGATTTTAGATTATGCTTTTTAATGTATGCTTTACTGCTATGAATTGCCCTCTCAGTGCTGCTTTCACTGCATCACACCAGTTCCATATGCTGTGTTCTCATTTTTAATCATCTTGATACTTTCAAATTTCTGTTTTTTGTGTGAGCTCTTCTTTGAAATATTGCTGATGGCTATACTGTTTAGTTTCCAAATTTGTGAATTTCCATTTTTTCTTACGTTATTGATTTCCAGTTTCATGCCACTTTGATAAGAAAACATACTTTGTATTTTTTAAATCTTTTCCTATCTATGAAGATACGCCTTGTGGCCTCACATGTGATGCATTCTGGACAGTGTCCCATATTAATTTAAGAAGAATGGATAGTCTATTGTTGTTGCGTGGAATGTTCCATATGACCCAATTAGGTCTAGTGGTTCTATAGTGGTAGTCACAGTCTATGTTTCTTTATTGGTCTTCTGTCTAGTTGTTTTGTCCATTAAGGAAAGTGGGTCAAGGGGCCACCTGTGTGGCTGGGTTGGGTGAGCATCTCACTCTTCATTTCAGCTCGGATCATGATCCCAGGGTTGTGGGGTCGAGCCCCGGATAGACTCCATGCTGAGTGGGGAGCCTGCTTGGGGCGCGCTCTCTCTCTCTCTCTCTCTCTCTCTCTCTCTCCCCCTCCCCCCCCTCCTCCTTCTTGTCTCTGCCTCTGCCCCTCTCCTCCAGTCATGTTCACTCTCCCTCTCTCTATTAAAATAAAAAAATAAGTCAGTAAACACCCAAATTCCGAAAAAACAACAACAATAAAGAGAACATACTCATAATATGATATAGCAATCTTATATCTTCATAATTACTGCACGGAATTGAAAATTTATGCCTATCTAAGAATCCACTCATATGTAACTATCACCTTTATTCATAGTTTCCAAAATGTGGAGGCACATATGATGTCCTATAATAGGTAAATGGTTAAACATTGATACATCCATACATTGGGATATTGTTCAGTGATAAAAACAAAAAAAAAAAACCTATCAAGGCACAAAGAACATGAAGGTAACTTAAATGTATATGGCTAAGTGAAAGAGGTAAATCTTAAAAGGCTACATATTATATGATTCCAACTATATGACATTCTAGAAGAGGTAGAAAACAGTGATTGACAGTTCTTTATACGTTGGGTGAAAGGGATGAATGCAATCAGTACACAGGATATTTAGGGCAGGAAATTATGAAATTACATATTTGCCATTGCTGTAGAATATACAACAGGAAACACTGGCCAGAATATACCCTTTGGAGTTCAGTTAATAATGGTATATCATTATTGGCTCATCAACTGTAACTAATAGAACACACTAATACAGAATGCTTGTAGTAGGGAAAACAAGAGAAGATAAATGGAACTCTGTACTTTCCATTCATTTTTTGTAAACGTAAAAGTGTTCAAAAAATACAATCTATTAATTAGGTAAAGACAAGTGTGGACTTTGAACCAGAATGCATGTCCTCAAATCCCACTTGTATTATAATGAACTCACTGACCTTGGGCAAGACACTGAGCTTCCTGGTACCAGTTTCACTTCTTTAAAATGTAAATAATACATCATACTCATTGGTGAAAACCTGAGAGCTTTCCCTAAGATTGGAAATAAGATGGGGATGTCCACTCTCACCACTTTTCTTCAACATAATATTGGAAGTCCTAGCTACAACAGTCAGACAACATAAATAAATGACATCCAGGGTTGCCTGGCTCAGTGGATTAAACATCTGACTTCGGTTCAGGTCATAATCTCACAGTTCATGAATTTGAGTACTATGTCGAGCGCACTGTAACAGCTTAGAACCTAGTCCCTGCTTTAGATTCTGTGCCTCCCTCTCCCTCTATCCCTTTCCTGCTCATACTCTGTCCCTCTCTCTCTGTCTCTCAAAAATAAATAAGCATTAAAAAATAACTTGAAAAAAAAAAGAAATGGCATCCAAATTGGTAAAGAAGAAGAAAAACTCACACAATTTGCAGATGACATGTTACTCTATGTAGAAAATCCTAACGGCTCTACCAAAAATCTAATAGAACTGATAAGTGAATTCAGTAAATGTTAATTTTTCAGGATTCACATCAATGTACAGAATCTATTACAATCCTATACAATGAAAATGAAGAAGCAGAAAGAGAAATTAAGAAAACAGTCCCATTTACAGTTGTACCAAATCCCATAATGACATATCCGATAAAGGGTTAGTACCCGAGATGTATAAAGAACTTCTACAAGCCAATACCCAGAAAGTAAATAATCCAGTTTAAGAAGGGGCAGAAGATGTGAACAGACATTTCTACAAAGAAGACATATAGATTGCAAACAGACGCATGAAAAGATGTTCCACGTCATTGATCATCAGGGAAATACAAACCTAAACTACCATGAGATGTCACTTCACATCTGTCTCACAGCCCCTCTCAGCCATGGTTTCTGTCCCCCTAGGGACCTGGCAGAAGGCCCACCTGTCTGTGTCACTGAGGCAGGCCCTTCAACGTTGGTCCCACTACAGATCTTGAAATGGCCTTGTAACTAGGCCAGTCACTCTCAGCCTCGGACCAGCAACACTCCTCTTGGGAGATGTGCTGGTCCGTGCCCCAGGATTAGGCTCATAGTCCACAGTCTGTCTGCACATCTGGGAGCAGCCCTATTATCCAGTTTGATCCCCTCATAGCTGCAGTCAGGAAGCAGTCCTGCCTGCCCAGGGACCCAGAGGGAGACACGCCCATCCGTGTTCTGGGGTTAGGGCTGCCAACCTCAGTCCGACTGAGACCCCGAAGCAGTGTGTGACCTGGCTCTAGCCCCTCTGAGCCACGGTCTGATGCAAACCCAGCCCACTCAGAGATGTGTAAACTGTGGGAGCACTCCCAGAGCCCCAGAGGTAGCCAGTGTGATACCGGGGACATTTTGTAATCTCCAGTGCCACGAGCCACCACCAGTGTCCCCTCCAACTCACATTTGGGCAAACTGAGGCCCACAGTTGGTAACAGACAGCCCCAGTTGTCAACCCAGGTATTGTACTACTAATTGTAATTAAAAACTGGCTGTCTCTTAGACTTAATATAAATCTTAATAAACTTTCCATCAAACTGTTCTGTACCACCTCAGGTTTGAATCAGATAGTAACACCCGCAAGTTGTGTTTGGCTTTATATTCATTGGTTTCGAGCTAAAGCATCCTTAATACCTAAAGTTGCCCTTTCATTTTGGAAAATGAATCCCTAGTTAATATGGCATCTTGTACGTGTGTGTTGTAGGTGCAGTCTCATTGTCTGCTAAAAGAAGACCAGGGGGCACATCTCACGTAGTCTCAGATCACGAATACGATCCAGTACTCTCCGTTCACAAATCATCGTCAGAACTCTCCTCCCATCTTGATGAGGAAGACTCAGGTAAACTTATGATTAAGGAGATGTGCATGATCACTTTTCAATCATTCACTTTTAAATGAATAAATACTTTCCTTTCACAATATATATACACAGGTGTGTTGCGTATACCTGTAAGAATTTTGTTGTGTTAGTTCAGGATTCACTTTACATGATTTACTTTCTAGATTTGTACAGCTGTCAACATTGACAAGATTATAATGCTTCGCTTGAAGGCTGCCTACTGTTTCTTAAGTGAACCACTTTATATATATTTCTTATTAAACCAAAAAGTTACAGTATATATCTGACAAAATGTTCATGAGTACTTTATTTTAAGAATGTAGCATGCTTTTCTTCAACCTAGCAGGTGATAGCAACCGTCCTCATGTGTGGAAGAAAATCGCTGCCATTCCTTTTCCTTCCAGTGTTCTGAAGCTTTATTTGACTGTTGTTAAACATCCTCTCTTTTTAGTAGAAATTCAAAGGAAATTGAGATAGTGGGAAAGGGACAGGGCAGATTCCCTGGAGAATGGGTGACTGAATTCTCTTAAGGGTGAGTAGCAGGGACTTAAGAGGGCGTTAGAGAATGAGTCAACAAGAGCAGAGCTGGGGAGACAATGAGGTACATCAAGGAAGACCTCTTTATTGAATGGCTTTGTGCTTAGTCGGATTCTTCAGTAAAACAGACCCCACCATAATATCATGTAATGTAATGTAGTGTAAATGGGCACATACATACACACATACATATATGTATGTGTACATGTGGAGAGACACAGAGACAGAGAGAGACTGAGATTTTAAGGAATGGCTGACGTGATTGTGGGGATTGGCAAGTCGAAACTCTGTAGGTCAAGCAAGCATGGCAGAGAAGGAGGTTAAGAGTTGCTACTGCAATCCTGGGTACAAATTCCCCAGGCGAGCCAGGCAGGCTGCAAGGTCACGCAGGTTTTCTGTTTCAGGCTAGACTAAGAATTGCTGCTTCTTCAGGCAACCTCAGCATTTGCTCTTAGGGCCTCCAAATGATTGGAGGTTGCACCCCCATTATACAGAGTAATCTCATTTACTCAAACTCCACTGATTTAAGTATTCATTACATTAAAACAGGGTAAAACAACAACAGCAGCAAAAACCACCAACCTTCAAAGCCAGGTCTAATTCTCGTGTTTAATGAAATAACAGGACATCATAGTCCAGACAGGCTGAAGCATAAAAGTAACCATCACAGAAAAGATGGATTAAGAGTGATATTTAGGCACTATTCACAAATGGTTTGGAATGGGAAAAGCAGTTGAGGCCAGTTAGGCCAATGGACAGCAAACTGGCTTTGAATTAAAGAGACCAATGCTATTTTATGTGGTGATGGGGTAAGAGATATACTATTAAAGATGGAAAACATTTCAGAGGCTAGCATCAGATTATTCCCTTAAGATTGGAGATAGAGAGGATCAATTCCAAAAACTAACAAGGTTTGTTCATATCTTGGTAAATAGAAATACATGAAGATAATACTTTAGAAGTATTGGTGCTTTGTTAAAGTCACATTGTTAAGTACACCCTTGAGGTGTCATATGCCATGTCGAAGATTCAACAAAAGGCCACAAGGGAACATGAAATAGAGTTTATTATTCATACGTCCTGAAGGGTGTGTACTTCACTCCTAACGCACCACATGGGGAGGTCAAAGCAGAGGACAGACAAAGAGAAAAGGACCCAGGACACATGTCTTAATTAGGGTTCTCAGAGTGCTTTGGGGTTCCTGGTGTGAGGCAAAATTGGTCAGTTCAAACCAGAAAGAGTAGGTTTTGGCAAGCCTCGTGGGGGTTTCGATGTGCACAAGGGGAAGGCTCTGGGAGGCAGAGGAGCATGCTTGTCACAAGGATGGTTAGGGAGTCACATCAGGCATTTACATGTACTTGTGACCATGTGGGCTGCTATGTATTACATGCACTCTCCAGAAGGGCTAGTGTCAGTTAAAGGCCCCTGCAGCCCAGTTGGCCACACAAAGTGGAGATGGAAACAGTATTAGGGAGTGATTCAGTTGAACCATCAACAAGGAGAAATAAAAAGTCTGGGAGATTATAATGCTTGGCACAGTTTTGTGCTTCCTGATTTTGACATGACAGCAAGACATTTATGTGGCAATATCTAGTCATCATTTGAATATTTGGAACGGGAACAAGGTAGAACAAAAAATAGGTATAAAGGTTTATGATTTCTTTAGTTGAAATCGTGCAGGAAGATCAAAGCGTAGATCACTGTTGTAGATGGATTATGCTAGGAGTCAAACCTTCATCAAAATCTAAGGCAGAAGAACCATGAAGGAAAGCCAAGTAAAAGAGTTTGAAAGAAAATCCACATACTATGGTATCATGTTAATGGACTAAAATGGAGTGATATCTAATAAAAAACTGCATGGTGACCAGCTGCAAGATGGATTAAGAGCTAGGAGAAATGCATCTAATAATATTACAAGTATCCCTGGGTTTTCAGAGAGGCCTTCCTCTATCAGACAGGATCCACCTTTCCATTTCCCATAATAACATGGGACGTTTTCCTACTGATTGCTCAGCACTGTGTCTCTTTTCAATTAGGGAAGTTTCACTTATGTAATATGAATAAGTTCTGGAGAATGAATTAATGTACAACAGCATGATTATAGTTAGCAGTACAGTAGGGTGTAGTTGAGATTTGCTTAGAAGGTAGATCTTAAGTGTCTTCACCACCCCCACCAAAAATCAGTAATTATGTGAGATGATGGATATGTTAATTAGCTTGATTGTAGTGATTATTTCATAATGCATAGTAAAGCAAATCAAGTTATACCTTAAATATATATAACTTTTAATAGTTATACCTGAATAATACTGGGACAAAAAAGAAATGAAAACAACTAAGGTAGATTTTTTTTAACCTTCCAAATAGGGAAATAGGAAACATTTGGCCACACCCACTTTTGATAAGGGTCAGGTTGAAAGACACAATCTTACCCATTGTAATGGGAATTTGAGAACATTTACAATATGTTTAAACCTTTTTTTTTTTCTTAAGAGTATAATTTTCCTATGACCCAGCAATAGCACTGCTAGAAATTTACCCTAGGGATACAGGAATGCTGATACATAGGGGCACATGTGCCCCATTGTTCATAGCAGCACTCTCAACAATAGCCAAAACATGGAAAGAGCCTAAGTGTCCATCAACGGATGAATGGATCCAGAAGATGGGGTTTATCTATACAATGGAATACTACATGGCAGTGAAGAAGCATGAAGTCTGGCCATGTATAGTAATGTGGATGGAACTCAGTGGTGTTATGCTGAGTGAAATAAGTCAGGTAGAGGACAGATACCGTATGTTTGTACTTATAGGTGGATTAGGAGGAACTTAACGGAGGACCATGGGGGAGATGAAGGGGAAAAATAGTTGGGGAGAGGGAGGGAGGCAAACCATGAGAGACTCTTGAATGTTGAGAACAAACCGAGGACTGATGGGGGTGGGGGGAAGGGGAAAGGGGGTGATGGGCATGGAAGAGGGCACTTGTTGGGATGAGCAGTGGGTGTTATATGGAAACCAACTTGACAATAAACTATTAAAGAAAAAGAAAAGGAAAAAAAAAGAAAGGCTGTTTATTGGTGTAGCACTACCCTGGCAAACAGGGAACTAATGTTCAAAATCCTGATGGCTTGAAAGTAAAGGTTATAAGGGCAAAAATCAAGGGTAAGGGGTTTGGAAGCACGGGTTCTTCTCATTGGTCAGGGATTGGGTAAACTTCAGGATTGATTAACTGGTGCCAGGTCACCTGTTTCGTCAAGATCCTGGTTGGGTGGTCATTTCCTTCACTCTCCCAGGTCTGCAAAACATCTCAGCAGTGTGTGTGAATGATGCTCTCTTTGTTACCAAAAGGAGAGTTAATATATGACTGATGACTGTGCAGGCTATTTCATTTCTTGTTCCCTTGGGCTACATTTTCATTATCTTTTTTTTTTTTTAGTTTATTTATTTATTTATTTATTTATTTTTTATATTTAAACGCCTTTCTTTTTATTTAAGTAAAAAGTTTATTTATTTATTTAAATAATTGCTACACCCATCTTGAGGGTCGAACTCACAACCCCAAAATCAAGAGTCATGTGCTCCTATGACTGAGCCAGCCAGCCAGGTGCCCCTACATTTTCATCATCTTTCTTTCTTTTTTTTTTTTTTTTTGAGAGATATAGAAAGAGGGGGTGCAAGTGAGTGAAAGGGAGAGAGAGAGAAAGAAAATCCCAGGAAGGGCAGAGAGAGGGAGAGTTAGAGGGAGAGAGAGAGAAGTGGGGCTCACCCAAAGCAGGGCTGGTGCTCACCCAATGTAGGACTTGAACTCTTGAACCGTGAGATCATGACCAGAGCCAAAAGTCAGATGCTTAGCGACTGAGCCACTCAGGTACCCCTACATTTTTATTATCTTAAGCAAAGCATATTCTATGTTCCTTCCTGGTATTTTTCCCATTAATCTTTAACCATGGCTATATGCATTTCAGCAGACTTCATGCTGTGGCAATTTCAGTGACTGCACCAATTTATTCTGCCACCAGCAGAGCACAGGGGTGCTCTTTTCTCCATATCCTCACCAACACTTGCTCTTTTCTGTTATTTTGACAGTAGTATCCTAATGGGTGTGAGGTGATAATCTCGTTGTGGTTTTGACTGGCATTTTGTTAAGAACTAGCAATAAAACTGATGTTGTAATAGGGAGTATTCTCTGAATGATAAAAATATGTTTACATACACACATATATATGGATATATCAATTCTATGTAATTTGTATACCCCAGTGTATTTATATATGTGTGTATCTACATATCTATGTGTTTATTGGTATATTAAGCCTAGAGATTTGATTTAAAAATAAGTAGTTTACTCTTAGTTGTGAAAGAATAATTTTCATCTTTAAGTCTTTCAGAAATTTCTAAAATCACTCTGGTGAATATTGTTGATTTTATAATTAGCAAAATAGTTTTAATATGTTCAAAGCCTGTAGCTAACCAATGTTTAACAATTATTATTTTTGTTCTACTCAATAAATCATTGTTAATCTTACTCTAACAATAAACTGATATTCAGTGTACATTTTTAGCACTGTAGGAATTAAATCAGCTACAGTACAACACTGCCTTATGTGATAGTCACAACAATCACAAATACTAAGTATTATTATTTGTGTGATAGCTAATTTTATATGTTAACCTAGTTGGATTATGGTGTCCAGATAATAGGTGAAACATTATTCTGGATGTTTCTGTGAAGGTGATTTTAGATGAGAATTCTATCTAAAGGTGAACTTTGAATAAAGAAGATGGCCCTTCATAATGTGAGTGGGTCTCATGTAATCAGTTGAGGATCTTAATAGAATCAAGACAGACCTCCCCAGAGCAAAAGAGGAATTCTCCCAGTAGACTGCCTTTGGATGTGGCCTGCACTTTTTTCCTGGGCCTACAGCTTACTGCCCTAACCTGCAGATTTTGAACCTACGAGGTCAATTATGTGAGCCATTTCTCTAAAATCAGTCTCTCTCTGCCTCTGTTTCTCTGTCTCTGTCTCTTGAGAACTTTGACTAAGACAGTCCCCATGCTGTAGATGGACAGACTGTTAACTGTTCTTTGTGACAACGCAGTGTCATGGGGAATTCAGGCTTTTTAGTACCGAAGCCCTTTCTCTCCAGAATTATTTTCCCTGCAAGTTCAATGTGGATCAAAGCACGGGAAAAACCAGTAAAATATACATGAGCTACCTAGAAGGGGAAACGTTTTTCATTTTAAGAACTTTGGTTTTTTGAGATGTCACATTTAAACACCATAAAGGCTTTTAAAGCACTGTCATAGAATTGAAGGAGCAGCCAATACAAACGTGAGCAGAGGTTTCCTAAGTAACCGGACATCAATATAAAGTTGGTAACTTATTCTCTATGCATTAACGGTTTTAAGGTAATTAGCTGGTGTTTGTAAAATAAATAAGCACAGAAGGCAATTGAAAATGCAAAGGTAAGTTCGCCCTCGGGAACTTCTCACAAATATTTGGGATAAAAATTCACAGGGACTTTGTCTGTTTCCATCTCATTAGCTGATTGTTCTGAATGTATGAATTGTTCTAAGATCCACTAATTGGATAAGTACTTCTTAAGAGCTAAAGTATTAGGCTAGAATGGAATACAATACAATATAATATGGTATGAAGCAGTGCCATAAGATACAGTGCTCTTGGTAGTGGGGAATAATTTTCCCTCTACCCTTCCAAATTCTTTGCTGAGACCCTCCCTGTAGTGATAATAATAATAATAAAAAAGATTAGCAGGAAAAAAAAACAAACATTTAGTGACTTGTATTCTTCCTCTGTACATGGGAGAGACCCAGGAAAAATGAGGAACTCCCTGAAATGGCCAAGTCCTTACCTTAGAATACCATCCCCAGCTACAAACACAAGAAGTTGTTGGGGGGTCAGGAGCCAAGAAAGAGAAGTTACCTGCAAAGCTTAGTAAACATGAATAAGGTTGTTATGCAGATGAAGATCTCTGTCTTCTCCAATGATAGGCCTTCCTAAGATTGAGTCCTCCCAACATCCTAGTACAGAAAGGGAGAGACACTCTTAAAAATGCAGATTTCCTTTATAAATGTAAATGCCTCTTACAAAAGGGTAACTTCTCAGTTTTCATAGTTCTCCTGTGTCTGCAGTTTCTTTCTTTTTTTTTTTTTTTTAAATGTTTTATTTATTTCTAGGAGAGAGAGAGAGACAGCATGAGCAGGGGAGGGTCAGAGAGAGAGGGAGTCACANCAGCATGAGCAGGGGAGGGTCAGAGAGAGAGGGAGTCACAGACTGAAACAGGCTCCAGGCTCTGAGCTGGCAGTCAGCACAGAGCCCGACGCGGGGCCCGAACCCACGATCCGCGAGATCATGACCTAAGCGAAAGTCGGACGCTCAGCCGACTAAGCCACCCAGGCACCCCATGCAGTTTCTTTCAAATAATCAGCTGAAAATAATCTTGATACCAAAGACATAGTTTGATGTGGCAAATTCTACTCCCCTCCACCTTGAAATGCAATTTGCTACAGTGTCATTTGATGCAAAACACAGCACTCTCTTTCAGAAGAGAATGACTGAGAATTCCACTAGTCTGAGCCCCTTATTTCGGATGAGGAAACTGAGACCCAAAGAGGCTAGTGATTTACCTGAGTAAGGTCAGCAAACATAGCAGTCTTTGAAACATGACAATACGAATATGAATATGCATATGATTAACCGAAATTGGAAGACAACTAAACCATAAACTAGCTCAACCCTGGAGAATAAAGAATACCAAAGTAGAAGCTGAACAAATGAGGCTAAACAGGTAGAAAACCTGAGTTTGAATACAGCACAAACCGTGTTACACCGGACTGTTCTGGAGGACCACGATTCCAGTGTCAGGATTTGGGAGTGTGACTTTAAACATCACTCGTGACAGAAATACCTGCTTTAAAACTTATATGGGGGAACCCAGATGTAAACATTATTTCTCACCACTCAGTGCATTTCCTAATCCAGCTTCCTTTAGGCTAAATTTGCTAGGATCCTTTTTCACACTTTCAGCAAAAGAAAAATCTAATAAGCAGTTCCCGACTCTGTCCTTACACTAGATTCTTCAGGTACAGGAAGTGGACCTCTGTGAATTGTAATACAGTACTTAGATATTTCTATGCATAATATGTGAATGCTTGGCCAATTAGGGGGAAATGATTGGTTATTTCTTTAGAAATATGAATTCCTCGAAGTAAAACATTCTTATTTTAGTGGGGGGAGGGGGACATGATGAGTTCCTGGGGCAGCACAGGACAAGGCCATGCAAAATGGTATTTCTCTCAGCACTCTCCAACTGTGATGCATTCAGCTTTTCAACCACCTCCTTGGCTCTCTTGACAAATGAGTTCATCAAAAAGAGCTTGAAAATGATATCTATTGATGGAATAGAAAATCAAATTTAATAGTGTATGTATGGGGAATGCACATATACAAGGGAAGTTTTAGGTTAAATATGGTATTCTGAAGCCTACATTAAGAAATGGGTTTGTTTTTTGTTTTGTTTTGTTTTGTTTGTTTGTTTTCTCTTCAGATGATGGTGCTAGAAATTTCCAAGTCTGGTACTCTCTTGAGATCCGTAGCTCTCCGGGACCACCAGTAGACATTATTGAAATGAAGTGTGCTGCTCTGGTAAGAACCCAATAAATGTTCATAGGCTCTGTCTTTCTGCAAACGAAACTTGTACACTTAAATTGCTATCCCTAAAAAATATCCATATTAAATGAATGTATTAGGGTAAATTATTCAAATTATAGCAGCTTTATTTTAAATCCAGTAATATGGGCCTTAAATGCTTATGGAAAACAACTTCTAACTGTATGGTATCTTATAGTGGCTTATAGAATAATCACCATTATGAGTATTCTACATGCATGTTTTAAGAGTTACAAGAGCAAACTTAACCTTAGCCTACATGCTTGCTCTCACATATATAATAAAAGCAGGATTATGCTCTTGCTAGGGATCAAGAATATCTTGTTCCCTCAGGCTCTTACTCGAGCTGGACTAAGAATCAAATTGGCATGAGACAGATAAACAGAAAGTCAAATTTAATAGTGTACGTGTGGGAAATGCACATATACATCGAAATTCCAAAAATGGGCAAAATGCGGTATATATGTCATTCCGAGTTAAGGAGAAGAGGGTAGGGGTCTGAGACTTCAAAGGGAAGTAATGTAATTTACAGAAAGATGTAAAAGAGTAAATATTTGGTTAGCAAATGTTTGCTGGGCCACTCAGGAGCAACAGAGAACTTTGACCAAACAGGACTTGCTTGGTTCCTCCCTGTCTCCCATACCCAGTTCATAGTATAATGTAGTTGTCTGTGGTGATAGCTCTCTTCCTAGAGCAAGTCTTCTGTCTAGATTCTTTTTAGACAGTTGTGGGAAAGGTAAAGAGATTTTCCTCAATCTGCTGGGTTACGATTGCTTTTTAACTCAAAATAATCTTCATGCCAAAGCTGCCCATCTTGAGGTCCCTACAGTCTCTTGACTTCTGTGAGAGCTAAGGAAGATGATTCCTTTTCAGAAATACCAAACAAAAGCTGTGCTGTCTTAATTAATAGTAGCCTTACAACCTATTGGAAATATGTACAAACTCCCCCCAACAATGGAGTTCTGCCAGAGTTCCGGTCCAGCCTGTCCAGGGCTCCCTGAAGGATGGATGGTGTCAGCGAGAGAGAGAGCCGCGAGATTCTTTCTGATCACCAGGCAGGCATCTCTGCTCAGTCTGGGTTCTCAACTTTATTTATATTTGAAGGTATAGGGAACAAGAAAAGTGACATTTGCCTTAGTATACAATGTTTCCAGCATAGCCTTGAGAAAAACCTTTTACCAAGAAACAAACAGAATTGTAATATGTAAAGGTCCGTCCTTTATGAGTAAGGGTCATTAGTGTATTTATAGCTCAAGGGAAGTATGAGGAAAACAGGATCTGCCGGAGGCACAATGTCTGCTCTCACAACCTCAAAAGAAGGTATCTTTAGCATTGGCCACAGGGCCCATAGTTCCCACGTCATCCATGCCCAGGAATAGTGTGCTACTTTATTTGAGAATATTATTTTATTAATTGTTAAAGGGTGGGATCTGTCCTCTAAGAGTAATCAATTGCTCAGCTCTAGTCATAATTCCCAGGCCATTGAACATCCGTGTCCCTCCATATCACAAGTCCCTGACCAGGTTCAATCATTATACCAGGGCCAGAACAGGGGACAAGTCATTCCTGATCTCAATCAACAAAGCCCTCTGGGGTACAGTGCTCAAGCAGAAACCTAAGAACAAAGGAGCAGCTATCTCTCACCATCCAATGGCAGGAGACCTTGCAAGCCTGCCTTAACCTCACAAGTATTCTCAGTTAGTGAGTTCAGAATGGCTCCCAACAGAGTCCCAAAACCTTAGACACTTGACTTTCTGGTTCTTCTCCTCTCCTTTTCTAGGGTTTATTTTCCCGGGCTTTGCAATGAGCATGTGCCAAAGAACAAAGGGAGGCGGAACTCAAAGGCTTTGCATCGCCTCAGGAAATGTACATTTGTTCCAGTCAGTCTACTTTTTGCCTTACATGGGCATAGGTATCCTCGAGGTCAGGCTGTAATCTCTGTAGTACTTAGCTAATGAGGAACCAACGGGGGAGGACTTGCATACTAGCAGATAAATTGCCTGCTGTGACTGCCCTGAGTGTGCCTGTCCATCAGACACCCACTCTTGCAAGAATGTTGATTAAAGCCTCTCTTACTGTGTTCCAAGTTTCCCTGTCCCTCCTTTGATTGGGTTGATGGGCTTATTCCTAACACTCTTTCAGTACTGATTCTTCCTGGTTTCTATAGCAGGCCTTTCACTTTGAAACATATTTGGAGTAACTGGCATAGATTCGGGGCTTTAAATAATATTGGCTAAGAATAGGATTGTCTTATATGAATTATTAAAGTGTTACTAAATCTGGGGTGCTTGGATAGCCCGGTAGGTTAAGCATCCGAGTCTTGGTTTGGGCTCAGGTCATGATCTCAGAGTTTGTGAGTTCAAGCCCTACTTCATGCTCTACACTGACAGTACCAAACCTGCATGGGAATCTCTCTCTCCCTTTCTCTCTGCCCCTCCCCTACTCGCACTTGCACTTTCTCTTTCTCTCTGAAAATCAATAAACTTTTAAAATAGTGTTACCAAATTCATTATTATTTGTCGGAGGCCGCCTCCGGCAGGTCCAGGGGTCCCTGAAGGATGGACGGTGTCAGCGAGAGAGAGAGTGAGAGAGCCCCGAGATCCTTTCTGATCACCAGGCAGGCATCTCCGCTCTGACTGGGGCTCAACTTTATTTTATCATTAAGTGTTTGGGGGACGGCACAGAAGTGGCATTTGCCTTAGACAATGATTTCTGACAACAGACTTCTTTGATATGTAAGAATTTCCCAGAACATAGATTTATAGAAGACTCATGCATAATGTTTACAATAATGATTGAGGTAGGAGATTTAGATGCTTATCCTATGGGGAAGGAAGGCGTCTTTAGCATACCCGACAAAGTTTTGAGCATAAAAAGGGTGAAGTTACTTCTTGTGGGCAGGGGTCAATAGCTTGTTTGTTTAAGGTGGAAGTATCAAGAAAAACAGGTCTTTCAGGGAACACCTTTGCTCTCATAATCACAAAAGAAAAGTTCCTCACTAGGTTCCTTCACCGGGAGCAATCAGCATATACAAGGCCAGAAAATGCTCCAAGCAGAAACAAATGGGTGGATATTTGCCCTTAACTCTAAATTAGGCTCTTTGTCTCAGAGCCAGACTCAAGCCCCTTTTATTATGATAAGTCTTGGATCTGCAAAGCCCTTAGGAAGAGCCTTTTAACAATCATCCACAACGTTTTCATCGGAAATCTCTTTGGAACAGGCAGGGACATGCCTTTCCTTATGAGCAATCTGTGTGGGGAATATCGGTCTGATCTGGAATATTGTGAGGCCTGGTCAGTACCAGCAGCCTCATTTCCAACATGAGCCAGTAGTAGCAGAAGGAGATACCAGTTTTCGTTTCTCATGGCAGGAGCTGTGCCAACGCTACCATATCCTTGCTGTGACTGTCATCCAGCGAGGCCAGTTCGGCTCCCAGCAATTATTATCATTATCACTTAATAAAGTTAAATATTGAGTATTGGTTTAAATGAAACATGAGGGGTGATAGGCATTAAGGAGGGCACTTTTGCAATGAGCACTGGATGTAACTAACTGGAATCTAAATTAACAACAACAAAAAAAACATGAAATCAATATTCATGGCTATTAGTCATGTTTTAATTTTGATTTGATTTTCTTATTGCTAGTACTCAAATATTTAAATTGATGATAAAGGTTATTTTCATTTTTAAATATGCAGATAGATTTTTCATAAAATGATTCGTAAAATGATTCATAAAAATGATTATTTAGAATCTTGAACTTTTGCTCCAACAAATAAAAATTTTTTAAAGACTAAAATACTTTAAGTCTGTAAATGAATTACTTACCCACTTGATTTCTGGGTAAATCTCCACAGAGACATAGAAAACGGATGGTCAGACTATTGAGATGCACTCAAACGTAGCTTGCAAAAGTGTTCTCTTCTAAGTGGCATATGATTTAATACGATGATGATAGCGATAGGGAAAAATCTGTTGTAAGATGACTGACAGGACTAATAAGGAAATTCTCGTCCCTGATCAAAGACTACTCCTTCCAGTTCTTCTTCCCATGCTGCTTGTCGTGCGCATTAATGAGGAATGCGGAAGTAACAGGCTGTAAGTTTCCTCTGCTGATGCTCTGGACTCAGACCTCTAGAGAATGATCTCCTCTGAGCCCACCCATGTAAAATAAATCTCCTGCCTCCCAAGATCTCCAAGTGCCACTTGGTTCTTCTGCCAGGTGATCCAGACCAGATTCCTTAACATTAGGGGCATTTTACCCAATGAAAGTGCCCCATTTCTGTGACTCTATTATCACTGCAGAATAAAATCTTTCTTAAAGGTTATTTTTAATTTGGCATAAGTGTATGAAACTACTTACTATGGAAAATCGTTACTGGATTAACAGCAATCTCTTTATCTGGACACAGAAGGAAAAAAAAAAAAAAACACTTAAAATGGGTCCAGGAGAAATTGGGACCATGAGGTGGCACCTCAAAAAGATGGCCATTGGCTTCCTTACTAACTGTATGTTTAAAATAGGTATAGAGATGACAGAGATCTGCAACCCAAACTAACAAAAAGAGGACATGATTCTAAAATTCTTACAGACAAATAACTGTTTACATCTTCTCATGAAATGGTATATAATGTGCCCCCTTTTGGGAAGAGTTGTCAACCCTTGGAGCAAAATTAATAGAAACAGATTTTTTTTAACTCTCAACTCTGAATTGTAAAGGTTGTCACACCAGCTGAGAAACACACACCATCAGGATACTTCATGTGAATAAGTAGGAAGACTGAGCAACAAAAGACACCATCTGTTTCTTTTAATGTACTTCATATATATTTTCATTTTTAAAATTAATATTTGCATATACACTTTCAGGAATGCATTGTTTTCATAAATAATGGCCCTTGTCCATTGCCTATAAAGGACTTGCTCCTCCCTATGTAATGTATTTCATTATTATTGTGTGTTAAATAAAAATTCGACCGAGGAAATTTGAATATCTAATTGGCATTAATAAATGATTCATCAGGCAGCGTCCCATTTAGCCAGTAGAGGGAACTCTGAGGAGTTGTACAGAATGGAAGATTGTTATAGCTGGAGGGTGGAGTAAGAAAGTTATTAGTAAAAGAAAAAGGCTGTTCCAGATAAGGTAGCTTTACTTAGGAAAAAGAGCAAGGGGTCTTATGTAGATTAGATCATCCTCCTTTGAGGGACAGAGAAGGCATATGGCAGACTCAGTGGCACTGATCAGAAAATTCCTGACCACTTAAGACTACTTTTGTGGGGGAGTTGATAATGCTGTTAGATTATGTATTAAGCACTTAAGCACCCCCCAAGTCTTTGAGGACTTGGCTGAAGTGATGCCACTTTGGGTCTGTGATTATTTTTGGTTTTGGTGTGTGTGTGTGTGTGTGTGTGTTTTTTAACACGTGTAATTCTAACTCACTTTGTGTTGATTTCCTATCAGTTTTTAAGTTAAACCTTTCCTCGTTTTGGTACCACAGTGTGATACCTATAACTTATCTCATTTGTGTATGTAGCTCTGATGATTATCAATTTTACTATTGTTTTTATTTTTCATTGTAAATAGTTAACATAGTTATTTCATAAAGATATTTAATAATTTAGTCTCAAGGTCTACATAGATGAAAATGCAATTCCTGAGCCCCAATTCCATCTAGTAATTTTACATTATAATGCAGGAACAGAACTTAGCACCATGAATTGCCAGATTGTGCTGTTTGTCACTACAGGCAGGTGTGCTGTATTAAGTAATCACTTTCAGCTCAGATTGGTGGGGAAGGGGAGTCTTTTTTAGTAACTCAGTCCATTTGGGCTATGAATGACAGTGATGTTGTTGCCCAGTTATTAAGTTTTCCCACCTTTTACTAAGTAATTGCTTAAGTTAAAAATACATGCACACTTTAACCGTCAGATATGATGATCTAGTTGGTAGAGATGGTATGGATTCTTTTAAATAATCCCATCAAAAAAATGTTTGTGCACTTCTTGAAGAAGTTTTCTGAATACTATCAAAAGTATGCCAAAATTGTTGTCCTTCCCTAATATTTTTTACTGCATTTGCTGTTTTGCCAAATATTTGAGAAATATTTTATTTAAACCTTAAATCTTCAGATGTGGCAATGGACCTTTCAAGATACTAAGCCATCTCTGATTTCCATCTGTATCTCAGCTTTTGTTACATTCAACCCAATTTTCACATCTTCCTTAGAGATGAATGTTTAGAATCTCCATTAAAATAGGTTTCATGTAAGAAATGTTTACATCCTCAAGGCACATAAATTTGGGTACTTCTTAGAGTCGGTTCCAAAAATCAGATTATATTCATAATAAATAATAATTGGTTGTAAGTAGTCCATTTTCTTCTTGGTTTAAATTATTTAGTATTCTCTTGGAAATTTTAACATGTGATATCTGCTATTCCGTTTTGTTTGCCCTTAAAAATGTCTTCTATATCATATAGTTTGTCTGTGAGAGAATGGTAAGAACTATCCACTATCTTCCTATTCATATCTTCAACATACAAAAATGAGTTAAAAATGTGTTCTGAAAACAAAACTTAAGTGTGTGAACAAAATCTGTGCTATACCCTTTAGATCAGTCATAGCCTCCATAATATTTGCTCTGTTGTCAGTGACAATTGAATGACTCCTTTTTTCATTTTATATTCAACTTTTAACTAAATTCACTATATTGTTAATGGTGTGACCCAGAAGGCTGTACACACGTTAGTGAGAGACGAGTGTTAGTGGGGAAATGTTTATTATACTTTTAAAGGGTTTTTTTTGTTTTTTTTTTTTTTTTGGCTGATCTGAGAATTAAATTGATATGAGACAAATTAACAGGAGAAAATCAGACAGGAGTTTAATAACATGTATACCTCCTTCTGGTATACATGGGAGAGACTCATGGAAACTGAGTAACTCCCCACAATGGCTGAAACTTTGAGCTTAAATACCATCTTCAACTAAAGACAAAGCACAATGTTGGGGATGGGTAATCAGTCTTGGGAGGTAACCAGGAAAAGCACAGTAAACAAGGATAATGTTTTTTTTCAGATTTAAATTTTGCCTTTGCTGTTGTTAAGAGTTTCTAGAGACTGAGTCACCCCTCTCTTCCAGGTACAGTGAGGAAGATACCCTTACAAATGCAGATTTCCCTTATAAACATAAATGTATCTTACAAAAGGCTAACTTCTACTTGGCTTCTCATTTGTCTGTTTTTTTCTTAATGAGCTTAAAATAATCAGTATGCCAAAGAAGCATATCTTGGGATGGTGAAGTTTTCTCCCCTGCAAGAGCATAGTTAAAAACACTATTAATCCACTTGGTGTCAAATATAAAAACGTTAATAGAAAACATATGTGAAGTGTCGACCATTTAAAATAAAAAGGTTTTAGTTTAAAATTTTAGCCTCCATAATAAAATATATATTTCACAATCTATTCATTTTGTTATATTTTTGTTCTTTTCTTTGTATTTTTATATTCTTTTTTTTTTTTCTGGGTGAAAGATCATATGTCATGGGTGTTGTACATAATACTGAAATTTTTCTTCTTCATGAAATGTTGGTATAAAACTGTTAAAATCCTGCTTTGAGTTTATCTTGACAATGAAACATAGACTGTATATGTGCACATGTACACGTATATGTGTACATGTGCACACACATATAGTCATGAACATGCTATGAAGGTGCACACACAGTTGTGTCTTTCCACAGTGTCTACTTTATTCAGTCATAAAGCAGAGTTAATCATCATTATAAAGCAGGCTCAGGATTCCAAATTCAGTGACATTTCCCGATGTGATTAAACTTGGCTTCTTACACAGCACACAGAGCAGAACATAAGACGAGCCACACAAACAAGATAACAGAAGGGTGTAGGAAGTTAACGAACCAAACACAAAGTCAGTCTGTGGGTGCGCAGTTGAGATAAGGCCTCTATCTGTCAGGTCAGCTCTCGGCACTTACTGCACTTAACTGTTCAAGCAGTGAAGGCTCTCAGTTCTGTTCGGAGATCAATCAGGCAGAGCCTTCAACAGCAGCTGCCTTTTTTAAGTGGTCAGACATAGAGAGGTCATGTCTGAAGAGTCTGACAGTTGGTTGCAAAAATCCTCCCCTTTTAAAAGGGATTTAATTGGTCTTGGGCCTCTGCAGACCTCCTCTGCTGCTGGTTGGTATCAGTTCTGGTGTGTCAGCTGATGCTGATCCTGGCCTCAGCCTCTCATAGCTGTGGTACTTTTCGCTGGTTGTGTCATTGCTTGACACAGGCTCCTGCTTAACATGACAGACTCCATTTTGCTCTCTACATATATACATAATGTATGTGTGTGTAGAGAGAGCAGAGGGAAAGGGAGAGAGGTCCTTTCATAAACAGTTAAGCTGGAGGGTACTTCCTAGAGATCGTTCCCTGCATTTAGATATATTTCTATTTATCACTGCTTTTTTTATTCTTTTTTTTTTTTTGAGAGAGCCCAAGCAGGAAAGGGTCAGAGAGAGAGAGAGAGAGAGAGAGAGAGAGAGAGAGAATCTTCAGCAGGCTTCACAGTCATTGAGGAACATGACATGGGGCTCAATGACCCTGGGATCATGACCAGAGCTGAAATCAAGAGTCAGATGCTCAACCAACAGAGCCACCCAGGCACCCCTCTTTGTCACTGCTTTTAGTAACTACCACACCCCACCCCCGCTCCCAATGTTATAGGAAATGTCTGAATACTCAGAAACAAACCTATAGATGCTACAGGAGTTTCTGACTTTTTCACAGCTCCTCACTACCTGTCAAGTACATACTCACCTTCCCGTCATCCCCAACCCTGGCATTAGCAGCCTGCCTCAATTGTACCTCTGCATTCCGTATGTCTCAGATTGGATGCTGGAGTATGAACATTACTTCCTTAAGTATAGGGTTATGCAGGTGGCAGTTGCAGACGAATGACCGTGGTGTTTCTCGTTTATAGCTATCTGCCTGTTTTCTCTGAGTTCTGAACTCCTGGCACCTATTTTTCAATTTAGGAAATATACTGAGACAGAGCATAAGTTATCAGTTCCTCTGAGTTACATGATACATTTGTAAATACCCTTTGGTACAGTTTATTTATTGGCTTGGTGATGCTTTTCAATTGAATAAAATTAAAATGGAAAATTTCCTCAGTAACATGGTTAACTTAAGTTAATATTGTGTTTTTGACCTCAGAAATAATCCCTTTAATTTTTTTTAATTAAGTAGCCTCCACACCCAAAATGGGGCTTGAACTCGTGACCCTGAGATCCAGAATCACATGCTCTACCAACTGAGCCAACCAGGCACCCCAGAAATAATCCCTTTAGAATGGACTCATGCTTATCTTCTGGGAGATGACATTGATGGGGTTTTAGAATGGTGAGGGTTTTCAGAGCTGATGGCCAAGACAGAATTCTTAAGAGACGTCTTTGGTGCAAAAAGGTGATTTTATTAAAGCACAGGGATAGGACCTGTGGGCAGAAAGAGCTGCACTGGGATTGTGAAGAGTGACTGATTAGATACCTTCAGTTTGGTAGGGGGTCAGGGACAGTGTAAGCCTGTAAGGAATTTTGGAAGCAAGGTTTCCAGACCTTAGGGCCTGGGTGTTGTTATGAAAATGCCATTGTCGGAGGCCGCGCCGGCTCCGACAGGTCCAGGGGTCCCTGAAGGATGGACGGTGTCGGTGAAAGAGAGTGAGAGAGCCCTGAGATCCTTTCTGATCACCAGGCAGGCAGTCCTGTCGGTTTTGGTATCTTTATTTTAAGGTTCAACAACAATATGACATCAGAAGACAGAATTTTTACAGGGGCTAATTATTTGTGATAAGATGCTTTGATCAGCGGAAGGTGTACAGAGACAGGCTTTGCAAGAGTATTCTTGCAGAACCTCCCCATATTCTTGACGTCAGTCCCCCAGATTAAGGTACTAACAAACTTATCTAATTTTGCATGGGTAGACCTCTAGACAGTTTTTAATCACAAGAGGAAGAATGTATATTAGGCTTGTTCCTAACTTGCTTGAGCAAGGCTTTTCCTTGATGCTGAACGTGCAAGCACCATGGGGGCCATAAATGTGTCAGTCTTTGCACCTGGGTTTATGTTTTAGCTACTCTTATCTATCCTCATCCCAGTTGCCAGTGTTAGTGAGGGTGTTTGTGGAATGTAGGCCTTGAGGAAGGGACTGCTATGCTTCACCAATTAGTAAAGATATATGTAGTAACTTATGTTCTGCCCTGAAATAGGCTGTTTGTCTCAGGGCCAGGCTCAGTTGTAACTCTTGTGTTCTCAACCCCTTAAGTCTTGGATCTGCAAGGCCCATAGGAAGAGCCTTTTGACAATCATCCATAGAGCTTTCGTCTAAAATCTCTCTTGCAAAGGCAGAAATATGCTTTTCCTTATGGGGTATCTGTGTTCAGAATATGGGTCTGATACGGAATATTGTGAGGCCTGGCCAATACCAGCAGGCTCATTTCCAACATGAGCCAGTAGTAGTAGAAGGAGACACCAGTTTTCACTTCCCATGGGAGGAGTCGCAAACATTGCCATCTCCCCGCTGCAACTGCCATCCAGAGAGACCGGTGCGGCTCCCGGCATGCCACTTATTACTGTTTAGTAAAACTTCAGTCATGAGACCCTTCAGATGTGTATCAGGGGCCATAAGCTTGGAGTATGATTGCCAGCATATATCTTGGGGGAGTTGAGATAAAGGAAGTTTCCAAAGGAATTTTTATACGTTAGGGTAGACTTAAGAGGATCCTGGAGGTTGGGATAATGTTACGCCAAGATTCCCTTTTGCCCCCAGCAAAGTGTCATCATTGAGGCAGCTGAGCTCTTAGAGGGAGGTCACTCTGCCCATCACAGGGACTTGTCAATGGGCTATAGGCAGTAAGGGAATTTAATGTTTTATTTGCCTTAGTTTCCCACATCACTGTGGCAAGCACTTAAACCCCCTTACATTTTGATGAGGGTGCTATTGGGGCTCTAGGAAATGGAGTCTATAGGTTTCTGGAGATGAGGCTATGGTAAGATTGCTTTTTTATTGCAGTTTATCTGTAAACTGAAGGAGACTCCTGTCCTGAATGACTCTAATCTCTATCACTCAGCCATTTGTTTCCTTTCCTTTGTTCTTGGGCAGCCAGGAGTGTCTGAGGAATATCACACACATCCCACCTAGGGTGGGGAGTGCTGTTAGCCTGTACTTTACCCTCAGCCTGCCTTATGCTTCCTCATCAATATGGTGGAAAATACTTCCTGCTAGTGCACATTGAATTGTCATTGACTTTTATGGGCAAAACACATAATCTTGATTTGCTCTGACCCAGTTAGAGTAGGAAGTGATGAGGTTTTCAGTGCAAATACTCATTGAATTAAATTTTTCTTGTTCAGAGAAGGTGTGAACTGCCAACCAAATGAAAAAGTTAACCCACTTCCTTTTTTTTTTAATGTTTTTATTTATTTCTGAGAGAGAGAGAGCGGGGGAGGGTCAGAGAGAGGGAGACACAGAATCTGAAACAGGCTCCAGGCTCTGAGCTGGCAGTCAGCACAGAGCCCGACGCGGGGCTCAAACCCACGAACCATAAGAGCTAAAGTCAGAGGCCTAACCGACTGAGCCACCCAGGCGCCCCATCCCACTTCTTTCTCACGGCTGTCCTTACCAGTAACTTCCATGAAAGGAGGTAACCTAGGTTAACTCAGGATTTTTAAGCTTATTCTGAGTAGGATTTTATCAAAGTTTGCCATATTACTTAGTTCAAAGTTCTAATTATCCAGAATACCATACATATTAACTATTAGATTTATATACAAACACTAAAGTCTCTTATAAAATGCACATTTATTCTTTAAAGAATACGTACTGTCTCTGGTATCCCTCGTACTATTCTAAACACTGAGGAACATTGATGAATAGTACAAGCAAGGCCCTTTTTTATATGGAGCTAACATTCTAGTGGAATCAGACAGAAAACAAAAATAACGTTGAAATAGGATATGTCATGGGACGATTTTCTGTTGTCTTACCATTTTCTTTTAGAGTTTATTTTGAGAGAGTGAGCATGCACACACGTGTGCATGTGCGAGGGGTAGAGGGAGAGAAAGAATCCCAAGTAGGCTCTGCACTGTCAGCACAGAGCCCCATGCAGAGCTTGATCTCACCAACTTGTGAGATCATGACCTGAGCCAAACCAACTGAGCCACCCAGGCACCCCTGTTGTCTTACATTTTTAAGTACAGACACAAACCTGAAACCATAGATAATTCTGTCTCCATGTTATAAAAGGTGCTGCTATGCTATTTATTAAGGACTCAATGTTTTAGTTATGGTATTTTTAGGGGCACATGGGTGGCTCACTTGGTTAAGCGTCCAACTTCAACTCAGGTCATGATCTCATGGTTCATGGGTTCAAGCCCCACATCTGACTCTATGCTGACAGCCAAGAGCCCAAAGCCTGCTTCAGATTCTGTGCCTCCCTCTTTCCCTCTGCCCTTCACCTGCTTATGCACTCTCTCTCTGTCTCTCAAAAATTAAAAACATAAACTTCAAAAAAATAAAATAGCTCTGGTGTTTTTATCTAACATAACAAACTGAAATTTCAGTGGCCTAACACATTAAAAGTTCTTAATAATTGTGACATTCTGGTGCATTTGTTCCCAGTTGGTGGCTGGTGTCCACCATGTTGTAAATCAAGGCTCCTCCCAATTTTGGTTCCATCAGCCTTTAGGAACTCAGCAGTTCCTGCATATAGATGGAGAAAGAAAAAAGAAACAAAAGAATTTCCCCTCATTTCATAATCATCTCATCACAGAGGCAACATACCTCATTCCCTCTCACATACTGTCGGCGAGAACTAACCACCTGATTGTGCCTGGGCGCAAGAGAGTTTGGGAAATGTAACCTCTGGTTGGGCAGCTACTGCCCCATGTTATCTTAATCTTATAAAGGGGAGCACAATTTTGCTGGAGAGAAGATATTTCTGCCATCTTGAAAGATGAAAAATATTTAGGCTGTAACCCAAGTCGAGCCTCCATATGCATTGGCTACAACACCAAGACAGAGGGAGGGGCTTCTTTAAAAAGTAGAACCTTACAGCTTAATGCGCACTCAATTTTCTTGAGTTCCTGCTACAAGACTAGACCATGGATGGAGGGAAAATGGCTAGAGTGACAGCAGCTGAACTTCCCCTGGCACATGACAGGACCTTGTAAATCAAAGTCTATTCTACTCAGTGCCAGGAGCCAGGAGACTGGGCTTGGGCTGTTTTAAAAGGATCTGCTCAAGACACATTCTGCTAGGGTGAGAAGAACCCAGGAGAAAAAGTCTACATGGGGTAACGCTAGAAAGAGGAAAAAAGAAGGACCTAGAAAGTCAACTGGATAAGATCAATCAGTATCAATTAAGTAAATAGCCTTTGTTCTTTTACTTAACCTCCCATCTGCATCCTGTAACCTGAAGGAGCCATGCACAGTGATTTCAGGAGAGGAAGTTAGAGAAGAGAGGTTGAAAAAAGCAGGTCATGTCTACCTTCTAACTTGCAGGCAGTCTGAAAAATTACTATATGTCCCCGTGGTAGGGAGGGGGTGCCAGCAGGAAAGATTGGGAAAAGCATTCATTGGATATGAAATGAATGTATTGATTGATTTTGTACCTTTTTAAACATCTGACAAGTCTGCTCTGGCATTAGGAACTCTCCTGAGTTAACAACAGGGTGGAAAGCAGAGATCCTGCCAGGTTTGGAGATCAGTAGTGGAAGAGAATCCATTTAGTCCATCCGGTTTATCTGTTACCATGACAATAAATGCCTAAGCTCAATTTAGTGATAATCGTACCCACAAAAATTGTCCAGAGTTTCACTGAGGGAGGCCTGAGAACTGGGCAAATGGGCCTAGGTAGAGCGATTAACAAATACACAAGCCCTCAGAACAAAACTGAGCTTGCTGGGAAAGGAGGTAGGAGGAAGGAGCCCAGGCGGCATCCCCAGAACAGAAAAGATGTCTGTGAGCCTGCAGGTTGGAAAGAAATGTCAGGGGCTCACTTTCAATCAGAAGTGCCAGCAGGGCCACGTCTTGCCGGACGTCAGAGGGCAAGAGATTTTATTCCACATGCAATTAGAAGTCAGTAGAGGGTGGAAAGAAGGGGAATGACCTGATCTAATTTCTGTTTTTAAATCTCTCATAATGTTTTTGCTATTTTAAGAAAATATTAAACTTACCAATTATAGTTAAATGCTGAAAACATTTTGTATTTGTTTTAAAATGAATAGAGTTAGTCACACTTCCTCTGCAAAAGCTTGTAATTTGCAAAATTCAGCATATCTGTACATATTTTAAAATTGTAGTCTCCTTTTATCTGAGTATTTGAATTTTTTCAGTGTTCTAAATTTCAGCATCTTATGACTATCTTCATGCTTTAACACCTTTACCTATATTCCACAGGATGAAATATTTATAATTTATTACTTTTGGAAAAGGATTATGAGAAATGGAAGCAATTTCTTAAATCAGTCATATGTTAGCTAAAGCATTCCTTAAGTACAATCCAGAGAAAAATACTGGACACCTTATAAAAGAATGCTATCTATTGGTGCGCTTGAAAGAGGCCACGTGAAGACAAAAGACAGTTTTGAAGTCATTGCATGCAGTCACTATTTCACTTGAATTTTTAAAAAATCAGTCCAAACTGATATATATTTAATTCTAAAAAGCCTTATAAAACCACTCATCAAAGGGCACCTGAGTGGCTCAGTTGGTTAAGCATCTGACTCTTGATCTCGGTTCAGGTCATGATCCCACAGTTCGGTTCATGAGTTTGAGCCCCACATCGGGCTCTGCCCTCCTGGCAAGGAGCCTGCTTGAGATTCTGTCTCCTTCCCTCTGCTTCTCTCCCACTTGTGTGTGTGCGCTCTCTCTCTCTCTCTCTCCAGATGAATAAATAAACTTTAAAACACCCCTCTTATCAAAGTGGAAGAATATGACATTGGCAAGACACGAACCAGCCAAATATTTCACACTTCTTATATAAAGAGAGCATGCACAGAAATTCAACTGACTTTATACTTCCTGTTCAGTGAGAGTTATTTGTCGTAAAATGGAATAGGGTGACTTAGATAATAAGATAATAAGACTATTCCATTTTTTGTGCTGAAGATAGTTATGCATTTTTGGATTATATAGATAACACAAAGAACATATTTCGAGAATAAACTTACAAATTTTAATCATCTCATCAAATGATGAATTGCTGGAGTCCAGCTCCAGCCGGACCAGGTGTCCCTGAAGGATGGGCAGTGTTGGAGAGAGAGAGAGTGAGAGAGCGCCAAGATTCTTTCTGATCACCAGGCAGGCATCTCTGCCCTGTCGGTTTTGGTGTCTTTATTTATAGATCAAACGATAACATGACATCAGAAAATGGAATTTTTACAATGGCTAATTCTCTATGATAAGATGCTTTGGAAAGTGTGCAGAAACAGGTTTTATAGAAGTATTCTTGCAGAACTACCCCAGTCGTAGTGAGGTTGAGTAAATCTTACAACTAAGATAATAACAAGGTGTTCTTAGTGAAAAACAGGATAACATACACATTTGTTTAAGTCAATAACGCTAAGATTAAGTCATAGATTAAGATAGGCTAGGAGTCATTCTCTCTGGCTCACAAGAGGAAGAATGTATTTGAGCTGGTTAATAAGTTGTTTGTGCAAACTTTTTTGATTTGATGCTGAATGGGTAAACACCATGGGAGCCCTAAATGTGTCAGCCTTTGTATTTGGGTTTATGTTTTAAGTACTCTTATCCATCCTCATCACAGCTACCAGTGTAAGGGAGGGTGTTTGTGGAATGTAGGCCTTAGGGAAGGGACTGCAATACATCACCCGTTAGCAAAGGTATGTGTAGTAACTTATGCTCTGCCCTTATCTGTTCCTTCTCTCTAAGTTAGGCTCTTTGTCTCCAGGCAAGAGTTAATTGTCCAGTTATATTCCTTATGGCACCAGAGAGCCAGCCGTACCTTTAAAGAGTTTAGCTCATTTCCAGTACATAGAATAGCCTCTTAGAGTGCATTAACTTTGTGTCTAGTTTTTTGTCTATGATTTCTTGAATAGCTAGGGCATGAGAAACACTTTTGGTTAGTTGATTTGAGGTGTATGAACCTCTTGGACTAATGCAACGGTAGAAACAGAATTGTACACGTAAAGGTCAGTCTTTTATGAGTCAGGGTCATTAGGCTGTTTATAGCTCAAGGGAAAGCATGGATGAAAACAGGACCTGCTGGAGACACGATGTCTGTTCCCATAATCATAAAAGAAGTTCCCACAATGAGTTCCTTCACAAGGTGCAGTCATCATACCAGGGCTGGAATAAGGGGACAGTTCACTCCTGATACCAATCAGCAAGGTACCTTGGGGGCTGGTGCTCAAGCAGAAATAATTGAGTGGAAGTGGATATCGGTCGTCATCTGACAGCAAGAGGCCCTGCAAACTTGTCTTAACCTCACAAGGAGTTTTCTTGACTAGTGGGTTCAGAATGTCTCCCAACAATGAATGACAAAAATCTCTTCTCGTTAACTTATCGAATGGATGAAGTATTTAACAAAATATCTAATTTTTATGGCCTTAAGAAATAGAGTTAGAAAATTAATCTTATCTAAATTAACTTTGACAGTATTTTGGCAGGTGTATATTTAAAAGGGATTACTCCTACAATACTGTATTTTAAAGATTTAATTTAGTCATTGTTGCCTATTTAAACTTAAAAGAAAATAAAATTCAAACTATAATGAAAAGTAGAAATTATTTTTTATAATGTTGTAGTTAAATTTAACATATATTTTACCAGGCTAGAAATACAGCACTCTTGTTTTTTAAGGTTTATTTATTGAAGCACCTGGGTGGCTTAGTCGGTTGTTTCCAACTTCAGCTCAGGTCATGATCTCACGGTTCATGAGTTTGAGCCCCACATGGAGCTCTTCATTCTCAGCATGAGCCCACTTCAGATCCTCTGTCTCCCTCTCTCTGTCCCTCCCCTACTCTCTCTCTCTTTCTCTCAAAAATACCTAAAATTTTAAAAAAAGATTTATTTATTTATTTTGAGAGAGACAGAGAAAGCACAAGTAGAGGAAAGGCAAAGAGAGAGGAGAGCGAAAATCCCAAGCAGGCCTTGTGATGTCAACTGTCACTTGCAGGACTCAAATCTACCAACTGTGAAATCATGACC
The DNA here is from genome assembly GCF_003009895.1 of Hyaena hyaena. Taxonomy (NCBI): domain Eukaryota; kingdom Metazoa; phylum Chordata; class Mammalia; order Carnivora; family Hyaenidae; genus Hyaena; species Hyaena hyaena. The sequence continues at coordinate 6,319,154 of NW_024080644.1, read as the reverse complement.
TGAGCTGAAGTCGGATGCTTAACCGACTGAGCCACCAGGTGCCCTAGAAATACAGCACTCTTAATTGGAAACTTAAAGCTTTTTACTATAATGAAACATTTAGTTCTATTGAATCTATTGCTGGTTTGGAGAGCCCAGAGAATTCGACTGTAGCCTTTCTCTAGAGATTGTAGTCCTTCTTAGTGTCAGTAGCTCAAAGCAATTAATGATTCCATTCTGGAAGACTGCTCAATGTTGAGGGGGTATCCAGACCTACTAAGCAATAGAGAATTGATCAAGTAGTGATATTTGCCATGTTATAGCAAATAGTTGGCGTCCAGGAAGAGACAAGCCACATACATGCACTCAGGCAGTCAGGAAAACTCTGTTTATTGTGCACCGGTGCTGGCCCAGTGGAGTCACCTCCAAAGGCTGAGCCCTGAACTTTGCATTGGCCTCCCTTTATGGCTGGGATGGTAGGGGAGAAAAAAGAGAGAAAAAAGAAAAAGGGGAGGGGGCACTTATCGGTGGTGCTGTATGGGCAATTGGTGGACGCAGGAGGCAAGCAAGGTTACAGAAGCGAGCCAAAAGTATGCAAGGGGAGTGTCCGGCCTCGGACATCTGTCTGGCACCTTTTATCTTGCTTTTACCAACGTTTCTTCTCATTCCCCCCTCTTGATTCTCAAGGTGCCTTAGCAGACTTAGAGAAAATCAGTTTGTGGGAGCCAGGGAACCCTTTGCTGCCATGGGAAAAGGGGCGAAGACCATTCTGGCTTCTTCCTGCTGGACAGGGATGTCGAAGGGAGGGATGAGGCAGCTAGGGTTCTCTGTAATCCAAAGAAGAGTGGAGACAACTAGAATGGCCCAACTGGAGCACCATCTGGAGTTTTATAGCTTCTAGGCGAGAGGAAACAAGCCTGGTTAGCACATTAAGAATACAAGAACCAAACAGGAGGGCTATGAAAAGCATTAGGAGAGGACCAGCTAAAGGAAGGAGCCAGGATGCCCAACACCTTATGTTGCTCCGAGAGTTCCGTGAATCTGCTAATTCCTGTCTTTGTTTATTGATTTGCTCCCCTAACTGCTGGGCCATATCTTGGACCATCCCTGATTGGTTGACATAGAAGCAACATTCTTCATTTAGGAAGAGACATAATCCTCCCCTTTCGGCAGTTCGCAGGTCCAGCCTTCTGTTTTGTAAGACTACTGCTGCCAGGGAGTCTACTTGGTATTGTAAAACCATCAGAGATTCGGTAACCCGTTCTATGTCATCTTTTATGTCCTTGGACAATTCCTGATAATAAGTGGTTGAGGAGACTATTCCTCCTCTTCTAGTGCCCACCTCTGCCATTATTCCTAAGGCAGTCAGCAGAGGTATGACTTGAATGGCTCTTTTTGATCTAGTATATGCTGCCAAGGGTAGTATAAGAGACTGATTGTTGGGTACAACGTTTATCTGAGGGGTGAGGAAGACCATGGTGCAGATGCCCATCCAATTGGCCGGTAGACACAGGTAGGCATCCGACCCACATACAAAGAGAAGCCCTGGGAGGGTTCGACACCAAGTTTGGGTTATAGGAAGATGACTGAGTTTCTGACTGTCAAGAGTCTGGTTGCATTTGCCAGTGGTCAGATTGCCAACTGGCTCCATTCCCATTTTGTTTGTCAGGCACCTGGAAGCTGTTTGGGACAGTTCGACTCCAGTTAGTACAGGTCTCACCATGTGGGGGTCTGGGTCTTTAGTTAACAGGGTAATATTTACAGTTGTCTGTGTTACTGGAGTAGCTGTGTAACAGGGGCGTCCTGTAGACAAGCAGAGCCAGCAGGCTCTGGCCAGGCTGGGATTGGTATCATTGAGGAGGCGATATACTGCATTTAATGTTTGGTTTCGATGGGGATCTAAGACAAGTGGTCTATCTGATTTATGTTCAGAGGTCAGAAGTGACCCAACAGGCATGGAGAACATCAGGGCAGGTTGGATCAGGCAGCCCCCAATAGTGTTTTATCTTTATTTTTCCCACCCAATAAGTTTTCCCGTTTCTGGTACAGGGAGTGACCCTCCTGGTATCATAACATCTATTCGGCATACGGGGGTACACGGTGGCACAGGGGCATGGTGATAGTGTCGTCTTACCTCTGTGGACCGGAGGAGCAGGAATTGGCACAGGGAGAAGAGTTGGAGCAAGAGCCGGAACGGACACGGGGGGAGGAGGCCGAGTGGGGTAGCAGGCAGTGCAACCCCGTGTGCCTGTAACATAAGTTTGTCCCTCGTGAAGACAGTAGATGGGGTTCAACGGTTGGGAGCATAGAGTGGCTCTTTGTGCCGTGGGGGACAAGGGCGAGTGGTATGTCACACAGTTGCATGGTGGGAGTGAGAAGACTCCTCTTGAACAGGTTAGGAACAGGAATGTGTATAGCGGGGACAGGAGATAGGGTGATCCCATCCTGGAGTAGGAGGCAGTTATAAAGGCGGAAAACAACATGCAGAGAAGGATATCAATCATAACTCAGATCATTCACATCTAAAGAGGATAAGGCATCCTGACACTAGTAATTAGAGGAAGGCTTAACAAGAGTTTGTGACTGAGGTGCCAGTCTGCGGGAGTAACTTGGGTCAGCCCTACAGCAAAGAGTATAGCAACAGGTGTGGAAAGAAAGATAGGTAGGGGATGACAATAAAATCTGAGGGAGAATGATTTGTTACAGTTCATTTAAGTTGCTTGGTGATTTCCTCAAGCTTCTGGTTACAGAGAGTTCTCAGGTGTTGGCTGTAGGCTGCTTGTCGTCTGCTGTCTTCTTATGGGTGATCTATAGAGAATTATTCTGGTTAGCAGTTACTTTTCATTCATGTGGTTGTCAGGTGACAGGTGGGCTGCCTTTACTCGAGAATGGTAGATCCGGGTGGTAAGTCCTGCAACCTTGAGAGCTGTGGGCATGGTTAGCACAACTAAACAGGGTCCCTTCCAGGTAGGTTTAAGCCGTTCCTTTATCCAATCTTTTATGCAAACCCGCTCCCCAGGTTTGTGGGGAGTACAGTTATTCCTGGGGAAACAGGTATCCTGTCTGTCACCTATCTTTGTATCTCAAATACAGTTTTCCCTAGTCCTTGTAGTTGTTTTTGTATTTCTAAATTCCCTATCCCTTTCAGGTCCCCCTTGAATTTGACGAGTGAAAGGGGTCTTCCATATAGGATCTCAAGTGAGGAGAATCCTATTTTTGCCCATGGTATACAGCATATTCAGAGAAGAGCCAAGGATAGTATATCTGGCCAGAGCAAATTAAATTCCTAACATAGTTTCGCCAAGGCTGATTTAAGGGCTGGTACATTCCACTTTCCCTGAACCCTGGGGCTGGTAGGCTTCGTGTAAGTTCCATTGGATACCTAGGGTTTCGGCTACTTGTTGCACCACCTCGGCCACAAAAGCCGGGCTGTTTTTTGAGCCTATGGTTAATGGCATTCCATGTCTGGGAATGATATCCCTTAGCAAGGCCTTGGTTACTTCTCTTGCCTTTTTGGTGCATGTGAGATAGGCTTCAACTCAGCCTGAAAACATACAGATGAATACCAAAGGATATTTGTATCCTTTACTGGGTCTTATTTTGGTAAAGTGAACCTCTAAATCTTTGAAGGGCGCCTGACCACAGCATTGGATTCCCATGGGCCCAGTGGAGCCTTGTTGGCATTATGTTGCACAAAGAGGAGGCAGTGTTGAGAGACCGATGCATGGAGGGATGGGAGTCGAGAGCAATTACAAAGGAATGGCTTAATAAGGTTTCAAGGGTGGTTTTTCCTAGGTGGGTGAGCTCATGCTGTTGGAGAACCAGCTGGTAGGCTAGCTGCTCCGGTATATAGACTCTTTGGTCTGGAAGTACCCACCATCCTTCTTTTGTCTGGCCTCCTGTTTCCTTTTGTGCCCATTTTGTTTCTTGGATTGTGTACTTTGGGGAAGTTGTCCGTTCTGGGGCCAGCATGATTTTTGAAGGTGTTGTTTGTTCTTCCGCTGCTTGTTTAGCTGCAGTGTCTGCCCGTCAGTTACCTTCCAACACGGAGTCCTTTCCTCCTTGGTGTCTCTTGCAGTGGATGACTGCTACTACCTTTGGTTCCCAGACTGCCCTTAATAGTTTTAGGATTTCTTCCCGATTTTTGATTTCTCTTCCTCCTGCGGTTAAAAGTCCTCTCTCCTAGTGTACAGCCCCACGTACATGTAGAATGGCAAAGGCATAGCGCGAGTCAGTGTATATGTTGGCCTGTTTGTCTTTGCTGAGTTCTAGTGCTCTTACAAGGGCCCATAGTTCTGCTCTTTGGGCTGACCATCCTTGTAAAAGGGCTTTTGCTTCTATGACCTTAGAATCAGAGACTACTGCCCAACCAGTGTATCTTTTGCCTTTGTTCATGAAGCTGCTGCCATTGGTGTACAGGATGAGGTCAGAATTTTATAACGGCCTGTCTGATAGGTTGGGTCGTCTAGAATAGACTTCATCAAGGACCTCTAGACAATCATGCTCTGGGGGCACCACTACTGCAGGCAAGAAAGTGACAAGGCTTAGCATTTTTACAGCTTCCAGTCTATTCTTGGGTTCTCACATAGCAGTCCCTAGTATTATATCATCCGAGCATGCATTAGCCAGTGTTGCCCTCTAGCATACATCAAAGTAATAACAGAATGGGGAACCTTAATATTTAGGTTTTACCCCAGCATGAGTTTGTCTCCTTCCTTGATTAAAAGCTTGGTGGCTGCCAGGGCCCTCAAACAAGGTGGCCATCCTGCTGCAACTGAGTCAGTCTGCTTTGAAAGGTATGCCACTGGTCTTTGCCAAGGTCTAAATTCCTGGGTGAGTACCCCCCAGAGCCACCCCATTCTTCTCATGTGTGAAGAGGTTGAAATCTCGTGATACATTGGGATTCCCACGGCTGGTGCCTTTGTGAGTTTTGTTTTTATAGTTTTGAATGCCTTTTCCTGATTAGAGTCCCAGAAAAGGGGTGCTCCCTCTTCCCCCTTTAGTGCCTCGTATAGAGGTCTGGCCAACTCCGAGAACCCTGGAATCCATATTCGACAGAATCCTGCTGCTCCCAGGAACTCTCGGATATACCGGCAGGTAGTGGGAACCAGAATGGCATGGACTGCCTGTTTCCTTTCTGGTCACGGTATCCATTTGCCTTGGGTAATTTTGAAGCCCAAATATTTAACTTCCTTTTGGCCAATCTGTGTCTTTTTCTTTGACACCTAGTATCCCTCCTCTTCTGGTAGCCAGAGTAGGGCCCTGGGTTCCCTCCCAGCAATGGGTCTGTGTGGGACTGGCTAGCAGAAGATCGACACATCCTAGGTTCTATCCCAGAAACCTGGCTAAATTAGATGCCAGTGCCCCACTGAATAAGGTTGGTGAATTTTGTAATCCTTTGGCAGTCTAGTCCAAGTGAATTGTTCCTTTGCCCCTCTGGTAGTGTTTTCCCATTCAAAAACAAATAGGGGTTGACTATTAGGCACTAGCTGGAGACAGAAGAAAATGTCTTCTAGATCTAGGCACGTGAACCATCCTGCTTCTGAGGGTATGAGCCCTAGTAGAGTGTGTGGGTTAGGCAATGCTGAATGCAGCATGATGACTGCTTCATTAATGGCTCTTAGGTCCTCACAGGGTGGTTGGTAATCATTTGTCCCAGGCTTTTTCACAGGCAGCAGGGGAGTAGTCCATGGGGACTGACATCATTTTAGAAGTCCCCATTTGAGTAGCCTGTACAAGTGTGTCTGGATCCCTAGGTGTGCCTCCTGTGGGACCATATTTTGGTGTATTTTGACAGGTTAAGCCCCAGCCTTTAGATCAGTTAATATTGAGGGGTGGTTTTTTGCCAAACCAAGGGGTTTGCTTCTGCCCAAACTGAAGGGAATTCACCTTCCAGCTTGGGGGCCACAGTTCACTCCCTGAGAGGGCAAGTATGTAATTTCCATTCCTCTTCCCATTGAATCTCCAGGGACAAAATCATGGATTGGGCCTTTTCATTTAGGCATATTGCATCTGTCTTTCTGAGGAGAAGGCTATTTTTGTACCCATCTTAGCTATGAAGTCTCTACCTAACAGTGAGACTAGGTAGATATAGGAATTCATGAACTACTTGGTGACTCCCCAGCTGGCATTGTCGGGGACCACAAAATGGCCTTTGCGTTTGTGTCTTTGTGGCTCCTACAATGGTGACTTCTCGACCCGACAGAGATGCCGTCTGTGTGTCACCACAGAGTGTTCGGCCCCAGTATCGACCATGAAGTCTATTGTTTGGCCCCCGACCTTCATTTTGACCATGGGCTCATGGAGGCCTAGTTGGATAGAGTCCTATCTTTCCTACTCATAGTCCACTTCTACCATTCCAGTCAGGTCAGCCTGCGTGGTCCTGGTTGGTAGTGACTAGGTGGAGTGGTTTCCCTTTTTGGCAGTTGGGGCATTCATTTTTAGAGTGTCCAAATTCTTTGCAGTAGGCACATTGTTCCCGTCCCTGTGGCACCCTTCTTCTTTGTCCTTGCATCCCTCATGGTTTCCATGGGGCTCCTTCCCGAGGGGGTGGCTGCCCCAAGGCCGCCGCCAGGAAAGCTGCCTTTTGTTTCATTCTTTGGTCTGCCTCCTTTCTGACAGCTTGATTCCACTTTACAAAAACCTTGTTGGAGATTTCCAGTAATTCAGTGGCGTTTTTTCCAGCAAATCCTTCCAATTTTTGGAGCTTCTATCTAATGTCACTTTGGGTCTATCCCACGAAGGCAGCATTGGCCATGCACTGATTTTCAGGGGCTTCTGGGTGGAGTGTGAACTCTGAAGGCTTCACATAATCTTTCATAGAAATCAACCAGATTCTCTTCTGGCTTTTGTAGGACCTTAGATACCTTTGCCATGTTGGTGGGCTTTTTGGACCCAGCTTTTATTCCCCGGGGGAAGATGAGTCAGTATCTTTCTAGCCTGGCCCTTTCCACTTCTGTGTTGGGATCCAGCAGGGCTCCTTTTCATGCATAGCCTCCCATAGCTAAGCCTTCATGTCTAGATTTCCATCTGGTGCCTGAGTCTGGAACCATTTTCTGGCTTTGGTGACAATTTGTCAGTGCTCTTGTGTGTTGAAAAGGGTAAGAAGAAGCTGCTTACAGTCGAACCAGGCAGGGTGGTGAGTCTGGATTATGGATTCTAGGAGATCTATCATAGTCTGTGGTTTCTCAGAGTAGGGTGGTGTGTGGTGTTTCCAGTTGAGGAAGCCAGTAGTAGAGAATGGGTGGCAGTAGAAAACGGATCCCTCCTCTTGTGGGGTCCCATCGGGCCCTATTCTCTGGGGACCCCTAGTCTTCTGCAGTGGCATCTGCATTGCTGTTGGAGGCCTTGGACCTTGACATGCAGACCTAAGGCATCTTCCTACCAGTTCAAGTGTCCCTGGTTGGGGCCGACTGGCTGCTGGTGGAGGTGAGACCGATGGGGGTGGATTATCAGGTAGGCGAGGTTCTAGGGGCATATGGTGGCAGAAATGGAGGGACTTCTGATTTTTCTTGGAGGATGGGGGCGGTTTTTTCTGCTGTGAGGTCTTCTTCTTGGCCCGTGCGACTAAGACCCTACGTTGTCCCTTGCTATTAATGCAGAACCAGACCCAAGGAGGCTTGACTTGGGCTATTTACAGCCACTGGTCCATATATAGGAATTGATCTGGGTGGCCAGAGTCTCCACTAACTACTTTATAAACAGCTCAGATTGTAGGGACATCTAGGGTACCCTCAGGGGGCCAGCCTACACCAAACTTGGGCCATTCTAATTCACAGAGGATGTGTAACTTCCTGGAGATAAATTTGACCCCATAGTCACCTGAAAATCCCTTTTTAAAATTCTTAATTATATATTCCAAAATAGTTGCTTTTGAGGAATTTCCCCGCATCCTGGTATTCTATGTAGATCCCTCCCAATGTAAGGTGTCGCAGGACAAACATGAGGGAAGAGGTCGCTTCGTCCGCCTGGCCGCTCCCCTCACGGGGATTTAGACGCCTCTTAGCATTGGCAGGTCAGTATAAACCCCTGACTCGGATCAGGCCTCTGCGGACCTGATTCTGCCTTGAGCTGTATGAGGTCGTCACGGACTCGCAGGGTAGGACCCACTCAGGCTCCGTAGCCGAGACCGTGGAGCACGGGCACTCACACACATATTCAGACAGATTGCAGACTTCCACCCAGGACTTCCCTATGCTGTGCAGTGACTGTGTTGCCTGGGAGGTGATCAAGCTCCCCTTCTGCCTCTATGGCGGGCCTGAACTCGGTCCTGGTTCCCCGGAGACACTTACCAGATCCGATGTCCCGTCCTGGCAGAATTTTCTGATTTCCCCTGGAGTCCATCCAAGCACAGCCGAAGCAGACTATTGCCGGGCCCAGCAGGGCTTGGGATCCGGTGAAATCACCTGCAGCGCACCTTCTTTTCTGTCAGAGGGGCCGTCGAAGAGTGGCCTCTCCACTGGCTACCGACTGGGGTGGCTCAAGGAGCCAGTGCAGCTGTTGGCTTCCCAGCCAATGCACCAGAATGTTACAGCGGATGCTTGGCGCCCAGGAAGACACAAGCCACACATGCGCACTCAGGGAATCAGGAAAGACTGTTGATTGGCACCAGTGCAGGCCCAGCAGAGTCACCTCCAAAGGCTGAGCCCTGAACCTTGGTGTTGGCCTCTTTTTATGGCTGGAATGATAGGGGTTTGACAGAGAAAAGAAAAGGGGAGGAGGCACTTATCAGTGTTGCTTTGTGGGCAGTTGGGGGAAGCAAGAGGCAAGCAAGATTTCAGAAACATGCAAGGGGAGTATTTGGCCTTGAATATCTGGCTGGTACTTTTTATCTTGCTTTTCCCAGCTTTTCTTCTCAGCCATGGATGTATCAAAGAGGAGCTGCTACACAGATGCTTCAGAACTGCATCCTCATTTTCATCTCATAAGATTTGGCCAACGGCAGAATGTCCTAACACATTTGTGACATTAGGGCCTGCTTCTGTTACATGGCTTGTAGTTCACAGAGATAACAGTAGATCGAAAGTGGCTTTGTTTTACTTTGAGCTCAAAGCTTATATGTAATAAGACACCAGACAATTTGATATTCCAGCACTTCATTCCTCTTTAGACCAGAGTTTTCATTGTGTAGGTCTCAAAACATGAGTGGGGCAAAATGGGCATTATTATTATTATTTCTTTTTTAAGAAATAGAATAGAGTAGGGGACACCTGGGTGGCTCAGTCGATTAGGCGTCTAACTTCAGCTTGGGTCATGACCTCATGGTTCATGAGTTTGAGCCCCGCATCAGATTCTATCCTGACAGCGCAGAGCCTGGAGCCTGCTTCAGATTCTGTCTCCCTCCCTGTCTGACCCTCCCCTGCTCACATTCTGTCTCTCTCTCCCTCAAAAAAAAAACATTAAAAAAATTATTTTAATTAAAAAATATTTTAAAAATGAAAAACATTAGATTAGAATAAAAGAGAAGGGAAAAGATCAGAAAGTGTCACGTGTGGGAAGAGTAAGGAATGTTTTGTGAATCTTTTTTTTTCAGTGATAGGTTTATGTGGGCCAAGTCATGATGTAAAGTGAATTCCTCATGGTTGTGATGAAAAAATTTTGAAAATCACTGGTTTAGATCCTAGTACTTTTACTTCTGTGAAGAAGAAGCTACAGCATTATTGTAGACTGACGCTGATCTTCTCTGAGAAATATCTGAGCAATAGACCACAACGAATGTCTAGTCCAAAGACGTCTCATTTTAGTTTCCTGTCTAAAGACCTGGGCAGAGTTTAGTTGTTGATTTGTTTGATCCTTTGAAACTTCCTAGGAGGCTAAATTCTCTAACAATCTCATGAAATTATAAACTTTGTGACATAATGCCATTATTGGGTTTTTCACATTTTATATTCTTAACTTTTCCTTCTTTATAATTATAAACATTGATTATTTTAATATAGCAATTTGAATGCTCATATATTTTAGGAATCCATGATTCTAATATCTTCTGAAACTGTTGAGGATGGCCAGTTTCCATTGCATTTATAATTAAATCTGATTTGCAATAAATAACATCTCAATTCAATTGTAAATTTATGTGTATTTTTGTTTTTCAACTTTCCTTACCAGATGTTGTTCACCATACTAAATGCTATTTCCATTCCCCTAAAATGTTACATTTATCCACTCATTTATTTATATATAGGCAATCAAGCAAATGTTCATTCCTTGGATAAAGCTGTAATGTCTGTCTTAAAGATATGTTTTGTGAATAACTCTCTCCCCATCACCACCTGTCCCTACCAGCGTAACCTCAAGGTTGTTTTTGTCACTACTTCAATTGGATAAGTTTCAAAATACCTCCATTCCTAAAGTGCATCCATTTCCATGCTTTGAATTATGAATGAAATGTCCAACATTCTCTGTTTCGTTAAGTTAGGACATTGTAGTCAACTGGTCTTTGTTTAAGATTGAGTTATGTCCTCGGGGCGCCTGGGTGGCTTAGTCGGTTAAGCGTCCGACTTTCGCTTAGGTCATGATCTCGCGGTTCGTGGGTTCGAGCCCCGCATCGGGCTCTGTGCTGACTGCCAGCTCAGAGCCTGGAGCCTGTTTCATTCTGTGACTCCCTCACTCTTTGACCCTCCCCTGCTCACGCTGTCTCTCTCTCTCTCCTTGAAATAAATAAAAAACATTAAAAAAAAAAAAAAAAAAAGATTGAGTTATGTCCTGTCTACTCATCAACTTTTAACACTTTTGTTTCAATTAATGGCCTATACTGTCATGGAGATCACGGCTGTAATGGGATGAAATATAAGTTATTAGCCATAAAAGGTCAGCATGGGGATCAAAAAATGTCTTGGAACTTAAGGAATGCCTTCCAGGGCTGAGTAGATGTAATTAGAGGGCAGGATAGGAGACACCAGAATGGAGGAAGGAATCTAAACAAAAAGATAGTTTGTATTATCAACATAATTTGTCTTCCTAGTTCAGATTTTCCCTAGTACTCAATACTAACGTTACAGGTACTTGAAGTATGTCCTCTGGATCAGCAGAACTTTTTAGAAATACATATTTCCTCGGTACCTGGGTGGCTAAGTTGGTTGAGCATCTGACTTCAGCTCAGGTCAAGATCTCGCAGTCTGTGAGTCTGAGCCCCACATTGGGCTCTCTTGACAGCTCAGAGCCTGGAGCTTGCTTCAGATTCTGTGTCTCTCGTGCACGCTCTTTCTCTCTCTCTCTGTCAAAAATAAATAAACGTTAAAAAAAGTTTTTAAAGAAATACATATGTTCTCTCTTTCTCTCTCTCTCTCTCTAAAAAGAGGTGGGGGAGCGCCTGGGTGGTTCAGCTAGTTAGTTAAGCATCCAACTCTCAATTTTGGCTCAGGTCATGATCTTACAGTTGTGAGATCAAGCTCAGCATGGAGCCTGCTTATGATTCTCTCTCTCTCTCTCTCTCTCTCTCTCTCTCTCTGAAAGAAAGAAAGAGAAGGAAGGGAGGGAGGGAGGGAGGGAGGGAGGAAGGAAGGAAGGAAGGAAGGAAGGAAGGAAGGAAGGAAGGAAGGAAGGAAGGAAGGAAGGAAAACGAAAGAAGGAAATGTTTTCGGGACCCCATGCCAGAGCTACTGAATCAGAATCTTTGGGGCAGGGGACCAGTTATCTGTGTTTTAGCAACCTCTGCAGAGGATTCTTACTTATGCTAAAGTTTGAGTACCACAGCTAAGGAAGACATTGACAAATGAACCTCATGGTAATAATGGTATTGAAGAAAACTATATTTTAAAAGTAATTGTACACTTTCCTGACCATTTAGCTAAATGCATGTCTTGGAGTATTTGTTGTTGAAAAAAAAAAAAATTTCCATTTGTCAAAACTAGTCAAGGAAAACATATAAGAGATTAAAAGTGAGTGAGAGCGGTGCCTGGCTGGCTCAGTCGTTTAAGCATCCAACTTGGGCTCAGGTCATGATCTCATGGTTCGTGGGTTCCAGCCCTGCATCGGGCTCTGTGCTGACAGCTAGCTCAGAGCCTGGAGCCTGCTTCAGATTCTGTGTCTCCCTCTCTTTCTGACCCTCCCCTGCTCATGCTGTCTCTCTCTCTCTCAGAAATAAATAAAACATTTAAAAATTTTTAAATAAATAAAATAAAAGTGAGTGAGATACATTCAATAACAGATCAAGGAGAAAAATGAAACAAATGGCCTTATGTTGTGTGAAAGTTTTCTTTACATTTGCTTTTATAGAACAGTGACTCAATGCTGACACTAAGAGCTGATTATATATTTGTTCTGTAATTCTAGGAGAGCATTTGCATTGAAATACCTCTCTCTAATCCAAAAAATAGAATTATTGACTTAAATGTGCAGTTATCAAATGCTGCTCTTAATGGACTCAAGACACTTAGGCTGTATCCGCTAGAATCTACCAGCTATGTGGTGCAGTATTCTCCAGCGACTACGGGCCGTAGAGATGAAAGGTATGGTTCAAGTGTGGCTTTATATTTTATTGTCGATCCTCTGAAATTAAGCCTTCGAAATTATTTTAAGTGACTTGTTCAAGCCTACTCAAGTAAAAGATGACAGAACTGAGATGCCAGCCCGCTTTTATTGATTTTTTAATTTGTGTTTTTTTTTTTCCTGCTTCTGCTTGTAGACGGTCATAGATTCTGTTTCTGTGTCCCCCAAAGGTGAGCGAGCACATGCGGACTAGAAGGGAAGCTCTCCAGAGTTGCGTGTCACTTGATAGCCTTCGCATGAAAATATATGTGTGTTCAATACAGCAAACTAAATAGGATTTAATCACAGAAAGTAGGACTTCGCGTGTCAGAGCTCCCGCAAGACATTTGATTTCATTATGTTTAAACATTTTTCATTCATTCAACAGACATTTATTAAATGCATATTAATGATGACACTGTTTTTCTGAATAATGAAGGGATTTTCTCACCAAAAATGAAACATTTTTAAATATATCTACGACAAGAGTAGAATTTGTCACGGAGCAGTTGTCACATGTTGTACCTGAAACCACCTATTTAGGATTTGTGTTTGCCAGTTTTTATTACACAGACTAAAGCCCCTGACAAGATTTTGTGTGTCTTTCTCCACCAGCATTGTTTTTCAACCAAATACGGCTCTGGAGTTCTGGTATTTACTGAGATTAACTACTGAATTACCAAAACCAACCACAATGCCAGAAGTACAATGTGACCTTGGCAAGTAAGTTCCATTTAATAGATAAATCATGGAAGGAAACAAGTTTCTCTAAAAGAATATTGTTATAATCCACTTGATCTTTTTTGATCTGACATAAATATATTTTCCATCATTGATTTTCTTTTCTGGAGAAGGTTTGATATTGAATTTACCCCATGGGAAATTTATGTGAAAGAAAAACAAATTAGGGCTTAGTACGGAGAGCCTTTTATTCAAAAGGATTATTGCAAGGGAGAGAAAAGAACTATTGAAATAGTTGGAGAATGCCGATCTCCGAAATCTGCAAGCATCTCAAAATCAAACAGAAAAAGGTAAAGGTGGGACAAGAAGAGTTAAGCAGACTCTTTGGAGAGAAGGCTGGACATGGAAAGGAAAATGACTGTTGGGGATGGATAGGAAAAGGAGCTTCCTGTGGGAAGCTCATTCCCAGGAGAAGCCGAGAAAGGAGGCACGTTCCATTTTTTTGTGCTTCCTTGAGCTTCAGAACAAGCAGCGCTCAGGGGCCTTTGAGAAAGTTAGAAGGCTGACTAAAGTTTGGTCAAGGCAAAGCAGAGGGTAAGTAGTGGGCAGTGGAGAATACTTTGTCATTTGGCTATTACCACATGCCCTTGAGATGTGACCATTTGTATTTACATGGTTGAGTTCCTATTACATGTTTGGCCCCAGTTTTGATGCTGGTGCATAGGGGTAACCCAGTCACTGTTCTTACCTATTTGCACTAGTGGGCAAATCAGTACCTGTTTGTTAATTTCTCTCCTTTAGCACAGCAGATGAATATTGAATTCTCCCAGTAACAGATCTATTAGCCAAATAAATCTGTAGCAAGTAATTTGTTGAGGAAGTGATCCCAGTAAGAAAAATCAGCAAGGGAATAGGGGAAGCAGCATAAGAAAAGGGAAGAAGTAAGCCAGCTTGATTGCAGGTACAGTCTCAGACTTTATCTGATCCTGCAGAGAGCTCTGGAGCGTAAGTCACATCTCAGAATTTGTCCTCATGCCAAGATGCTGAGCTTTTGGAGCTCCCCGTGCTAGGTCACTATAAGCTTCCTTGGGAAGAGGTATACACTCCCAGGCACTTCTCCTGTCTGTATAGTTGAGGAGACAGCAGGACCCAAGGGAATCATCTAAAGATCTCAGATGGAAGATGACCAGCAACATGTAGAAGTTGGGGTCTGGGACTAGAAAACTGGTGAAAATCTTCTAGGGGAACTGGGTAGGGCAGCGGCAGTGTCTGCTTCAAGTTATTAACAAATGTCTTTCTAGTTTTATATTTTTCTTGTTTTAAAAATATACTAATATATGAAAACTGTATGTGTATATAAAATTATTAACAAATCTAATACATTTATGTGAAAATATTTAGCTCAACCGGTTTTACAATCATGGTTTTTTTTCATTCCACTAAAAGATACTGGCCTCTTCTCTTTCTTTTTAAGTTCTTGTTACTTATGGATATGGTTTTCTAAAGCATAATTTCTTTGGCGCTAAATTATACTGTATATAATTGAAAGTTGCATATAATTAAAAAGTGATATTATTATCACTACTTTGTGAGCCAGCCTTATTATGGATCCTTGTCCTCTTTGGGAGTTTATATGGCCATTAATTGTACTCAGTGTCTTTAAAATTTTTTAATCCTATATATTGGTGTGGTTCTATTTTCATACATTTTCCTAGGTAGTCAGGGTCCCTTTCAATATGGAAACATGATTTTCAGTTTTTGGAAGTCTCAAATTATACTGTCTCTCTATTTTCTTTCTTCCTAAAACGTCTATGTTTTAGTTTTAGAACTTGAGGGTCTTTTAATTTTCTTATTTTTTAGCCATTTTTACCAACATTTGTGCTTTTGCATTCAGTTAGATTTACTTGAATTTATCTTCCAATCTTTCTGTTGAATTTTCATATCAGCTGTCAACATCCAAGACCATTTTTGTTGTTATTGTTGTTTGGATGTTTCATTTACGTGGTTTTTGGGGTTTTTTTTTATTGTAACGTTCTTTTCCTATTTCATGTTAGTAATTTTTTTTCTGGTATACTTGAGATATGAAGGGTCATTTTAAAAGTTTATGGTCTTTGTCTTTAATTATATATTTTGTACTCGTTTTTTTTCTATTTAAAACTTTGTCTGATGCTTGTTTCACTCATATTTAAATGATATTCAGGACTTATTGACCCATTCATGTTGTTTTATGTACCATTCTTCATTTATTTTCATAGGTCCAAAAAAAATTCCTTCTTACTCTTTATGAACTTTTGTTCCCTTCCCCGCCTCCATTTGGTATATTATGCAACATGTTGTTTGTAACATTGTATATGCTATTATTCCATATTTGTGCTCATTTTTATTGGGTACAATCATAGGAATGCAATATCATTTTAATTTAGTGGATGATGACAGAGTTCAGAATTGGTTGTGTTTATTTACACTCCCACTGGCTGTATGTGAATTGTAGTTGCTTCACATTCTCAAGTACATGGGTATGGTAAGACTAATTTTGACCATTCTGATGTGTGTAAAGTGGTACATCAGTTTACCTTTATTTACATCTTTCTCATGACTAATGAGGTTGAGTACATGCCATATGGTTATTGGCCAATTTGATATAAGCTTTTTTGAAGTGCCTGGTCATGTCCCTTCACTGTTTTTCTATTAGTTTGTCTATATTTTTTTTTTTTATATGTTTAGAAGTCTTTGTATATACTGGATACAAGCCTTTGTGCGTTATATATGTTGCATATGTCTCTTCTTATATTGTGAGTTTCCTTTTCAGTCTCTTCATGGAGTCTTTTAATGAAATTAAATTCTTAATTTTAATGTAGTTTCTCAACCTTTTTGTTTTCTCCATTGCTTCCATACTCCAACGTAATTAAGAACTTCTCTGTCCCTGCTAGAAAAATATATTGTCTTGACTTCTTGTGTTTTTATCTACAGTCTACCCGGAATTGATATCTGTATGTGATGTGAGAGGAATATCAGTTAGGAGGTCATTACACTAATTCAGGACCAAGCTGATTGCAGCTTGGGCCAGAGTATTGCCAGTGAATGTGGAGAGAAGTGTTCATTTATGAGTTATTTTTGAAACTGGAGCTAGTGAGTTTTGCTGACTACTGATATTTGAGTCATAAGGAAAACAGCAGGGCATAGATGACACCAAAGGTTTTGACCTGAGCAACTAGAACTAAAGATATGACATTAACTGATAGAGAGGAGACTATAAGAAGAGCTGGTTTGAAAAGGGTAGGTATCAAGCGCTCAGCTTGGGACCTGTAAATTTGAGATTTCTATTAAACATCTGAATAGCAGGAAGTTTGCTAAAAAGCCTTCAGTGCAGTGGAAATATTCATATTGAAGATACATCATTTAGTTGTTCCTAGGTTTGTATCAAGTGTAAGCAGAGATGAGTGGAATAAGTAGTACGACTCTGAACTTCTATTAAAAAAATTTTTTTAATCTTTATTTATTTTGAGAAGGGAGGGAAGGGCAGAGAGAGAGGGAGACCGAGAATCCAAAGCAGGCTCTGCGCTGTCAGCGCAAAGCCCAATGTGGGTGAACCGTGAGAACATGACCTGAGATTATGACTATGAGACCATGACCTGAGATTGTGACCTGAGCCGAAGGAAGTTTGAAACCAAGAGTCCAAGGCTAAGTTACTGGGCCACCCAGGCATCCCTGGACTCTGCGCTTATAAGTCAGAGACAGCCTTAATCTACAATTTGCCTTACAGATGATTATTAATGAATTTCAGAATGACAAGTAGTGACTGGTCACTTACTAAATAATTTGCAGAATGAAATTAATTGAAGTCAGTCACCTCAGTAACCTTTACATATTGGAGGCAATTTTTTTATCATTTTATGGAAACCTCATTCTTCTCTGTGGTTCACAATAGTTTCTCATCCACAGCTTTTGGCACTGTCTTTTTTTTTTTTTTTTTTAATGTCTTTTTATTTTAAAAGAGGTTAAGACTCATAAGAAGTTGAAAACATAATACAGAGTTCACATGTACCCTTCATGTTAGGGCACCTGGTGGCTCAGTCAGTTAAGCATCTCACTCAGTTTTTGCTCATGTCATGATCTCAAAGTTCATGAGCTCGAGCTCTGCATCAGGATCTCTGGTGACAGTGTGGAGCCTGCTTGAAATTCTCTGTCTTCCTGTCTCTCTGCCTGTTACGCGCTCATTCTCTCTCACTCAAAGATAAATAAATCAACATTTAAGAAAGTTAACTTCTTGTTTTTCCTTGATTTGACAGGTAATATTATTTTAGTTTTCTCTTGTTACTCTGTATTAACAAGTTTAAAACCATCTTGATGACAAAATATTTTATTATGACAAGAAATATGGAACCCAAGGAAAAAGTATAACAACATTTTAACTCAATAAATTTAATTTTGTCCCTAAATAAAATGTGCATCAACAATCCTCATTATATTGGGGCACCTAGAAGACTCAGTCAGTTAAGTGTCCAACTTCGGCTCAGGTCATGATCTCCCAGTTCATGGGTTTGAGCCTTGTGTTGGGCTCTGTGCTGACAGCTCAGAGCCTGGAGCCTGCTTGGGATTCTGTGTGTCCCTCTCACTCTGCCCCTCTCTTGCTCACACTCGGTCTCTCTCACTCAACAATAAATAAGCGTTAAAAAATAAAAAAAAAAAAAAACAGTCCTCAGTATACACATTTATAACTATAAACTTTATTTCTCATGATTGGGAAAAGTAGCAATTAAAAAAGAAGGTTTCTTAGATTCAGTTCCTTTGAAAACCTTTATCTGGATGAACAATGAATCAAGTACCACGTTATATATTTTGCCCCTTGGTTTACTGGCAATCACAGGCTACAGACAGCTCTCTTACTTTTTGCACCTTTGCCCATTTCAGATGTCATCAAGTTATATTAATCTTTGCAATAAAATTGATTTTAATTCCCATAGGACTATTTTTCACTGTTTTAGATTCCACGTGTAAATGAGATCACACTGCATTTGTGTTTTTCTGTCTGACTTATTTCACTTTGCATAATGTCCTCAAGGATCATCCGTGTTGTCACAAATGTCAGGATTTCCTTCTTTTTTACATTTGGAGAATATTCCACTGTATATATCACATTTTATTTATCTATTCCTCTGTGGAAGAACATTTAGGTTATTTACATATATTGGCTATTGTGAATAATGCTGCAAATAATATGGGAACACAGGTATCTTTTTAATTTACCGATTTCATTTATTTTGGAAACATACCCCAAACTGGAATTGTTGGATCATATGGTAGGTTTTTTTTTTCTTTTTTGAGGAACTCCCCCATTGCTTGTCATAGTGGCTGTACCAGTTTACATTCCCTTCAGCAGTGGACCAGTGTTCCATTTTCTCCACATCCTTGCAACACTTAACTGTTTTTTTAAATGAGAGCCATCCTAACAGATTTGAAGTAGTATCTCATTGTGGTTTTGATTTGCGTTTTTACAAGATGCCAATTTTCATGCTGTACATCAAAAGTAATTAGAAATGATAGTGGAATTGTTACGGTACCAGGCTGGATCACTGGCAGAAAAACCAAGTGGCACTCAGAGATCTTGGTGGATCGGAGTTTTATTTTACACCGGCAGGCTCAGAGGAGATCCTTCTCTAGAGATCTGAATTCCCAGCACAAGCATGGGGCACAATTTATCGTTTGTTACTTCCACATTCACGTTAGTAGTAATTTGGCATGCATGGCAAGCAGGACAGGAGGAATAACCTGGGAGAGGAGTCTCTAAGCTAGGTACTAGAGTTTATGTTAGTCCCGGTGGCCATCTTATGGTGCAGAACTTTACTTATTTTCCCAACAGAGCGAGAGTTATGAATGCTCTTGATTATTCTTTGCCTTTAGCATAAATATCAGCCACATTGCTGGGAGGAGAGCATTTACTCATCATTAGTCTGGATCATTTCAATGTACTGGACAGAACTTTGTGAATTTTTTACTCTTTGTTATAATTTCTAGACTGTGTTAACTTTTTCAGCTGAATTTAACAGTTATAAAATAATGAGTAAATATTTCTCCTAAAACTGGGGTATATTCCAATAACCAGGGTGGAATAACATTTGGTCTCAAAAATAGAAAATCGGGGACCAATTTAGCAAAATGTTATTACTTCATACATGTTTATTCTTATTTTGAAACTCACACAAGTTATTATGTTAGTTTTCTAGACCTGTCAGAACAAGTACCACCCACTGAGTAGATTAAAACAACATAAATGTATTGTCTCACAGTTCTGGAGGCTAGAAATTTGAATTCAGGGTTTTCACAGGACCATGTTCTCCCTGAAACCAGTAAGGGAGAATCCTTCCTTTCGTCTGTGGCTTCTGACGCTTGCCACCAATCTTTGGTTTTCCTTAATTTAGAGGCACATCACTCTAATCTCCACCTCCATTGCCATATGGCCATCTTCTCATGTGTCTGCACATTATCTTCTAATAAAGACACCAGTCATAGTGGTTTAAGGGCCACCCTACTCCAGTATGATCACATCTTAACTAATTATATCTGCAGTGACCCTATTTCCAGATAAGGTCACATTCTGAGTTATTGGCAGTGAGAACTTAAATATATCTTTTTTGGGGGTATGCAGTTCAACCCATTAATAGTCATCAAGTTTATAAAGCTATCATTGAACATGTTTACTAGCTTTCTGTTTCCTTCCAGGTACACGACTCAGATAATTTCTTTAGTTAATCCTACACATGAAACCTTAGAATTGCAAGCAACAAACAGTAATCCTGAAAATTATGTCTTGGATGCTCACAAATCACTGGTAAGTATATTTGGAAAGCCAAGTAAACTGCCACTACTAGAACATTTTCCAATACTGACTTTGGGACTCCATCGAATATTACCATTTGATTTATTCATAAGGTTTCAAATGCTTAAAATTTAAAAATAGAATTTATATATACATATATTTCTCCCCCAGTTTTAACTTATCAAAAAAACAATATCATAGCCATCTAAAATTTTAAAATTCTTTTTAAAAAATTTTTTTAATGTTTTATTTATTTTTGAGAGAGAGATAAGAGACAGCGTGAGCAGGGGAGGGTCAGAGAGAGAGGGAGACACCGAATCTGAAGCAGGCTCCAGGCTTTGAGCTGTCAGCACAGAGCCCGATGTGGGGCTCGAACCCACGAACCGTGAGATCATGACCTGAGCTGAAGTCGGACACTTAACCGACTGAGCTACCCAGGCACCCCTAAAATTTTAAAATTCTATATCTTAGAGTCATACTCATTATCACTGAACTCTAAATAAACTGGTTGTGCTTTATTTTTGACCCTTTTAGGAATCAGATTTGGAAATGATTTCCCAGTAGTATGATTTTGACTAAACAATCCTTCTGTGTTTCCAGGGTCCCAGGAGGCCTGTTCCTTCAGTCCTTCTGAGTTCCTGCCCACCACCCCTCCCCCACTTGCAAACAGTGTGAACAGCTCTGACCCTCTCTCCTTTCTCTACCCCATTTTCTCATTCCTTGGTCCCTAGCTGAGACTAGAACCAGTCAATGGGCATCAATCCTTTTTCTCCTCCCACAAGTAACAAACAACGTCTTGAAGGTTTAGCGGAATATCTTTGCTTCCAAACATGTGATACCAAATATGTACAGCGAATACCAAAACCGTGTATTCAGGTATACTTTAAAATGATAATTGTGATAGATTATTTTCTGCAGAGGATGTCACAGTAAATCATGAAGCCCTACTAAGTAGATATGGTATTTATATAAAGGCTTTTACTCTCTGCTGTTTAATGATTAAGAAATCTGTGATGTGATTTCAGTTATATCTTAATACCTGTCTCTTGTCAATCACGGGTTGCCAGCTAATAGTATCATGATCTGAAATTAGTTCCTAACTGCCATAGTGTGTCCAGTTAGATATCACTAAGTATTGTATAGCTAAAATTGTATGTAGTTTAATCTTAGAATAACTATACACACAGGCTTGTATTACTTAACACTGTATTTTCCATAAATTAGCCAGAATATGGTGATCAGGATATAGTTTACAAAAAATTGAAATTTCTCATTAGAAAGTGGTACTTTTATATCCTTTATATCATTATTTTTACAGAAGAATATAAACTATAGTCCAGGGGAAAACAAATGCAATATATTGCATAATGAAGAATATGGATTCTGCTTTTACATTTTAAAATGTTTATTTATTTATTTTGAGACAGACAGACAGACACACACACACACACACACACACACACACACAGGGAGAGTGAATCTGAAGCAGGCTCTATGCTGTCAGCACATAGCCTGACACAGGGCTGGAACTCACAAACTATCAGATCATGACTTGAGCCAAAATCAAGTCAGATGCTTAACTGACTGAGATACCTAGGC
This sequence comes from Hyaena hyaena, assembly GCF_003009895.1. NCBI lineage: Eukaryota > Metazoa > Chordata > Mammalia > Carnivora > Hyaenidae > Hyaena > Hyaena hyaena. The sequence goes on along the minus strand of NW_024080644.1, from coordinate 6,297,610 downwards.
ATCCTCTGCCTTACATTTTAACCATGCTTGCATTATTTTATACATTTATCAAATATTCTTGAGCACTGAATATGTACTTAACTTGAATACTGAGAAACAACTCAAAAATAAATTTATAGATGAGAAAACTATTATATATCATAGAACAAATAGGAGTACACATTAGTGGTCACAATAATACATATATACTACATAATACATATAGATAAATATACACACACATACACACATAAATATCTAGCTTTATTCTTGGCTTGGTTGCATAGAATTCGTGTTTACATAAGTAAGGATTCTAAAATATTGATGATTACTCAAAAATCCTTCAATAAGTAAGCATAGACTGATTATCAGTGTAAATAATGAAATAAAAACCTTGCTTCCTCTCAACTATATATTATGAAAAATTTCAAACAGGGAAGTTGAAAGAGTAATACAGTGCACAAACATAACTTCTACCTTGGTTCTTATATTAATGATTTGCTATATTTTTTTCTTTCTTTCTCTTATATTCCTTACTGTTTAGTCTGAAGGTAACTTATAGACATTGTTCTAGACACTAATAAATACTTCAGATTATATTTTTAATAGCATAATTAATCTCCACATCATCAGGTATCCTGTCCAAATTTAAGTTTACTCACCTGTCTCAATTATCTTTCTCTCTTGAACTAAGGTCCAGTGTCAGCTCACATATTGGAATTGGTTATCGTGATGATACTTCCTTGTAATTAAATGTTTTTAAGTTTCAAAAAGGTCCTATATTTAATATATTCTCTATATTCCATTATACTAAACTAGTATATTTGCTGCAGATAAATTCCAACCAATGATATTTATCTTTCTTTCCTTGTAACCATGGGCTTTTTAGTGAATTTTAGTTGGAAATAAGGGAATTTTATTGAATTACTGCTTGGTTATATACACTACCTCTATCTTCACCACATGCTTCTGACATATATTTAATGAAGAGGGATTTGAGGCCAGAGAGGCTAAAAAACTGCGTGGTCAGTAAGTTGTAGACTTGAATTAAAATCCAAGTTAATGTAGTACTATGTAGTTTTTCCAATGAAATAGATAATTTTAATATACATGTGTATATATGTATATATGTGTGTATATATGTATATATGTGTGTATACATATATAGGGAGAGAGAGAACTCTTCTCATATTTCCTAAACTGAAAGAATATATGAAATATAACTTTTCTTATTTTTTTTTTACTTAGGTTGATATTATAAATAATTTATATTCCTTATGTGTGCGTGAACTTAAGTGATTAACTGTCAGAGGGAGAGCCAGCCTGAGATAGAAATATTTGCTGTAGATAAACTGTAGATATATCTAGTAAGGAGCTCCCTCTGTTCTACATATAAAATTAAGTTTGTATTTTTATTTCATGGTCATGATCAAGGCATTATTATTAATGAACTAATAATAATTATTATTATTAAGAACTAAGTGCTACCTTCTACAAGGATTTGAATGTTACTCCTATATTGTAGCTTTACACTTTCAAAAGTTATGTGGCAAAATACGGTAGTAAAAAAAATAAACTTACTTTTCAGACATGTGCTTTTTCATTTTTTCATTCTGTAAGTGTTGATGTTAGATATTATATTATTCACAGTCTAGCATTTTAATTACACAAGATACTCAAATCCTTACTGTATTGTGACAGACTTACTGGCTTTCACAATCTCTAAAGAGGTAACTCATTCTAATACTATTCAGACTCAAGTTATTGAAACAGGTCACACCTGTAGTGTGGACATGCTGGTACAAAAAGGAACACTTCACTGTATACTAAGGAAGCCTTCCTTACATCTGTGCTTAGAATTGGTTCATTTTGTTTGACATTGCCAAAGCAACAAGTTAGGTTTCCAGCAGTTTGACAAGTATCTTGGGATGACCAATAAGCTCTGGGTTCTTAAATAAAATGCGTATTTCTCTTATCCAGAGTTCTTACTCAGCTTTAAAACTTAATCCTAATTTCCTCGTATAGAGCAAGTGACCCTATGTGGTCATCATCTAGAGGAAGAGCACGGTGCAAACACCACTAAACGCTGCTTACCAGGGCTGTTATACCAGTATTCGCCAAGCAGGCATACTGGGAATAGATAATGTGTGTACAAGGCAACACACTAATCACATGAATATCAACCTGGCACATACCTAGCATGCAAAGGTGCTGACTCAAATAAAAGTACTGATTTTTCTTTCTCTTTCTTGTTCTCTTTGAATTTACACAGCTGATCATACCTCCTCACTCCTTCGAACAGCTATCTGTTCGCTTCTGGCCTTCTGCTGTTGGAAGAACTGGTCATCAAGCTTCTATCATCTTCCACTGTACTCAGGTATGAATACAGTATTCTTGGACCGAGCAAAGTCAGTTAATTTCAAAATCAATAAATAAGTAAATCTAATTCATTCATTTGACATTTTTTGCAAGCGAAACAAGTGCATTGTAAACTGTTAATTAAATGAACTTTTGGGAATGCAGTATACATCGTGCATGTGGAGGCATCTAAAGAAGCTACTTTTAGGGGCCCCTGGGTAGCTCAGTCAATTAAGCTTCCAACTCTCTCTCAGCACAGAGCCCAGTGCAGGTCTTGAACCTACAAACCTTGAGATCATGACCCGAGCCAAAACCAAGAGCTGGACACTTAACCAACTGAGCCACCCAGGCGCCCCACAAGGCAGAGCTTTTAAATCTTTGCCTCATAGTGGGGCTGGCCCCTTCATCTTAATTGTTAGGGACAGTTTAGTTGCTTGCATTTCTGGTGGAAATTGTGTCTATTCAAAGATCGTCTGACACATCAGCAGTGCAACTTTACTTTCAGTTCTCCATCTCAGTAGCTTTTGAAAGTCCTATCCTAGCGATGCCCTGGTGGCTCAGTTGGTTAAGTTGTCCAACTTCGTTTCAGGTCATGATCTCACAGTTCATGGGTTCAAGCCCTGCAATGGGCCCTGTGCTGACAGCTCAGAGCCTGGAGCCTGATTCTGATCCTGTGTCTCCCTCTCTCTGCCCCTCCTCCACTCATGCTCTGTCTCTTTCAAAAATAAATAAAAGCATTTAAAAACCTTAGAAAATCCTAGCCTTTAGAAGCTGAATGTGAAATTCTTTTTAAAAAATTTTTAAAGTGTTTATTTATTTTTGAGAGATAGAGACAGAGAAGGAGAGACAGTGCAGGTGGGGGAGGTCAGAGAGAGAGTGATAGACAGAACCTGAAGCAGGCTCCAGGCTCTGAGCTGTCAGCCCAGAGCCCAACATGGGGCTCAAACTCATGAACCATGAGATCATGACCTGAGCGGAAGTCAGATGCTTAACCCACTGAGCCACTCAGGCACCTTGTGAAATTCTTTATCAAACAGAAAAGAACTCAAACAAGTATGTAATCAAACAAAGTACAAAACAAGTATGTAATCAAACCTTTGTAACTCAGTTTAACACTGGTGCTTGATTTCAGTCATCCTGAGCATCTCCTTCGAAGTTGTAGCACATCTCCAAAGATTCATCTCTGGTTAGACTTTAATCAGTAATTCATTTATCTGGGGCGCCTGGGTGGCTTAGTTGGTTAGGCGTCCAGCTTTGACTCAGCTCATGATCTCATGGTTCATGGGTCCGAGACCCGCGTCGGGCTCTGTGCTGACAGCCAGCTCAGAGCTGGAGCCTGCTTCTGATTCTGTGTCTCCCTCTCTCTCTGACCCTCCCCTGCTCACACTGTCTCTCTCTCTCTCAGAACTAATTAAAAAACAAAAACAAAAAAAAATAAATAATTCATTTATCCTTTCAGCTCCCAGATGCAGACCCCTTCAACTTTTTCAGTGTCTTGCCTTGTTAAGATTTTTCTTGCCTTTCCTTTTTATTTTTTTTTTTTGCCTTTCTTTTTCTTTTTATCCCTGAATCATTTGGGACTTCCTCTTTTATCTAATTTATCCACACACCAACCTTAGCTAGCAAAAACAGTTTATTGCAAAGTATTAATTGAATGAACTTCTGGAAATATGGTATATATCATTTATGTGTAGGCATCTAAAGAAGATATTTTTTAAAACAAAGTTAAAGAGTTTACTTCTCTAAGAGGTTACAATAACTTTTAACCATTAGGGAAACACTAGTGTAGATTTCTATCCCTCTCTTGTAAATATAGTTGAACTGACACACACAAATGAGTAGCTGCTTAATCTAAAGTCTACAAATGGCGGTTCTTATATGATAAATTTGAACTATTTCATATCGTTTGTCTTTGTTGAACTGAGGGAAGTGGCTATAGTTCATTTTTCGTTTCATTTGTTTCGGGTTTGGATCCATGTGAAGAGGCCTGCCTTGTAAAAATCTAACTTCACTCTACGGTTGTTTGTGCAGATTTTTGAATCTGAGGTTTCTTTGCCTAGGGCTTCACAACTGTAAATTGCAGGAACTCTTATTATGCTACCAGAATGTCTAAATGAGATTGTGTTACAATGTAACAGAATGAGAGCAACAGTAGTAGGCTGCAAACCTGGGAATCAGACCTTCTCTTAGATCAGACTGACGTTCTTAGATTTTCTTTCTTGGTTTTCAGTTGTTTTAGTTTTATTTTCAAATAGTTGCTGTTATTTCATGTGACTTGCTGTATCTAAAGGTCAAAATAGCAAAAATGAAAGAAGACTTAGTCAGACTGGTTTGATTACACAGTATGAATCTATGGTTCATGTAGCCCGTGTCTATGAAAACTTTGTTGATTCTTAGCAGGTTCCGTTGTCCTTGAGCTCTGCTCAGTGTGTAAGCCAGATTTGCTGTCTTTTACCTCCACTTGCTTTATCTTTCAGAAACATTGAGGGGCGCCTGGGTGGCTTAGTCGGTTGAGCGTCCGACTTTCGCTTAGGTCATGATCTCACGGTTCGTGGGTTCGAGCCCCGCGTCGGGCCCTGTGCTGACTGCCAGCTCAGAGCCTGGAGCGTGTTTCAGAGTCTGTATCTCCCTCTCTCTCTGACCCTCCCCTGCTCATGCTCTCTCTCTCTCTCTCTCTCCCAGAAATAAATAAAAATATTAAAAAAAAAAAATTGAAATCAGATTTTTAAAGGGTTAGCTGTGTGTTCTTTCAAGAAAGTTAGAGATAAAGATGGGCTAAATATGTCACTTTCTTTTTGTAATACACATGTTCATTCAGATACTCTTTAATTTCCCCTCCCTGAACCGAAAGGGATAATTTAAGCAATGCCAGAGCAGTTTGTGGATACTAGTGTTCAGTAATGGTGGGATGTGGTTTAATTTAGAAGCTGCAGTATTGGAGACCACGTGGCAAAACATGAACACATCGCCTCCTTGTTTTTGTAGTCTTGTTCATTCCCAGTGGTTTAAAGTAATGTTATTTCTGTCCTTCAGGATTGATTTTTATCACGTAACCAAAAGAAATAAGTAATTTATGTAAAACAGTTGTTAATGTAATTGAACCCTGATGCTTGATTCCAGTCATTCAATTGTGTAGTCAAGTCAGGACATCATAAGTAAAAACATAGTACACTTGTATTCTGCTAGTAGAACGTCTAACCAGAAGCAATGCAGTCATCTGAAGATATATGCAGGTACAACTTCCCTTTAATCTCTCCTATGCAAAGATAGCATTTTATGGATTTACTGTCATCACCTATCCTAGTTTGAAACAATCTTAAAAGTTTCCCTCTTTCATTGGAATTTAGGCTTGATCACATCTATGCAGTTTAAGACATTATAAACTAGGTTATTTTTTGTTGGTTGTTATTTAGTGACCTCTATTCATCTGTAACATTAGCAAAGTGTTCAGTGCAGAGAACTGAGTCAGAGCCTGCTGTATGCTTGGGACTTTTATTCTAAATGAACACAAAGGGAACATTTTCAAACAGTGCTTTGCAGACTTATGAAACCCAGGTAAGAACAGTGGCTACATGCAATCTCCTTCACATAATTTTTGAGCTCTTCACCCCTATCTTGTACTAAGAGAATGTACACTGTAATAGATGGTGGGGATAAATTATATGTCATGCAATGTGCACACTTCTTTTTAACGGGGCTTCCATCTATGCCTCACCATCTTTGCCTTCATGTGATAACTATCTGAATTTCACTTGAAATTCACCCTAATACTTAGGAAACTTCATACAGTATTTAGTATCTGGTTTGCTAGACAAATTGATTTTTGTAAAAAACCTTGAGCAGAAATGCAAGGTTTTCATTAAGATTTATCTTTTATGTTGCTATAAATAAACTTTTATGCCTAGAAATATGCTTAATATTTGAGTATGGGTCTTCTGCCGCCTTTTTTTAGTGTGGAAGTATACTAATATTTCAGTAAAATCAAAAAGAATTTGGAAAAGAAAGGAAAAATATAACTGCATATGAAATATTAACAACAAAATGTCTCTTATCTGCCACGATTTTTATGCATGTTACACTTAGTAAGTGTTGCAAATGAAATGTACATGATTAGGATATATATGTCATGAATGTTTATCTTTTTTAACAGTTTGCAGAATGGAGATTCTGCCTGTCTGGAATAGGACTATTCCCCCAGCCTATGGACTTAAAAAGAATGACCGCATACCTCCGTCTTCAATCATCTGTCGTTATAAATTTCCAAAATCCCACCAAGGAAGATGTTCTAATCGATATCATACTAACAAGTAAGTATTTGTTTTTATATTTCACATATGTCATTTTGTAATTATTAGTGAAATCTATTTTATCACAGAACCAAAGCATTTTAAAGATAATGGACACTTCAGAAATCCATTAGCTGTTTCAACACCATCATTCTGTAAACGAGAAAACAAGATGTGCGAGATGAAGTGTCTTGGCTGAAATCACAACTTATAAATCAGAGCCAGAATCAGAAATTAGAAATCTAATTTCACCTGGGTGACTCCGTCGGTTAAGCATTGACTTAGGCTCAGGTCATGATCTCAAAGCTTGTGAGTTCTAGCCCCATGTCAGGCTCTGTGGTAACACCTCAGAGCCTGGAGCCTGTCTCTTTCTCCTTCAAAAATAAATAAACATTTAAAAAAATTTTAATTAGGAATCTGTGTACCAAGTCAACTTCTTCCAATTTTATCTGTAAAGCCAAATATGTAAATTAGTATATTTGTAAGATTTTTTTGACATGACTCAACTATGCCAACGTTTATTCCTTAAGTTTTTAGAAATTCTAGTATTCTGATTTTGTTTCGTTTCCCTCTTTTCTTCCTTTGAGAAACTTTAATTTCCATATAGGTAACATACAGTGTTCTATTAGTTTCATACGTACAAGATAGTGATTCAGTAATTTCATATATCATCATATAAACATAAGGGTGCATGCATCCCTTTGAATTAGTGGTTTTGTATTTTTTTGGTAAATACCCAGTAGTGCAATTATAGTGGATCATAGGGTAGTTCTATTTTTAACTTTTTGAGGAATCTTCACACTGTTTTCCACAATGGACAAACACTCTTTGCTTTATATATAGCATATTTATAATTTTTAATGAAATTCTGGTTCTAACAAAACTTGGCTTTATTTTTTCATGTCATATTAAAGATACATATTTTTAAATTAGATCGTGTAGAGTTTCTGTTCACTTTTTATTAAAAGACCAAATAATGAGGGTCTGAAATCAAAACCAACCCATTATGAGTTTTCTGAACCACACTTAAAATATAATACTGGGCATTACTAATTTTATCTTTTCAAATCTTATTACTACATCTACTAAAACTACTACTGCTGGCACAACTCATTTTATATAGCTCAATTGTTTGGCCAAAAGGAATGCATACATGTTAAGGTTTTTGATATAAATAACCAACTTGCTCTCCAAGATGGTTATACTGTTGCAATTCGTGCTCCTATGAGGAGTCTATTACAGACCTTACCTCTTTTCCTGAACCTTGTAAACTCTGACTAGTAGCATTCTCCTTAATCTCCATCAATCTGATTGAGGCAAATTGTATTTTATCATGAATGCAAATTACTATGTTTTTTATTTTTTCTGAAATTTTTTAATGTTTATTATTTTTGAGAGTGAGAAAGAGCAAGCAGAGGAGGGGCAGAGAGAGAGGGAGATACAGAATAGGAAGCAGGCTCCAGGCTCTGAGCTGTCAGCACAGAGCCTGACACAGGGCTCAAACCCATAAACTGCGAGATCATGACCTGAGCTGAAGTCCAACACTTGACTGACTGAGCCACCCAGGTGCCCCCTAAATGACTATTTTTGTATTAATACTGAAGCTTAGCACTATTGTTGACTTGTTGAAGTTTTTGTCTTTCCTGATCACCTCCTCTTGCTCTTGGTATGAAATAATCAAGTAAAAATTAAGAACATACTGTCATCCAACGTACAATTCCCTTGTGAAGACTTTGACTGTGATGAGGAGAGACTTGCCAGTATTAGTAAAAGGTGGTTGTAGGGGCACCTGAGTGGCTCAGTCAGTTAAGCATCTATCTTCAGCTCAGGTCATGATCTTGAAGTTTGTGAGTTCAAGCCCCGCATGGGGCTCTCTCTGCTGTCCGCGTGGAGCTACTTCAGATTTTCTCTCTCCCTGTCTGCCCCTCCTGCCCATGTTCTCTCTCTCTCTCTCTCTCTCTCTCTCTCTCTCTCTCTCTCTCTCAAATATAACTAAACATTTGTTTAAGTTTCCTTTAAAATAAAAGTTGATTGTAGACTCAAGGAAATCAGCATTTTACTATGGAAAACACGAGCATATGTATAGGCAGAAAAAGGAAGACAGGATTAAGAAGTTAAACCTGTAAAGGAGGTAGGGCTTAACTGATGGGTATGGCTCTGGGAGCCCTGGGATCAGACGGGAAGTGAAAGGAGGAGCCGAGAACAGGAGGGGCATTTCTTTTTTTTTTTTTTTTAATTTTTTTTTTAATGTTTGTTTTGTTTTTTTTTTTTTTTTCCTAGGAGAGAGAGAGACAGCGTGAGCAGGGGAGGGTCAGAGAGAGAGGGAGTCACAGACCGAAACAGGCTCCAGGCTCTGAGCTGGCAGTCAGCACAGAGCCCGACGCGGGGCCCGAACCCACGAACCGCGAGATCATGACCTAAGCGAAAGTCGGACGCTTAACCGACTAAGCCACCCAGGCGCCCCCAGGAGGGGCTTTTCTACCTTTGGACAGGTGGAGATAGAGTAAAACAAACGTGACTGTAGATAAATTGTTAGGGTGCTAGAGGGGCTTTGGAATTAAATGCAGTTACATTTATATTTTTATCTGCTGGCAAGAGGCAGAAGGAGATTTGAAGAGTGGCTCAGTGATTGGAAGTAATTGCTGGAAGGAATGAAGGACGGAGCTGATAAAAATTAAAATATAAAAGGTATTTGGTTGGGATTAGAGACGACACATTTAAGGAGGCACCAAGAAAATACATGTTTGTGAGTTTTGTACCCCTTCTGGGACTCAGAATTCCCGGTGTGGGAACAATACACAAGGCTGATAAATGGATCTGTCCAAGAAGAGGAATTTTCAAGGCAGTTGCAGGCAAATCACTTCAGAAGGATACGAATGTTATAAAAACGTATTGGATCAAGATTGTTAACATTAAAAATAAATTATGTGGGGGCGCCTGTGTGGCTCAGTAGGTTAAGCGTCTAACTTCAGGTCATGATCTCGCAGTTCATGAGTTCGAGCCCCACATCGGGCTCTGTGCTGACAGCTCAGAGCCTGGAGCCTGCTTCACATTCTGTGTCTTCCTCTCTCTGCCCCTCCCTCGCTCAGGCTCTGGCTGTCTCTCTCTCAAAAATAAACATTAAAAAAATTTTAATAAATTATGATAATTTGTGGCTTCTTAATTTTCTTTAATTGGTCTGAAATACTTTTGATATATAACAGGAAAAAACAGTAAGCTTCACAGTGAAAGACTTATTAGTCTTTTGTACAAAATTTTTTTAAATAATTGTTTATTTACTTTGAGAGAGAGAGCAAGAATGTGAGCTGAAGAAAGGCAGTGAGAGAGGGAGAGAATTCCAAGTAGGCTCTGCATTGTCAGCACAAAGCCCGATGCACAGCTCGAACCCACGAACCATGAGATCGCAGCCTGAGCCAAAGCCAAGGGTCAGATGTTCAACCAGCTGAGCCACCCAGGAACCCCAGTCTTTGGTCTTTTAAAACCACCTTTTTTAAATAAACTCACTCTTTCTTGAGTAAATGTTTAGACCCTCAGATTCTCCCCCATCCTTCAGCCTGAGGAGACCAGGGGCCAAGAATGACACTAACCTCTGATATCTTTCCTTCTTTGGCTTTGTCCCTTTCCTTTATGAAAATATTTCTCCTTTCCTTTTTGTCAGTACTGAAGTCTCTCTCTCTCTTTCTCTCTCTCTCTCTCTCTCTCTCTCTCTCTCTCCCCCCCCCTCCTTCTCTCCCTCTCCCTTGCCCTTTCCCTCTTCCTCCCTCCCTCTCTCACTCTCTCCTTTCCTCTCCCCCCCCTTCTCTCTCTCTCTCTGTCATAACCTCCTCCTCCTTTCTATTGTGGGTTCTGTTTTTTTTCTAGCCACCGTGTTTGTGTCTTATATTCATATTCCTTGGTGACTGGGCCTCATAATTTGGCCTGAATTGTTGAAGGACCACAAGAAAACACGACTGACAATAAGGATAAAAATATTTAACATGTATGCCAAATATACTAATTTAAAAAGGTGCTATTAAGATCTTCTAATTTAAATATTTGCAAATACTAAAATTATTTCCTGAAAGGACTATGCAATCCCTTGCTATCTTTCAAAAGAAGAGATCATTGTTTCTGCAGATGCTACAGAATTCACAGACTCCCCTTATGGAAGTTGGTAGCAACTCCTAACACCAAGTTGGTGGTTGCTGAGTGAGAGAAGACTCACAGTATTTCAGATCCTGCATTCCTGATTTCTTTTTCCATAGAAAGATAGACAGATAGATATAATAGATATGTAAGATATATTGGAAAAGATATCTTTCAAAATGCACTATTTTTCCAAGAAGGCAATGTTTTTGGAGTTGCAAACTCATTCTCAAACTTTGTGGTGCCAATTGTCTAATGCCTATTCTTCTGCTGATATTTTAGCTGTTTCCATTTTAATAACTTATCTTAGAAATGCTGCCCTTTGACATTTAGGAATTTTAAATTCTCTTTCATTAAATTCTATTTAATTCTTTAATTCTATTGGGTGTTGTCTCTAAGCTTTTCTAAAAAAGTGTTTAAAGTTTATTTATTTTTGAGAGAGAGAGAGAGAGAGAGAGAGAGAGAGCAAGTGGGGAAGGGGAAGACAGAAAGGGAAACACAGAATCCGAAGCAGGCTCCTGGCCCTGAGCTGTCAGCACAGAACCTGACATGGGGCTCGAACTCATAGACTGTGAGATCATGACCTGAGCCGAAGGTGGATGCTTAACCAACTAAGCCACCCAAGTACCCTATCTCTAAGCTTTTTCAGTTGAACATTACACAAGGCAAGGTGTTAGAAAAGCTTATATTTCAGGAGTCTATTCATATCTTACTTCATGCAACCTGTAAATGGTGGAAGAGATAGGGAGGCTAGAGAGGAGGTGGCCTACACGCTAAGAGAATAGTAGAAATGTCTCCAAAACAGACCGTTAATGAGTCCCATGAGGAGCAGGATACTAGTTCACAAAAGCTTCAAATAACCTAGGGCACTCACATTTGTTATACACTCACTTTGTACCACACTTGAGCTCTGTAAATGTGACTTAAAGCATGTAAGTAGTACTGATAGGCAAGATGGTAAATAAATATACAATTTTACCATATGTTACAAAAATCCTCTTCATAGGGGTTATAACATGCACTCACATTTCTTTCCAAGGACAATGTATTTAAAATTAAATATAAATGCTTGTGCCGACATAAATTTTTATCTTTTATATATGGTAGCACTAAAAGCAAGTACTTGTTATATAGCTGACATTTTTGGGTAATTGGTTTTGTATTTATTGGTTTAAATTATTGTCAGTGCATATTCATTTGTGCGTATGTAAATATTAACTTCCGCCAGCCATTTTTAGATAGTGGGCTCAAACAGGCTCTCAGTCATATCTGTTGTTTGAATGGTTTAAATTAATATTCTAAGAATGTATAAGTTGATTTTATAATATTTTTTAATATTATAGAGAAAACCATTTGTAATATTGGATATGTTCTTCAAAAATGGCATTTAAATATCATCTTAAAATATACTTTAAAAAGTAATTATCTGGGAACTTTCCCACTAGAGAGGAGTTTTGATTCTCTTTCAATCTCAACTGCTATTTTTCCTCTTGAATGTGACATTGAAGAACAATATCTCTTTATCTTTTTATTAGGTCGGGATAAGCCCAAGCATCTCATCCTTGACCATTCCTGGGATAAGTTCTTCAGGCAGACTCCTGCCTTCAAGTTTAGTGGTCTGAGTCATACACAAGGTATGGATTTCTGCATTATAAGCTGTCTGTCATTCTATATGGTTTTGTATTTCAGAGATGATGAAATTATATGTCTGTTGTCTTAATAAATATTTAATAATAATTATACAATTAAAAACTTGGACACAAATTTTAGTAAGTTGCTAGAAAGACATGGGTAGTATTACCTTTATATATATTCATTACATCCTCACCGGTTTTCATTCCATAACATAGAAATACAGCTTGTAAAATATTTTATCTTTGAGATTTTGAATGGTCAAAATCATACCACTTAATTAATATGTTAGCGTGTGAGTCAAAGAAGGTTTTGGAAAATGAAAAATAAATAATATGCTAAAGCTATTCATAATCATGAAAAATAATTGCATCTTTACAAAGCTAATGATTCTCTGAAAATTTATTATAGAATGTTCATCTCTTTGTACTATATATTAATCATCCCTCCTGCACCTTGATGAATAGGAAAAAATCTAAGGCATGAGAAAGAATAATTTTAAATTACATTAAGTTATTCATAACAGTTATGGTAAAGATGATAAAATATGGTTTATCTTAAATTCTTTTAATGTTTATTTTTGAGAGAAAGAGAGAGACACAGTACCAGTGGGAGAGAGTAGAGAGAGAGGGTGACACAGAATATGAAGCAGGCTCCAGTCTCTGAGCTGTCAGCAAAGAGCCCAGTGTGGGGCTGGAACTCACCAAGAGTGAGATCATGAGCTGAGCCGAAGTCAGACACTCAACCAACTGAGCCACCCAGGCGCCCATGAATTATCTTAATACAAAAAGACTAACTGAAATCAGCAGCTACTACTAGCATCCCAATACAAATAGGTTCTTGATTTTTTTCTATTTACTGTAGTATTTATGTTAGCATCCTAAATCTCATTATTTTATTTCATTTGATACAACTTTACTGAATTGAGGAGATTGCAATTCAGAAAAATTAACTTACACAAATCAAGGCAGTCGCTTAATGGTAAAGCTGAACCTCCTTGTATCTGACTTTGAAGTCTATATTTTCAATTTCTTTGTAACACATTTTAAAAAATTGTAAAAAGTTTACAAAAGAGTAGGTGCAGATGGCCAAAGAATGTTTGCAAATATGTTCATAGTCACTAATATTCAAATAGATCTTGATTTAAATGATAGCCACCTGAATTTTTGTTTTTCTTTTTATCTTTATTTTTCATTGAAACCATGGTGAAATTTGAACAAATACTGCTTCGAGGAATACAAGTCACAACATAGTTTCTAAAAAGCACTTTGTGTAATATCTATAAAGAAACTTAGAAATGATCCCCCTTTTGACCCAATAGCTCCAATTCTGGTGAGATCGTTTAAAGAAGGAATCAAAATATTGCATTGTTTATAATAGCAAAAAGTTGGAAATCACCTGAATGCCAAATAACAACTTTATTATATTTGTATTAATTACTTATATGTCTGCGTATATTTTAATTTCACTTACCCATTAATTATATGAGACATTTTCTTTTTTTTTTAAATTTCTCCCTTTGGTTCTACAGTTTCAGTCTTCCCGTATTATGAAATCAATAAAAAATTCACCTACATTTTCTTTTGTTTCTTCTTTGTAATGGGGAAAGAGTTACATGCAGATAGGCATCTTTTTCTTTTACTCCTTTAATTCATCCAGATTTTGCTTTTTTGCTATGTAATTATAATCTAGTTTGATTCCCCTCATCTAATTAGCAAGTTTCCCATCTTCTCATTCAATAATGATAATCATTTTGTAGCTATTTACTGTTGCAGGCTGTATTCAGATAAAATATATTCTGTTACATGGATCTACATTTTAGGTCTTATTCTCGTGCCATACACTTTAAATCCTACAGTTTTATATTTTATTATTCTGTTTCTTTCTTTTCATGATCTTTTAAATGATTTATTTCCTTTGATCACCTGTTTGTCCTTATGGAAAAAATTTGAAATAACTTTTTTATCAACTCTCAAAGAAATCCCAATAAACATTTGGTTGCAATTACATTAAACCTATACACAAATTTGGGGAAAACTACACCTTTACAATAATCTTCTTCTCCCAGACCATTTATTTCCTCATTTTCCAGCATAATGTTTATAAATAATTCAAATAATGAGGTAAAGGGGCCAAAAGGTAAAAAAAAAAAAAAAAATACATAAATAAAAATAAGGTGCCAGGGAGTTGCTCACTCTAAATGTGGAGTTGTATATGGGAATTACGGAAATTATGGTTTCCTTTACCAAACTCAACAATCTTATTGCATTAGTTTATAAACTTTATATCTCTGTTTCTTAATTTTGTACTGCTCATGTATTTAAATGACTTTCCTTGTTTGGCTGGGTTTTTTTTTAAATTTCCAATTCTTTATTCTTTAGCAAGTGATTTTTAATATATCTTCAAATTTAAATAAATAAGCAATCCAGTTAGTAATTATTTATAATGTCATTTCTATGCAATACAGAGGCTAACATTGTCTATTCCAATTTAAAATTTTCTAATGTGAAATAAAGAGATTCTGAAAGTACTTTCTTAATTATAATTCATATTGTTCTTATTGTCTTCACATGGTTTTCAAATTTAATCCAATTTTCTCCTGGATTCTTTATTGATTTCCCTAGTGTCTTCTGTGATTTGTTTCTTTTTTCTATAAACAATGCATATCCTGCCTCTACAGTGGGTCAGCAGTTGAAGGTGCACTCCCTGCTGCTCTATATAATAAGATCTCCAAAGGGAGCTGTTTTCTCTAGAAACTTTCTCTAGAAATTTCTTGTTTTCTCTGGTGTTCTTATGTGGCATTAGTATTAGAGATGTTCCTGAGGATTTGGAGGGCATAAACATTAAGGGAACAACAGAAACGGGCGCTCTGTTTCTTGCACTGCTATTGGCATTTTTAGGGACTTAGGGATTCATTTGCCATGCTGTAAAAATTACCTGTAGGGATAATCTCATGTACCATGTAAAGCATTTATAACCTTAAAACTAAGTCTTTCCTCGGTGAATATTTCAGAACTATAAAGATCATCTTACTCTTTTTTTTAAAGTTTATTTATTTATTTTTGAGAGAGACAGAGACCACATGAGTGGAGGAGGGGTAGAAAGAGAGGGAGAGAGAAAAAGAGAATCCTAAGCAGGCTCTGTGCTGTCAGTAAAGAGCCCCATGGNCTCCATGCTGCCATCACAGAGCCAGACATGGGCTCAAACTCATCAAACTGTGAGATCATGACCTGAACAGAAATCAAGAGTTGGATGCTTAACCAACTGAGCTACCAGGGTGCCCCAAAGATTATCTTATTCTTGACCAGTTTTCACCTAAATGTATACAGTGAAATACTAATTTCAAGAGATGGAAGTGGGTATGATATGAGAAAAGAAGAAAAAAGAAAAACTAAGTTCTCTGCTTAAATTTGGGAAATACCACCTTAAACGAAGTTCTGTTTGTGGCAGTGTTTCCTAGGACTTTTTTTTTTCCCTAATGCAATCTATATTTCCATATAGAGGAAACGACATGCTTAATATATATCTGGCTAAGAAACATACATTTGTAAATATTGCTCTCAGATGAACTGATTCTGCAGAGAGGTTCTAAACTTGAACTCTCCAGAGTGCCATATACTATGACAGTGCATTCAGTTCATTTAAGTGAAATGCTCAGCATTAAAGGAAGACCACTGACAGCCTCTAAGACTAGTGTATGTTTCTCAGTGTGAGCGCTGCTGTTTTATTTCGTGGTTAGCTATTCTGTGCATCATCCTAGTCTCAACCTGACTTCGGAAACATTTTCACAAATGTTTAACAATCTGCAAAAGGACGTAGATAAAAATAATTTCTGCAAACATTCTCATATTAACTTCTTTATGAAATTTTAGTTCCTTTGTATTCATAAATCCTTTAATAGAGGCACTTACGTCAGTCGGTTAAGCATCTGACTCTTGATTTCAGATTGGGTCATGATCTCATGGTTCATGAGATTGAACCCCACATAGGGCTCCATGCTCAGTGTGGAGCCTGCTTGTGATTCTCTCTCCCTCTCCCTGTGCCCCAACCCCTGCTCATTCAGTCTCATTCTCATTCTCTGTCTCTGTCTCTCTCTGTCTCTCTCTCTCTCTCTCTCTCTCAAAATAAATAAATAAACATTAAAAAATAAAATATTTTCATAAAATTGGATCTCTGTATATCAAGATATCGAAGAAGACTAGAATTCTAGCCATTGACACTAGTTTTTAACATTGGAAAAAGACATTCACATCCATTTTATTCCTCTAAGAAAACTTTTTTTTTCTGGAATTTTTCTTCCTTAGAGTGAGTTCCATGCTATGGTGTAGATAGCTCAATACTTCATTTTGTTTTTAATAACTTCACTGTCCTTTCTGTTATCATCTTCTCAAAATTGGTGACAGGAATTAGACCAGAGGGCGTGGTGCAGGGGAGAGGGAAGGAGTCTTCTGTCAGTGAAGAATGTTAACCTGCCAGGTTTTCACTTTGAAGCTTATTCTTGTCTACACGTCTAATTAGTTAGAATAACCAAGACTGAGATAAGCGTATAGGTGAATTGTGATCTCAGAAGACATTCTGCTACAAAGCTGATACATTTATAAGACTTGAAGTGTTCTTTTTCTCTTTCACTTAGGAAGTAATCAAATGTCACTGAAGCAAAATCAAGATTAAGCCCCTGAGAAAAAAATATCTTAGCTGTTACATTTTCCTGGGTCTTCTGACTGTGACATTTAAAAAGCCAGGGCTGGGTTGTGTGTGTTGGGAGGAAAACTCTTAATATACATCATACTGTAGCTCTAGAGAGTTAAGTGCTACTTTACAAATATATGTATATATAAAATTAGACCTAGGAGTCTAGGAAGAGATCCACGCTACACAGACCAGTATTAGACTTGTAGTCTGAGAATTTGTTGTGTTCTGGTTTTGACTGTAACCTGGAAAAGTTGTATTAGCTTCAGCTAGTTTCCGTATTCTCTAGAACCTATTCTGAGCTTCTTAAAAAATGAAAATCAGTTTTGCCAAATAGGATCTTTTTTGAAGAACAAATAAAATTGCGTATGTGAAGAAATTTCTAACCACTAAAATTAGGTACAATTCTTGGTTGTTAGCGTTATCTGTATAGGTGAAAATAGGTAAACACGAAGATAGATTCCTGGTGTTCTTCAGTTTTATAAGAAATAAGATAACAGGCTGCTGGTACATGCCAAGAAATATATTTCTGAAAATGAATAAAGAAATAAATAATAGCTTTTTTTTCTTGTGAAATCTATTTGTTTTCTAGGTGAAACAATTGCTAAACAAATGATTTTAATATTCATCAATTACTCATTGATGAAAGAGTTTTGTTACCCTAGGTGAATACTAGTTTTCTATAAAAGAATTTTTTACAAAACAGTAGTTATCTATTGCCGTATTTGTATCTATATTTTTTAAATTATCCAACTTTGTTCTTCCTTTTCATATCCCTAAGCCTTTATGTATGCCATTCTTATTCAAAATTTTCATTAAAAAAATATTACCAGGGGCACCTCGGTGGCTCAATCGGTTAAGCATCTGACTTCAGCTCAGGTCATGATCTTGGGGTTCTTGAGTTCGAGCCCTGTGTCAAACTCTGTGCTGACAGCTCAGAACCTGGAGCCTGCACAAATTCTGTGTCTCCCAATCTCTCTGCCCCTCCCTGGCTCACACTCTGTCTCTCTCTCTCAAAGATTAATGAACATTAAAAAAAAAAAATCACCAAATTTCAGTTATTTGTATACCATCTTCACAAACTCTGACATACCTTTGTATCACCTATATAATAATTTACTTAAGAATATTTTAATGGAAAACAGTGTCACTTGTCATGACCAATAGCAATGTACTCCGTGTAAGGAACTATTTCAAATACTTTACAGGGGCGTCTGGGCTGCTCAGTTACTGAAGCATCTGGCTTCGGCTCAGGTAATAATTTTCATGGTTCGAGCCCCACATCAGGCTCTCTGCTGTCAGTGTGGAGCCTGCTTCAGATCCTCTGCCCCTCTCTCTCTGCCCCTCCACCACTCACACTCATGCTCTCTCTCTCTCTCAATTTCAAAAATAAGTAATATTTAAAAAAACACTTTATAAATATTAATGGATTTAGTCCTCACAATAACCCTTTGATATAGAGTGTACTGATACCCCTATGTGATATGTATACTGAGACATATAGGAGTTATGTGCAAGATCACACCCACAGTATATATATATACTTGAGCTTGCGTTTGAATATAGGGCTTGGGCTCTACCCAGATACACAATACTGTTATAAATAGAAGACAGCTGTAAAATGTCTGTCAATAAATAATGTAATAGAAATTTAAAATATCTGCCCAAGTTTCTCTCAGCACTATCTGAAGAATAATTGTTGCAAAACAGTTTTCCTGGGAAGGAGAATCTGAGAAGGCAGTTGGTATTCAGGAAGTTTCTTAGGGAATGCTCTTAGGATCAAAGCCCCTGGGAAGAAGAGAATGAAGCAAGACTGAACAGAGGGGGAAGATGGGGACAAAGGTGTCAGCTCACACATGACAAGCACTGAAACTAGGCTGGCTCTTCACAGTTGCCCCAATTGGAGATGAGGAGGCCGGGATTTATACCTCCATATCCTTGACCTCCCCCCCACTCTCCCCCCCCCCCCAGCCTACTGCCTCCCTCAGTTTATCATTAAATGCAGTTTGCCCCAGGAAAGCAATGTGACCTTGGTCAGTATGTATGTGAGTCTATTGTTGGACTTTCTATTTGCTTCCTGTTGTCAACTCACCTGTCCTTGCACTACCATATGGCAAGTCTTGATATGTGGTAACATAAATCCTTCCAATTTTTCCTATTCTTCAAGATTTTTATAGTTATTCTAAATCCTCTGTGCTTTTATCAGACTTTTAGAATCAGCTAGTTAATTTCCAAATACACACAGATACACAGATACATAGACACACACATATGCCTGCTAAGATTTGCATTTGAATTGTATTGAAATTATGCACTGATTTGGGGGTAACTGACGTCTTAGAAATGTTGAGCGATTGAGTCTTTTAAATCTACCCATTTGGCTTTTCCCTCCATCTCTTTATCCAAATGGTTGTCTTATTTCTTCAAGATTTATTTAAAAGGCCACCATTTTGGGGCGCCTGAGTGGTGTCCAACTTCAGCTCAAGTCATGATCTCACGGTTCGTGGGTTCGAGCCTTGCGTCGGACTCTGTGTTGACAGCCAGCTCAGAGCCTGGAGGCTGCTTCACATTCTGTATCTCCCTCTCTCTCTGACCCTCCCCCTTCTCATGCTTCCTCTCTCTCTCTCTCTCTCTCTCTCTCTCTCTCTCTCTCTCTCTCTCTCAGAAATAAATAAAAACATTAAAAAAATTTTAAATAAAAAGGCACCATTTTGTTGGTGCTGATTTGATATGTCAGCATTATCATGGACTATACTGCCATGTGTATTTGGTTTCTTTCTGGGTTATCACTACAATTCCACTGATCTGTCTTTGTGAACCGAAACTACACTGTTTTAATTAGAGAGGCTTTATAATGTACTTTAATATGTGTTGAAGAGAGCTCTCTCACATTACTTTTCCTTCTCAGAGTTATACTGGCTATTCTTTCTTATTTATGTATCCATATGACTGTTATAATAAACTCATTTACCTCCAGAGAAAACCAGATAGAATATTTATTGGAATTATTTTGAATTTATCATTTAAATTTTAACTTTATACCTGTTGGAAAAATTACATTTCTGTGATATTTAATCTTTGTATCAATGTCCATTTTATGTATTTTTACTAGTTCCCAACTTTTGATCTTTAGAAATGTTTAACCTGTATTTTTTAATAGATTTTCAAATATCTTTTTTATATATTTTGAATGTGTCTAATGGACAAATCATGCTCAAAATCATTATATATTAATTATATTATAAATTAATTATATTATTATATAAATTATATAATCATTGTATTAATAACTATATTGTTAATAACATATTTCATTTTTTTGTGATATTAGAGGAACAGTAAATAGATAATTTTTGTCAAATAATATAAGCTATTTTTGTGATTATTTATACTTAGTATTTTATAACTATTTTTTTTTGCGTTTTCTTTTTTCTTTTTTTTAATTTCTTAATAGTTTATTGTCAAATTGGTTTCTATATAACACCCAGTGCTCATCCCCACAAGTGCCCTCCTCCATTTCCATCACCCCCCTTCCCCTCTTCCCCACCCCCATCAGCCCTCAATTTGTTCTCAGCATTCAAGAGTCTCTCATGGTTTGCCTCCCTCCCTCTCCCCCACTATTTTTCCCCTTCTTGTCCCCCATGGTCCTCCATTAAGTTCCTCCTAATCCTCCTATACTTGCAAACATATGGTATTTGTCCTTCTCTGCCTGACTTATTTCGCTCAGCATAACACCCTCAAGTTCCATCCATGTTGCTTCACATGGCCAGATTTCATTCTTTCTCATTGCCATGTAGTATTCCATTGTATAGATTAACCTCATCTTCTTGATCCATTTTTCCATTGATGGACATTTAGGCTCTTTCCATGTTTTGGCTATTGTTGAGAGTGCTGCTATGAACATTGGGGTCCATGTGCCCCTATGCATCAGCACTCCTGGATCCCTTGGGTAAATTCCTAGCAATGGTGCTGCTGGGTCATAGGGGAGTTCTATGGTTAATTTTTTGAGGAACCTCCACACTGTTTTCCAGAGGGGCTGCACCAGCTTACATTTCCACAAAGAGTGTAGGAGGGTGCCCATTTCTCCACATCCTCGCCAGCATCTAGAGTCCTCTGATTTGCTCATTTTTTATAACTGATTTTAAATGCAGCAGGTAACTATTTATTTTCTCTTATTGCTTCCTAGAACACATAAAGGCTTTACTGGAAACAATAAGAGTATTCTTTGCTCAAGAATAGAAAATCTTTAATCATTTTCATGAGAAAGATTAATATAATCAAAAACATTATTATATAATGACTCTTACATTACTTTAGTACTCTTGGTATTCCCTGATGCACTAGTAAAAAGATTAGTATACTATTCAAAACATTTGACACAATGTTGATAATCTCTGCAAGGACTAATTAAATTTTATCTTTAATTTAAAGAAAAGATTTAGAGCCTCAGTTTAGGTTGTTGTCATTAGAGTAATCACAATATAAGGAAATGCTACTTCTGGTTGCACAAATACTCCTGGCAGATAAATGCATATGGACGATCCCTTTAGCCATATTGCTCTATTCTACTTAAATTTCTTTTTTTTCTTTAAAACATCATCAGGCCTTTA
This sequence comes from Hyaena hyaena, assembly GCF_003009895.1. Classification (NCBI taxonomy): domain Eukaryota; kingdom Metazoa; phylum Chordata; class Mammalia; order Carnivora; family Hyaenidae; genus Hyaena; species Hyaena hyaena. Next base: position 6,275,931 of record NW_024080644.1, on the reverse strand, counting down.
AGTTTTCACAGAATTTTCTACATATAAATAAAACTAACCGGATATAATTTTAGTAAATTTCACATAATTTTGAAAATGTTCAGTATTCTATTGTAGCTTTATTTAAATATGGATATAGAGAGAGACAGATAAATGTTAGTTAACATCCCTTTATTCTTTGACAATTAATGCCTCTGTTGTCAACATGAAGCCATTCAGTTGGCCAATACAAGAAGTTCTTTGGGTTCCAGGAAGCAGAACTTGCAGATCTAATATTGCTCGTTGCATTTGGCTTTGTGTAAGTTGTATTGGTGTAACTTTTGCTCATTTTAATGATACTAGGTGGGTTCTTATTTTTTTTTTTTAATTTGAGAGAGAGAGAGCGAGAGGGTGGATGAGCAGGGGAGAGGGGCAGAGAGAGAGGGAGGGAGAGAATTAAAAGCAGGCTCCATGCTCAGTACCAAGCCAAAAGCAGGACTCAAACCCCATGACTCTGGGATCATGACCTAACCTGAAATCAAGAGTGGGATGCTCAACCAACTGAGCCTCCCAAGTGCCCCAATATTAGGTTGTTTTTACCTCTGTCATTAATTTGTGAAACTTTTTAATTTTATCCATTAAAAATCATTTTGGTATCTCCCTGAGATAAATTTCTTTTCTTTTTTCTTTTACAGTTTTTCTATTTATTTAATAATCTGTATACCCAAGTGGGATTCAAACTCACAACCCCGAGTTCAAGAGTCATGTGCTCTTCAGTCTGAGCCAGCCAGGCACCCCTCCCTGAAAGATTTTTTTCCAGTCTGTTATTTGTTTATTATATTTCATTATAGAATTTTCCCCATATTTTTTCTGCAGTTTTATGGTAAAATCACACCTGACTTTATATCCTCTGGGTCACCTGTGTTGGTTAGAAGGATTTTATTCTCAGTGCACCTGGGTGGCTCAGTCAGTTAAGCCTGACTTCACCTCAGGTCATGATATAGTTTGTGGGTTTGGGCCCTACATCGGACTCTGTGCTGACAGCTCGGAGCTTGGAACCTGCTTCAGATTCTCTGTCTCCCTCTCTCTCTGCTCCTTCCCTGCTTGCACTCTGTCTCTCTCTCTCAAAAATAAACATTAATTTTTTTTTAAAAAAAAGGAAGAGTTTTGTTCTTCAAACAATGTGAAGATAGATTACTAAATTTTTTTCAGGAATTTTTAAAGTTTTAAAAAATATTTATGTATGAAATTCATTTGGAATTTATCTGTATGTGCAAAATCTTCCCTTGTTTTTTCTTCAGCCAGATAGGAAGTTGTGATTGTATCATTTGTGAAATAAGCCAGCTCTTCCTGAAATGGAAACACTGTTAATATAATTAATATATAAATAATACATTGTTAATTATTCAATTAATATAAATCAATAATGGTTTATATTTTGATTTATATGGAAATATATTATTATATAATATAATGATTCAAAATTGAATATATTAACTGTTTAGTAGCTTTAGTATTATTAATATATTAATTAATTGATGACTATGTTAATAAGATAATATCTTCTTATACACATACTCTGTGATCTATTTATGGTCATTCTCTCTGTTGTTTCATTAATTAACTAGTTTATAACTAGCCAGTATCTTTTTAAAATTTTTAAATTAAAAAAATTATTCTAGTATAGGTAATATAAAGTATTATATTAGTGTCAGGTGTACAATATAGTGATTCAGAATTCTATACATTACTCTATACATTGTCCATCATGATAAATCTAGTCTTAAACCCCTTCGCGTATTTCACCCATCCCTCCACATACCTCCACTCTGGCAACCATCAGTTTGTTCTCTATCATTAAGAGTGTGATTCTTTGTTTCTCTCTTTTTCCTTTGCTCATTTGTTTTGTTTCTTAAATTCTACCTACAAGTGAAGTCATGTGCTATTTGTCTTTCTCTGACTGACTTATTTCACTTAGTATTATGCACTGTCTATCCATCCATATTGTAGCAAATGGCAAGATTTTATTCTTTTTTTATGGCTGAGTTATATCCTATTGCATATATACACTACATCTTCTTTATCCATTCTTTGTTTTTTTTTTGTTTTTTTTTTTTTAATGTTTTATTTATTTCTAGGAGAGAGAGAGACAGCATGAACAGGGGAGGGTCAGAGAGAGAGGGAGTCACAGACTGAAACAGGCTCCAGGCTCCGAGCTGGCAGTCAGCACAGAGCCCGACGCAGGGCTCGAACCCACGAACCGTGAGATCATGACCTAAGCGAAAGTCGGACGCTTAACCGACTAAGCCACCCAGGCGCCCCTTCTTTATCCATTCTTTGGATGGATACTAGGCTGCTGCCATAATTTGGCTATTGTAAATAATGCTGCAGTAAACATAGGGTCACATATATCTTTTTTATTTAGTGTTTTTGTATTCTTTACATAAATACCCAGTAGTAGAATTACTGCATCATATGGTAGCTCTGCTTTTAATTTCTTGACGAACCTCCATACTGTTTTTTCACAATGGCTGTACCAGTTTACATTCCCACCAACAGTGCTTTAGGGTTCCTTTTTCTCTACATCCTTGCTTGTTGTTTGTTTTGTTTGTTCCGTTTTGGATTATAGCCATTCTGACAGATGTGAGGTGATATTTCATTGTGGTTTTGATTTACACTTCCCTGATGATTAGAGATGTTAAGCATCTTTTCATGTGTCGGCCATCTGTCTGTCTTCTTTGGAGAAATACCTGTTTCTGTTATCTGCCCAGTTTTTAATTGAATTATTTAGTTTTATGTTGTTGGGTTGTGTAAGTTCTTTATGTATTTTGGATACTAACTCTGTATCAGATATGTCATTTGCAGATATCTTCTCTCATTCACTATGTTGTCTTTTAGTAACAATTGTGATTTTTAATAGTACATGTTAATATCTGATAAGCCTAGTCCTTTTCTCTGTTCTCAGTATAACACATCAAAAACCACAGATATAAATTATTAATTTTGATGTTGTTTAAAAAATAGCCTATTATCAGTGTAGGATATTTGGGAAGTAAGAACAAAACACTATCAGTGACTATATTACAGGGTGGCTGGCTGCCTTAGTCAGAGAATTATGTGCTCTTGATGTCAGGGTTGTGAGTTCAAGTCTCACGTTGGGTGTAGCACTTAAGAAAAACAAGAATGGTCAGTAATGTATTTTTCCATCTTAAAACAGTAAGTCTTAGTTTTACATGTGCCTTTTGATAAGTCATTTAATTTCTCTTCTAGTTATATTACCTGCCTTTAATGTTTCAGTGGTGACACATATCACTCAAACTCTTGTTTTCACAGCATGACTTCATAAATTCTCAAGAGAATTTCATAGCTCAACTCAGCTATATTATTGCCATTGAATTAAAGCCAAAATCTTTCTCTAGTAAAAAAAAAAATTTCCTTATTTTTATGTTGTTATTGTTATAGAAAATATTATGCATTATCCTCCAAATGAGAAAATATATTTTAAGCAATATTTGTTATCCCAATAATGATTCACCAAGATAACATATTCTAACTCAGCATTAATCCAGATAATAAACATGAAGCCAAAACTCTGTGTCTTAAGGCACTTATAGGATGATAATTTTGCTTTTATTGTTGTTGCTACCACACTCATTGTTAATATGGATGTTATGTTATTCTTATTTTCGAATCCTTGCTATAATCAATAGAAATTACATACTTAAAGAATATGTAATTTAGAAGTTAATAGCTTTAAAGACAGCACCCATGTTTTCTCAGTTATGACTCATTATTTAGTAAAGTGTAAAGTAGCAAGACTTAAAATATCTATATAAATAATTCCTTGCCAGTGAAAATCCATTTCATCCAGAAATAAAAGCTGCTACATTTAAAACAGATTATTACCGTTACAACTTCAAAAAATAAAATAAATATCTTCAGAAGAGAAACAAGCCAAAGGGGATTAAAAATTAGTATGTCTTGGGGCGCTCGTATGGCTCAGTCAGTTAAGCTTCTGACTTTGGCTCAGGTCATGATCTCATGGTTCATAGGTTCATGCCCCCACATCAGGCTCTGTGCTGACAGCTCAGACCCTCGAGTCTGCTTCTGATGCTGTCTCTCTCTCTCCCTCTCTCTCTCTCTCTCTCTGCCCTTCTCCCACTTGTGCTCTCTCATTCTCACTCTCTCAAAAATAAATTAAAAAAATAGTATGTCTTTAGGTGTCACTTTGTAAACAAAATACCATTTAAGAGAATTGCGCTTCAGTAAAAAATGTTTCTTCATAATAAAATATTTTTCTGACCCAGTAAATGGTGCACAGAAATAGTGTTTTCCTGATATGGTTATAGTGAACTCTACCCTGCTGCCAATTCAAATAACTTTAGGCAAGAAATTCACCCTCAGACCTTTTAATTTTTTTCATTTAAAAAAATCTGTCACCTGGCGTCTCCCTGTTCTGCTCAGAATCTGCTTCAGATGTTGTGTCTACATCTCTCTCTCCCCATCCCCTGCTCACTCTCATTCTCTCTCTCGCCCCCTCTCTTTCAGAAATAACTATTAAAAAAAAAAAAAGAATCAAGCTTAATCAGAACAGCAGAGCACACTGTTATTACCACTCCCATTGCATGATCAACAAGTATTAAGTCACAAATACAACAAGTTATAAGAGGCACCCCCTGTGTGAGGTACACACACAGGGAAGACCTACAACTCAGAGTACACCAGACATGAAGAAAAACCCATTGGCACATCAGCCCCCACACTAAATGAAAGGGTACCTCTCCCACCTAAAAAATTACAAGGCCTACAAACAACAACGAGAAAGTAACTTACTCTTTTTTTTTTTTAATGTTTTTATTTATTTCTAGGAGAGAGAGAGAGACAGCGTGAGCAGGGGAGGGTCAGAGAGAGAGGGAGTCACAGACAGAAACAGGCTCCAGGCTCTGAGCTGGCAGTCAGCACAGAGCCAGACGCGGGGCTCGAACCCACGAACCACGAGATCATGACCCAAGCGAAAGTCAGACGCTTAACCGACTAAGCCACCCAGGCGCCCCGAAAGTAACTTACTCTTAAGAGAAAAGTCAAATATTAGAACCGAAGTGGGACATGGCACAGATTCAAACTATCTGACAGAGTGTTCACATTAGTCTGATATGTTTAAGCTTCGAATGGAAAAGCTGGAGAATATGACAAATTGAATTAATTTAAGCAATGAGATGGAAATGAAAAGAATCAAACAAATGCTCAGAATGGAAGCACAGAAAAAGTATAAATAATGTCTTTGGTGGACTTATTAATAGATTTGACACAGCCATGGAAAAAAAAATCGATGATCTTTAAGTTAGTTCAGTGAAATTTCACTGATGTAAAGATAAAGAGAAAATAAGGCAGAAAAACAGAGATCATTGAAGAGTTATAGAACAGTATCAAACAGTCTCACATATTTATAATGACAGTTCCAGAAGGCAGAGAGATAGAATACCACAGATGAAAAGAATAAATATTTGAAAAGATAATGACTAAGGTGTTTTGTTGTTGTTGTTTTGCTTTGATTTGTTTTTTATGATGGAGATGGTCATGTGATGATAAATTGAGTTTGAGTTACTTTCGTACAAAAAGTAGAACAAGGGGCCCCTGAGTGGCTCAGTCAGTTAAGCATCTGACTTTGGCTCAGGTCATGACCTCATGGTTCATGGATTCAAGCCCTGTGTCGGGCTCTGTGCTGATAGCTCAGATTCTGTGTCTCCCTCTCTCTCTTTCCCTCCCTTGCTCATGCTCTATCTCTCAAAAATAAATAAATAAGCATTAAAAAAAAAAAAAAGTAGAAACAGGAGGATTCCAGCACTAGCTGGTTAGTTTATGTTAATTCCTAAACAAATTATTGCTAGGTCATTAAAATCACATAGAATACTTATAATGAAAACAAACATGAATAGTAATAATAGCATGGATCGATTAAGAGCAAGCTCTAGGGGCGCCTGGGTGGCTTAGTCGGTTAAGCGTCCGACTTTCGCTTAGGTCATGATCTCGCGGTTCGTTGGTTCGAGCCCCGCGTCGGGTTCTGTGCTGCCTGCCAGCTCAGAGCCTGGAGCCTGTTTCGGTCTGTGACTCCCTCTCTCTCTGACCCTCCCCTGCTCACGCTGTCTCTCTCTCTCTACTAGAAATAAATAAAACATTTAAAAAAAAAAAAAAAAAGAGCAAGCTCTAACACTTTAACCTAGTTTTACAGATCTTCCTTGACTTAAGATGGGGTTATAGCCCAGTAGAGCCATTGTAAGTTGAAAATAACGTAAGTTGAAAATGCACATAACACCTCTAGCCTACCAAACATCAAAGCGTAGCCTAATTGACATTAAACCTTTAAATCAAAACATTTACCTTAGCCTGCAGTTGGGCAAAATCCTCTAAGACAAAAGGTGCGGAACATCTCGAGTAATTTGTTGAATACTATAGTGAAAGTGAAGAACAGAAAGTGTACCAGTTGTTCACCCTTGTGCTCAGGTGGTTGACGGCTCACTGCCACTAACTCCCCAGAGTCATGAGAGAGCATCGCACAGCATATCACTCGCCCAGGAAAATATCAAACTTCAAAATTCGAAGTACAGTTTCTGTTGAGTATGTATTGCTTTTGCACTCACAAGGAACTGTCTATATTTTGCTAAACTCTCAGATCTTGGGAAATATGTAATAATTATGTTCTTCGTTTCCTACAAGGCATTAGACAGATTCCATTATGAGATCCTTGTAATACAAGTAAATGCATTCCAGTCTATTGAGCATTTATATCCAAAACGTCTTATAAATGGCCGTTTACTCTGTCATGATAGTCACTCCCTTTTCCTTATGCTTTCAGCTCCCTTGTTTGTCTTCCTTCTTGTATTCACCAGGCAAACCCACAACCGTTGGTGAATTTAGTAGTGATTGTGCATTAATACTGCATAAAAAACAACCTCATAATCTCAATGTTTTGTAACCAGAAACATTCATTTTTCTTGCTCGTGGATCTGCTGATTAGCTGAGTTCTTTAGATTTTGAATCAGTTTCAGGGCTGTTCTATATGTTTCTCATTCTGGGATGTACGTAGAACATGGTCTTATTGTGGCTGGAAGAAGCACAAGAGAAGTAAGTTCTAGGGTCCCAACTTGTATGCCATCACCTACCCCGACATTCCATTGGTCAAATCAAGTCACACTTAGTATCACTGGAGATAAGAAATATACTCTGTCTACCTTAACATGGGAAATGTCAAAGTCTAATCACAATCAAACCCTGGCCATGAGTATATAATAATAATAATAAAGAAGAGTGAAGTATCAGGAAAAGTAGCCCTGTCTCCTACAGTAGACACCAACCAACTCTGCCTTTTCTACACTTGCACACAGGTAGCTGAATAGGGGTGGGAGACAAAGAAAAAGACACAAAACAAAACAAACCTCTGAGTTTATTTTCATTATTAGGGCCTAACGGTTTGTATTCCTGTCACAAGCCAACGTAATATTGACACCTTGATCCGATGGCCCCTGCAGCCACCAACCCACTTGTCTATTTTTCTTTAAAGAAAAATTCCTAGAAAAAGTTATCTATCCTCACTGTCTCTGCTTTATTTTTTTTTTTTAAGTTTATTTATTTATTTGGAGAGAGAGAGTGTGCATGGGGGAGGGGCAGAGAGCCAGAAAGACAGAATCCCAAGCAGACTCTGCACTGTCAGTGCAGAGCCCAATGCAGAGCTTGAACTCACAAACTGTGAAATCATGACCTGTGCCGAAATCAAGAGTCATATATAACCTACTGAGCCACCCAGGCGCCCCTGTCTCTGCTTCTTTATCTCTGTTATCAGTTCTCTTATTCACTTCAGTGAGAATCTAATCTTAACTCAACTAAAATAGTTTTGTCAAGGAAATCATGACTTTCATGTTGCAGAATCTACAGGTCAGTGCTATGTGCTTATCTCGCTTTATCTCTCAGTAGCATTTGACATAGTTGCCTCTTCTCTCCTTGACATGTTATATTAACCTGACTTTCGGTTTTCCTTCTATGTCATTGTTTAGCCCTTGTGAGTCGTCTTTTCAGTCTTTTATCTGCTATCAGAACTCTAGATGTTAACTTGATTTAAGGCTCAGTCCTGTCTCTTTTCCAGTTATAGTATCTTCCTGGTCATTTCTTTTAGACTTGGGGATACTATCCATTCATCGTGAACTCCTGACTTACATCTCCAATTCCAGAATTTCTCTTGAATTTCAACTGCTTATTTTCTTCTTCACATGGATATTTAGTAAGTAGGTACCTCTTACTAAATAGTACTCTTGATATACCTGTCCCCTCACAAGCTAATTTATTCCTCAAAGATTTCTCCATCTGAGTTAATGGCATCATTATTTATCTAGTTCATCTTGCCAAACACCTAAGAGTCATACTTGATTCCTTTTTTTTTCCCCGCACTGCAAACTCCCAGCCTGTCAGTGAATGCTGATCACAAAGGCATAAATCTGTATCTCATTTCTGATCCCTTTTTTTCAGCTCCACCACTTTTACCTTCAGTAGTTCATATCACTTGAACTACTACAATTCTACAATTGCTTCCTATAATCTGACCTCATAGAAGAGACTGGTCTGTTGTAAAACATAAATTGCATCTTGTCACTATGCTGTTTTAAACCACCCTGTGTCATCCATGGCCGTTTAAAAACCTTTAGGTTTGGAGGCACCTGAGTGGCTCAGTTAAACGTCTGACTTCAGCTCAGGTCATGATCTTGCAGTTAGTGGGTTCGAGCCCCGCATCGGGCTCTCTGCTGACAACTCAGAACCTGGAGCCTGCTTCTGATTCTATGTTTACCTCTCTCTGTGCCCCTCCCCCCTCATGCTCTTGTCTCTCTCTCAAAAGTAAGTAAACATTGAAAAACAATTTTTTTAATAAAAAGAATTTAAAAAAAAAATAAAAACCTTTAGGTTTTAAACCTCCTAAACTTTAGGAGGTGAGGTCAGAAAGGCCACCCATTTTCTGGTCCATGCTTTTTTTTTCCCCTGACCTTACCTTCTCTAATCTCTCCCACCCTTCACTTAGCTGCTGCAACATTCTGAAATGATTTCTGTTTAAGCATTTAAATTGCTCACCCTTCTGCTTGGAACCCTCTCACCCCACCTAATTGGTTACCTACTTCTAAATCCTTTAAATGCCTCCATTCAGTGTCACTTCTTTAGAGAAGTTTTCCCTGAAAAGACCCTTTACTAATTCCCTTCCTAAACAATTAACTTAAAACCAATTGTGTAGTTATCTACTTATTTATTTCTCTTCTTGCCCCCACTTTTATTAAGTTCCACACCACAAACGATACTTTCTGTCATTCCCTATGGAATTCCCAGCAACTATAACATTTCTTTATTCAACTCATGCATGTACTAATATTCATTGAGAGCTACTATCTACTAAGATCCTGTTCTAAATTATATAGATACAGCAGGGAGCTAAACAGACAAAAATCTCTGCCCTGCTGGGATTTACATGCTAGTAGGAAAAGACAGGCAATAATCAAATAGGATGAGGAGAGAAAATAGTTAGGGGAGGGGGATAAGGAAGGTCGTGGTGCTAGAGGTGCAGGGTTTTTTTTTTTAATGTTTTTTTTGTATTTATTTTTGAGAAAATGCAAGAGGGGGATGGGCACTGAGAGCAAAACAGAGGATACAAAGTGGGCTCTGTGCTGACAACAGCGAGCCTGATGTGGGACTCGAACTCACGAACCATGAGATCATGACCCGAGCCGAAGCCAGATATTCAACCAACTGAGCCACCCAGGTGCCCCTAGAGGTGCAGTTTTGAAGAGGGTCATGAATGAATTAGCCTGCAGAGGTGACTATAATAAATGGCTGATAGAGACTTATCTGAGTCTATACCATCTATGTGTTGTGTAAAACTATAAACTACTCAGCAACTTTTTTTTTTTTTTTTTATTTCTAGGAGAGAGAGAGAGACAGCATGAGGGGAGGGTCAGAGAGAGAGGGAGTCACAGACTGAAACAGGCTCCAGGCTCTGAGCTGGCAATCAGCACAGAGCCTGACGCGGGGCCCGAACCCACGAACCGCGAGATCATGACCTAAGCGAAAGTCGGACGCTTAACCGACTAAGCCACCCAGGCGCCCCAACTACTCAGCAAATTTATGTATCACAAAAATCAGGAAGAGAAAGCCAATATGCTAGAATGCTAAATGGATATTTAATCTCAGTATTCCATAATGTTTGGCTGAAGTCTTCAAGACAAAGTATTAAGGAAATAATAGAATGTCTGCAATGTGAGTGCAAAACATCAGTAGCATAAATTGAATATGTTGTGCAGCTTAGGAGCACATTTTTGGTATTGTCTTCTTTTTTTTAATGTTTATTAATTTATTTTGAGAGAGAGAGAGAGGGAGAGGGGCAGAGAGAGAGGGAGACAGAGAATCCAAAGCAGCCTCCATGCAGTCACTGGAGGGCCTGATGCAGGGCTTGAACTCACGAACAATGAGACTATAACCTGAGCCAAAGTCAGACACTTAACCACCTGAGCCAGTCAGGCACCCCTGGTCTTACTTAATTCTTGATAACATACTTTGTGGTAAGATTATCTCTAAAGTGAAGTAAAGTACCTCTAAAGTGAAATTGAGCAAAATTGCTTTTCACAGGTGTTAGAATATAGGTAATTGTTCCAAATTGCTTTGCACAAATTAGATCATACCTGGATAAATTGGGTCAATTAACCACACTAAATATTAAGGTACTGGAAAATAAAATGCTTCTTTGCATGGATATTGAGTGGTGAAGGGTCTTTTGTCATGTCTTAGGAAATGATGACTAGACAACTCTACTTAAAACCAAAACCTCCAACAAAACATATTGATTGAATTTACATCGATGCTGCAGAAACTACACACGGTTACAGTTGTGAGGAAAGAGTGAAATCAGAAATTTGGAAAATCTTAGAAAATGGATAAGGCAACAACAGGCCACCTGTTATAATTTAGGTAGAAATGGTGATGTCCCAGTGGGCAGCTAGTCCATGGAGGTAGGAATTCAAGGACAGTATTTGGATATCCAGGAAATCATTCATCATAGGTGGAAATATAACATTGAGTTGACCTTACTGGTTTGGGGCTGCCTCGTGAAGGACTTCCAAAAAGAGTCAAGACAGTCAAAATCTTGAATCTTCGGATTTAAATACCTAGCAGGACATGACAAATATATAGAACTAGGTCTAGTGTTTGAGGGAATAAATGATAGCATGGAAAAGTGACTTCTCCGAATGTGGAAGATGGAGTTTAATATCTGTATTGCTGCCAGTGACGGCAGAACTTCAGCCAGAGACTGGTAGCCCTGAGCAGTGGAACTAAGGCCTAAAAGAATGAAAAACCTTCCAATTTGTTTCATGAAGGAGCTGAGTACCTTAAGAAATAGGAATTCCTAATTAGAGGATGAGTTTAAGTGGTTGCTGTGGGGGCCGTCTTCCAAGTACTATTTACAATATGTTCCTATATTCACTGGGAGATTATATGTGAGGACCATTAAATTAGAACTCAAAGATTCTGTCATTCTGTGTTAATGACATTAATAAAAACAGATCTATGTAGGTTTGTTTGTTTTGGGAATAGCTATTTTCATTTTGATGCTAAGTTTACAATATTTTGTCTTTCTTTAAAAAAAAAAATGGAAAGCTTTTGGGGCACTTGGGTGGCTCAGTTGGTTGAACATCTGACTTCGGCTCAGGCCATGATCCCATGGCTCATGAGGTCAAGCCCTACATTGGGCTCACTGCGGTCAGCTCAGAGCTCCTTTTAGATCCTCTGTCCCTCTTTCTCTCTGCCCCTCCACTGCTCATGCTCTCTCTCTTTCTCTCTCTCTCTCTCAAAAATAAGTAAGCACTTTAAAAAATGGAAAGTATTTTTTTGTTGTTGTTGCTAGAGAAGACATAAGAAAGAAAAATTTGGAATAAAAGTGTTCAGATAGTGAAGTAAAAGACAAATTATATACTTTTTGACTACTTTTGGAATCAAACAAGGTGTGAGAGAATAAAATTATGTTTTCTAACGTGGAATATATGCTTTCAAGTTTTATTGGCCTAACAATGTTTTTATTACGTTGGGATCAAGGATCAAGTGCCTGTCTTAGGAGAAAGATAATAAAGCATGCTTAAAATTGAGTATTTATCCACTTACATAAGATAGAGAAGAAATCAGGGCAAAATACTGCAGGTCCCTGGCATAGAATCCAGTATGAAAAAACATAGAATGCATCAGCTTCTCTGCAAGAGCCTCAAGAGAGGGAAGCTGTAAAGAAAGTGTTGTGAGATAGTAAAGGTGATGACAGCCTTAGCATGTTTGGGTCACTTTGAGTAAGCTTAATGCAATTGTGTAGACTTTGCATTTTTGTTTTAATTCTTAGACTCTGTTAAGCAAAAATATGTTCTAAGCCACATCTTATAACATGTTTGGTACATTCTCAAAAAAAAAAAAACAAAATTTCTGCTTTATGTTATACAAATATTACATTTTTCATTGTTTTGTATGAAAAAATATAATATCAGACTCCAGTTCCAGAATATATATTACATTCAGTGAGGTTAATTAAAATTTTCTATCACTTCAAACTTTTATTTAATTTCAAGCAAAAAAAAATCCAGAAATAACAAAGTATGTTGGATCAGAAGAGTTTAAAATGAAAATCAATATGCATCTGTCAAATGTAATCAGAGCTCTATCTGATATGTCAAAAATCCAATTACACCTGAACTGAAATTGTTATCGTTTTCTTCTTCTTCTTCTTTGAGCTGACAGTCCTATGTATATTTAAGTCTAAAAGTAAAGACCAAATGCATATAAGTTGTCATGATCTCTGTGAGTAGGAAATAAGTACACAATTGAAACTCTCTACTGTCACCAGCTCTGTGAGCAAGTCAAAATTTAATCTTACAGAAGGGATTAGACTTTTTTTTTTTTCAGCTTTAACATAAAAGGCACATGATAAATGCACTTTATGGAAACATTCATTCTAGGATTTCTCTATTTTCACTAGGTATAACCACTCATTACCTTTTGCTACTTGTATTCTCCCTGAACTCTAGTAGCTATAATAAATTTCCTTTCCTGTACAACTTGGCATATTTTGGAGTCCTTGACCCCTTGATAGAAACAGAAGAAGCCATCACTAAATGTTATTCATTTTATTGTCATATGTAAATGAGACCATGATATTTATCACAGCTTCTATCAGGATGAAAACTGATCGAAGGCAAAAGGTAAGTAGGAAGACACTTACCTTGCAGATAAGCCTCACTTCCTGAGTGCATTAGCAAACTCGCCATATTTGACATTACAACTCATCCTCGAACAACATGGGTTTGAACTGATCAGGTCCACTTATATGCGGATGTTTTTACAGTGCCATATTATAAATGTATTTTCTCTTCCTTAAGATTTTCTTTTTTTTTTTTTTTTTAATGTTTGTTTATTATTTAGAAAAATTCTTTTTTATTTATTTTTAAGAGATAGAGCTTGAGCGAGGGAAGGGCAGAGAGAGAGAGAGAGGGAAGCACAGAATCTGAAGTAGACTCNGAGAGAGAGGGAGACAGAGGATCCAAAGCAGGCTCCACCCTATCAGTGCAGAGCCCAGTGTGGGGCTCAAACTCACAAACCGTGAGATCATGACACAAGCTGAAGTGGGATGCTTAACTGACTAAGCCACCCAGGTGCCCCATCCCTTCTTTATGATTTTCATAATATTTTCCTTTCCCTAGTTCATTTTATTGTAAGAATTCAGTATATAATGCATGTAACACACAAAATATGTGTTGATCGACTGTTTATGTTATCAGTAAGGCTTCTAGTCCCAGTAGGCTCTTTGTAGTTAAGTCTTTAGGAGTCAAAGTTATATGCAGATTTTTTACTTTTCAGGGGAATGTCAAGAATTGTACAAGTATTCACTTGTGGTTTGTTACTTGTGAAGGCTGAGTTTTGAGAAACGAAGTTCATATATAGCAAAATACATGCATATGATTAGGTAGTTAGAGACTGTTGTATAACTGATGGGCTATTGTCAAGCCATTAGCAGATCCTCATATGTAATATATCTTTGCTAAATTATGTGATCTTTCCCATTTCCAAAGTCTTATCCCCAAAGATAATGGAAGTATAAGATCTTACCACCACCATTTATCTGTCTTCCATGTGGAAGTATGTAATTATACAGATAGTCCTCTTTATATCTGTTACCATATGAACAGTTCTTCTGGGTCACCCCTCATTCTCAGTATTTCATATCCCCAAGAGCAGTGCATCTACTTTTTTTTTGGGGGGGGGGTTTATTTAAATTCCAGTTAGTTCACATACAGTGCAATATTAGTTACAGGTGGACAATATAGTGATTCAGCACTTACGTATGTCACCTCATGTTCAACAGTACATCCACTTTTTTATCACAACATCCTCTCCTTTCCAAACTCTAAGACTTTACCACACAGTCCTCTAGAATTCATCATTTGTCTTAGGGAAAATACTCTCTATCCCCAAATCAGCTTATCTGAATGTTTCCTGTATCTTATTGAAACCTAACCCTCCTCTGAGAAGATACTGTTTCCCTGTAATTAGAAAAATCATCATCATCACTTTGAAATATTCTGTTGTTAGTGATAGTCACATTGAATATTCTTTTTAAAAAATTTTTAATATTTATTTTGAGAGAGAGAGCATGTGCACGCACGTGCAAGCAAGTGGGGGAGGGGCAGAGAGTGGGAAAAAGAAAATCTCAAGTAGGCTGCACACTGTCAGAGTGCAGCCGGACACGGGGCTCCTTCTCAGGAACTGTGAGATCATAACCTGAGCTAAAAATACACACTTAACTGACTAAACCACCTAGGCACCTGATAGTCGCATTGAATATTCTAATTCATTTATTTATATTGCTTGGCTTTTACATTTTAATGTTTAGCAACATTTTTGTCATTCCAAAAGAAATTATAGAATGAAGAGAATCGGAATATAAAAATGAAAGCTCTGTCTTGGATTGTCTTTAAATGTTGAAACAATTCCTATATGATAAAATACTCCTAATCTCTTCGACGTCTGGTTTTGCCAAGACCCCATAGTCCTTTTCTTCCCACCCTACCGTAGCCTAACATCAATGGAAAAAAACCACATGTGCCCCCTCATAGCCTCAGAAGGCCCAGAAGATAAATGATTTTGCGCCTCCCACCCTCCTGCCTCGCAAGCAGCGCACTCTGATTCCCTTCCTTTCGGCTGTCGTGTTGCATTGATGAGGCCAAGCAGCAAAACTAATCTATCATTCCCTCACCAGGGAAGCATCAGCAGTGTTGTTGTAAGCTGAGAGTTTGTCCCCACCCAGGAACAGTGAGACTTAAAGAGCTGGTGCCTGGAGGATCTAGTCACTTCTGCCTTCACCTCTTCTCACTGAGACCCGGCAAATTGGTGCAAGTTGGGCTCGTAAGCAGTCCGCTTTCCTTCCCACTCCTGATGTCAGCAAAATCCAGTAAGGTGTAAAGCAGGGCCAGTAGCCACTCCTGTTCCATCCTATTCCCTGGAGTCAGTGAGATCCAGTGAGGACCACAATCTATATCCCCAGCAAGCATCAACAAGGTAAAAAGAAGGGACGTGAGGCAGGGTAGTTGATATTCTCCTTCCCTTCCCTCCACCTGGGAGCCCGGCCCAGTAGAGAACTGAGCCTCCAGTCCTACCAAGCATCAGTGAGGCAGAATGAAGTGGTGAGAGGTAGAGCTCATTGGCACTCGGCTTCTTCCCTTCTCTTTTCTTCTGTTGGTCATTTCTCTTGAGCCCATCAGGGAACAGAACCTCCACTCTACCCTTCTGCAGCGAGGTGATGTAAATCAGCCTCACATTCTGCTTCAACAAATAATTGTGACTTCTCATCACACAAATGAAAGGACAGAAATTCTGAGGAAAAAAATGTAAGTCAAAGAACCAAATCAAAATACTAGTAATGATCGGATACATTAAATTAAATAACTATCTTGCTGGATGTGATCAAGAAGAGAATTGAGATGGTGGAGAATAGAATCAGTGACTGTGAAGACAGATCAGTAGAATCTACACGGACTGAACAACAGAGAGAACATAAACTGAAAAAAAAAAAAAATACAGAGTTTCAGGGACCTATAGGAAAATAATAAAAGACATAACAGTCATATCAGAGCCCTGGAGGGAGAGGAGAGCTTGTGACTGAAACACTATTCAAAGATATAATATCTGAAAACTTGTGATGAAATACATAAACCTAGAGATTCAGAAGGCTAGTAAACTCCAAATAGTTTCAAGCAAAAAGAAATCCATAGCAAGACATATCAGAATCAAACTTCAGTAAACAAAAGACAAAGAAACAAACCTTGAAAGGAGCCAGAGAGAAATAGTGCATTACTTACAGGGAAACAGCAATTCAGATGACACAAGATTTCTCATCTGAAGCCGTGGAGGCCAGAAGGAAGTGATACATAATTTCCAAGTACTGAAAAGGAAGAACTGTAAACTGTGAATTTTATATCCTGAGAATATATCCTTCATGAATAAAGAGAAAATAGACAATGTTATATGAGGGGAAAGAAAGACAGTTTGTTATAAGCAAATCAACCCTATCTAAACAGATAGGAAATGATAATATAAGAATTAGAACTTCAGAAAGTGAAGAATGTCGGAATGGGTAAAATAAATATTAATAGACTCTCTTACATCTTTTGAGTTCCTTAAGTCATATTTGCTGTTTGAAGCAAAAGTTACACTTTGTGATATGGAGTCTATTAATCTATTTATCTCTATACCTATATCTATATAGAAAGAGAGAGAGACAAGAAAGTCTTAGGATAATTGTATTTGAAATAGGGAGCAGATAAAGTGATCTAAATGAAAATAAGGTATATTAACTATATTTTCTTATTTTCTTTTTTTTTTTAATTTTAAATAGTTTATTGTCAAGTTGGTTTCCATATAACACCCAGTGCTCATCCCCACAAGTGCCCTCCTCCATGCCCATCGCTCCCCTCCCCTTCCCCGCACCCCCATCATCCCTTACTTTGTTCTCAGCATTCAAGAGTCTCTCATGGTTTGCCTCCCTCCCTCTCCCCCCACTATTGTTCCCCTTCTTCTCCCCATGGTCCTTCGTTGAGTTCCTCCTAATCCTCCTAAACGTGCACATATGGTATTTGTCCTTCTCTGCCTGACTTATTTCGCTCAGTATAACACCCTCAAGTAGCTAACCCTGGGAGAGGCAGTTCCCAACAAGGTCCCCGACACCAGAGCTTCAAAAATAAAGAAACTGGGGCGCCTGGGTGGCTTAGTCGGTTAAGCGTCCGACTTTTGCTTAGGTCATGATCTCGAGGTTTGTGGGTTCGAGCCTCGCGTCGGGCTCTGTGCTGACTGCCAGCTCAGAGCCTGGAGACTGTTTCAGTCTGTGACTCCCTCTCTCTCTCTGACCCTCCTCTGCTCACGCTGTCTCTCTCTCTCTCTCCTAGAAATAAATAAAACATTAAAAAAATAAAAAATATAAAGAAACTGATCGTATATATAGAAAATATATTTTTGAAGCTGTGGTATCGGGGACCTTGTTGGGTACTGCCTCTCCCAGGGTTAACTACTTCCTATAGATAGTAAATGACTCTTTTGGGAAAGCACCTTTTGTATGCAAACCAGCAAATCTAGAGCCTATGCCTCCCACATCTCTTCTATTAAGCTTTTACATTCTAGGCCAATATCCTCCTACCCTTATCACTCCAGGGTTGGGAACCCCCACACCTTAAAGCCTACTGAGATCATTCATACTGGCCAATCCTAAACCTGCGTAGCCTACTTACCCTATCTTGCCCATCATTTCCCATGAGAACCACAAGAAAGACTCTTTGCCTGTTCCCTGCACCTTATAGCTGACTGGTGCTTCTCCATATGTGGCACTGCATGGCCTGGCTTGTCTCCTGTTTCTAGGGGTAAGTGAGTATAAAAATTTCTTCGTGACAGTCATTTCTGTGTCTGTATGCGTTACCATATGTGGTTAAAAAAAATCCAGTATACATTTTAAAATGTAAGGTATATACACTTCATTCAGAGTAGCTAAACACTGACACCTGTGGACAGCAATAGGTTACATATGTATATTGAATTATCACTTAAAAGAACTAAGATGGGGCACCTGGGTAGCTCAGGAGGTTAAGTGTCTGGCTCTAGGGTTCAGCTCAGGACATGATCTCACGGCTTGTGAGTTCAAGCCCCATGTGAGGCTCTGCTGACAGCGTGGAGCTTGCTTGGTATTCTGTCTCCCTCTCTGCCCCTCCCCTGCTCTCCCTCTCTCAAAATAAATAAATAAACTTAAAAAAATAAATAAAAGAACTAAGAAAATTATATGAATATACTAAAAAATACCATAAATCAGTTAGAATCCTGAAATATGTTCAAGTACCTCGTGACAGTATCACTACAGATA
The DNA here is from genome assembly GCF_003009895.1 of Hyaena hyaena. Lineage (NCBI taxonomy): Eukaryota > Metazoa > Chordata > Mammalia > Carnivora > Hyaenidae > Hyaena > Hyaena hyaena. The sequence continues at coordinate 6,257,516 of NW_024080644.1, read as the reverse complement.
ACCTGAGACATTAAAGAAACAAAGCAGCATTATAGGCATCTCTAAACATATAAATATAAACCCAACAACTTAGGAAAAAAAATATCCGTTTCTAGTGAATACCAAATTATTGGAATTTACCAAAGATGAAATAGATAATAGATATAGTTTATCAAATAGATAATATGAATAGTTATTAACGAAATTAAATTCGTAAGTGAGAAACTTCCAAAAAGAAATGTTCAGGCCCAGATGGCCTCAATGGCAAATTCTGTGAAACATTTAAAGAATTAACATTAATCCTTCTCAAACTCTTACAAAAAAGGAGGAGGAAGAGGAAGAGAAGTACTACTTAACGTATTCTGAGGCCAGCATTACCCAGACACAAACCGCAGAAAACCACAATAAAACTACAGACTAATACTGTTCATGAAATTAGGCACAAAAATCTTTAACAAAACATCAGTAAATTGAATCCATCACTATATAACAAAAAATAGACAACCAAATGTGGTTTATTCCAGATAGGCTGGTTCAGTATTTGAAATTTCATTAATGTAATCCACACTCTTAAAAAGATTAAGGAGAGAAGAACCCACATGCTGATCAATATAGAAAAAGCATTAGAATAAACCCAATATTGGTTTCTTAGAAAACTCTTTACAACCTAAGAATAAGGGGAATTTTCTCAACCTGATAAAGAGCTGACTTGATAAAATGATAGCCAATGTTGAATTAAATTATAAAACATTGAGTACTTTCTTTCTAAAATAGGCAGCAACACAAGGATGCCATTCTCATCACTTATTTTACGTACTACCAGAAGTCCTAGCCAGTACAGAAAGGCAAGCAAAGGGAGAAGGCAAATGGAATGCAAAGGAACAAATAAACTGTCCCTATTTGCATATCACATGATTGTCTGCTAGGAAATCCTAATCTTAAAAAAAAAAAAAAAAGATCTTTAAAAAAAAGAAAATGAATGGTTTGGAGTATTAGATGAGTTTTGCAGGGCTACAGTAAGCAAGAACAACACAACACCTACACACAATCATGTTTATATACACTAGTAGTGAAAACATGGAAACTGAGATTAAAAAACATAATAAAAACATTACACTCTCTCCAAATAAGTAAAGTACTTGGAAATAAATCTAACAAAACACGTATAGGACTTATATACTGAAAATGACAAAGTCAAACAACATATAAAGAAATGGAGAGATATGCTGTATTCATGAGTTGCAGAACTCAATATAGTAAAGATGTCATTTCTATCCAAACTGATGCATAGGTTTGTAATGCAGTTCCTGGCAAGATGCTCACACCTTCTGCAAATTTAATGCACACAATGCTAAGCAAATAGTTCTTATATTTCCTTAATAGTAAACTCCATAAGAAGAAAAATTAATAAATTAGATATCGTCACACTAAAATATTTTGCTCTGTAAAAACCCATGAGAGGGTGATGAAATGGAAAACTACAAACTGGGAGACAATGTTTGTAAAACTTGTGATAAAGGATTAGTATCTAGACTATATAAAAAACTGTCAGAGGCCGGCTCCGGCCGGGGTCCAGGGGTCCCTGAAGGATGGATGGTGTCAGCGAGGAAGGGGTGAGAGAGCTCCGAGAATCTTTCTGGTCACCAGGCAGGCATCTCCGCTCTGACCGGGGCTCAACTTTATTTTATCATTAAGTGTTTGGGGGACGGCACAGAAGTGGCATTTGCCTTAGACAATGATTTCTGATGATAAACTTCCTTGATATGTAAGAATTTCCAGAACATAGATTTGTAGAAGGCTCATGCATAACCTTTATCAATAGTGATTGAGGTAGGGGATTTAGATGCTTATCCTATGGGGAAGGAAGGCATCTTTAACATACCAGACAAAGTTTTTAGCATAAAAAGGGTGAAGTTACTTCTTTGTGAGCAGGGGTCAAACAGGTCTTTCAGGAAACACTTCTGCTCCCATAATCACAAAAGAAGAAGTTCCTCAATAGGTTCCTCCACAGGGAGCAATCAGCATATTCAAGGCCAGAATAAGTCACTCCAAATACTGATAACCAATGCCTGGGGGTGGGGGGGAGTGCTCCAAGCAGAAACAATTGGGTGGGGGTGGATATCTGCCCTTAACTCTAAATTAGGCTCTTTGTCTCAGGGCTAGACTCAAGCCCCCTTTATTATGTAACTCTTGGATCTGCAAGGCCCTTAGGAAGAGCCTTCTCATAATTATCCACAATGCTTTCAGCTGAAGTCTGTTTTGAAAAGGCAGGAATATGCTTTTCCTTATGAGCAATCTGTGTGGGAAATATCAGTCTGATCTGGAATATTGTGAGGCCTGGTCAATACCCGCAGGCTCATTTCCAACACGAGCCAGTAGTAGCAGAAGAAGATACCAGTTTTCGTTTCTCATGGCAGGAGCTGTGCAAGCGCTGCCATTTCCTCGCTGTGACTGTCATCCAGCAAGGCCAGTGCGGCTCCCGGCAAATAATATTGAAACTCACTAATAAAAATACAATTAAATTAGAAAATGATCAAAGAACATGAACACATATTCACCAAAGAGAATATACTGATGGTTGATAAGCACATGAAAAGGTGTTCAATACAGTTAGTCTTTAACGAAATGCAAAATAAAACCGCAATGAGATTTTACTACAAACACAGTAGAATGGTTAAAATAAAAAACCCTAACAACATGAAATGTTGCGAAAGATGTAGAGAAACTGGATTGCTCATACACTGCTGGTGGGAATGGTGAGGGGTACAGCTGTGTAGAATATTCATGGCAGATTTGTTCATAATAGGCTAAATCTGTAAACAACCTAGATGCCCTTCAATGGGTGAATAGTTAAACCACCTGGTCAATCCATAGCATGAAGTACGTCAATAGAAAGTATGGCAATACAAAAGAATGAAGCATTGATAAGCACAACTTGACTGAATGCCCAGGGAATTTTGCTGGGTGAAAAAGACAACTTCAAAAATTTACTCACAGTATGATTCCATTTATTTAACATTCTTGATGTGACAAATGTATAGAAATGGAGAATAGATTAGTGGTCGTAAAGCTTCGGGGATGGAGTAGGGGCTCATGAAGGGGTGTCTATAAAAGGTGAACCAGAGGGATCCTTGTGGTGATGAAACTTTTCTATATCTTGACTCTATCAATATAAATATTCCAGTTTTTATATTGTTCTATAGTTTTACAAGATGTTACCATGAGAGAGAACTGGGTAAAGGGTACCTGGGATCTCTCTTTCATTTCCTACAATTGCATGTTTATAATTATTTCAAATATTTTTGTACTGTATATGGATGATATCATATTATCTGTAATGTCTATTTTTTAAAATATAAAATATGTACCATTTATGTTTATATGATTGCTAATAATCAGAGCTATAGAAGCAGAGTTCTAGCATTAACATTTATTAAGGAGGCATTTGTTTTTTCCTTATGAGAGATCATTGCAATGTCTCCTGTAGATTTTAGTTAACATGGATCATGTAGTTTGGCAATCAGTAATAAAAATGTTATTTCCAAAAATTATGTTTTTGAAACTAAATATTGCTGTTTATGAATCGGAGAATGTCTTTAAGAGCTCAGTGCTTAGTGACATTTACTTTATGTGCTGCTGCCTAACGCAAAGCATGCCCAGGTCTCCAGATAATTGTCATGAATGTTTATTAAATTATGTCGGCAGCTGAGCATGATTTCACATTTTTAATAAAATTTCTCTTTCTATTATGTCAAATGACCAATTTTCCACACAAGTAAGTGCAGGTTCCAATCACATAGATTTGTAATTACGACTTATAGCATAAAGCAGGTGGATTTCTTAGCTAGGCAGTGAAGCTACTAATTTTATTGTAAAACACAAAGCTACAGCTTTTCTTATGCAGATATCTGGATACCTGCCCTTTAGAAAAGTCTCTATAACCTGAAATTTAGACCTACTTATACCACTAGAATATTTCTATGCAGACAACAGAAATTGAACTTATTAAACCAGTTTATAAAGACTGGGTATGTAAAATGGAACCCAAGGCATGGTGCCACTTTTTGGGGGCCATTTTATGCAATGTTGTTAGTTGCAGAAATACAAGCAAATGTTCTAACAGAGAGAAGATTAGTATCTGGTTAGGCATTATAGAACATCAGGCCTTTAAAGCAGGTAGATTGGTTGATAAATATATAGATGGGTAGATGAAGAGAAAGGGAAGCAGAGAAATAAGTACATTTTAGTAAAAGGTCAGTTCCTCACTTCTTATGCCATTATCCTTTGTACGTAACACCATCAGTCTCCTGATAGACACTTTTTTTAATTTTTTAAATGTTTTTTATTTATTTCAGAGAGAGAGAGAGTGACAGTGTGAGCAAGGGAAGGTCAGAGAGAGAGGGAGATACAGAATCTGAAGCAGGCTCCAAGCTCTGAGCTAGCTGTCAGCACAGAGCCCGACATGGGGCTCGAACCCTCGAACTGTGAGATCATGACCTGAGCCAAAGTCAGATGCTTAACCGAATGAGCCACCCAGGCCCCCCTCCTGATAGACACTCTTTTAAAGCTAATCAGTACCCTAACACTGCCAGACCCAGTCACCTATATGCAGTCCTCTTCTTGCCCAATGCATGAGCTTTATTGGTGTAACTGATCTCTCACTGTTTTATTTTTTTATTTTATTTTTTTATTTTTTTTTAATATTTTTTTTATTTATTTCTAGGAGAGAGAGAGAGACAGCGCGAGCAGGGGAGGGTCAGAGAGAGAGGGAGATACAGACTCCGAAATAGGCTCCAAGCTCTGAGCTGGCAGTCAGCACAGAGCCCGACGCGGGGCTCGAACCCACGAACCGCGAGATCATGACCCAAGCGAAAGTCGGACGCTCAACCGACTAAGCCACCCAGGCTCCCCTCTCACTGTTTTAGAAACACCTGGCTTTCAGGACTCAACTCTCCCTTGATTCTCCTCTAGTGTATCCTCCTCATTCTCTTTTGCATGTTTCTCTCCTGTTCCTGTCCCCCCTGACTTCCCAGAGGTCCAAGGCTGCGTCTTCTCTTCATTTCTGTCTACACTCATTCTTGATGAGATCTCCTCATTCAATCACACATGAGATTCTAGAACTTCTAAATTGATAGCCCCAGCTTCAACCTCTCCTTAAATCCAATTCATATAGCCATGTGCTATCTCCATAGTGCCCTCCATAGATGTCCACAAGGCTTCTCAAACTTCCTTAGGTGCTCTGTGCCAATGACACTTTATCAGAGAGGTCCTACTAGACCACTCTTTATTAACATCTACATGGCTCTCTAGCCCTTTATTGTTTTATTTACACCATACCTATAAATATTTTTTATCTATTGTTTGATTCCTAATACATTCTGGATGCATGACTCAGGAAAGTAGGGGATATATTTTTCACTGTTAAACCCCTAATACTTATTATAGTGCATGGCCCATGGTATTTTCTCAGTGAACAAGTGAAAGTATAAAATAGTGTAGTATCAATCTATACTGTACAAAATGGGATTCTGTGGATGGATCTTGAGTAGTACCTTTGCCCTAGCAAAACCTAGATTTGTACATTATTTTAGCTTCCTTTCATAAGAGGAAAACCTCACTTAGAAATTGAAATAACTTTCCCAGTACTAGTGAATAACAGAGCAAAGATTTAAACTTCTAAAGCTCATGCTCTAACCTATATCATAGAATATTCCTGCAGGTAAAGAGAGTGATCTTACACACACATACACATGCATACACATAGGCATGTTTGCACACACACACACACACACACAGATATACATACACACACTACATACACACCTCCTTGCAGAGGACATGGTAATTGATCGATAAGGTATATTCATTGTAGTAGTAGACATTATTTTATCTTAAAATTTTCTGTGGGTAATTTTGATTGAAATGAAAAATAGCTACTTTCCAAGTAAATATTCAATTCCCTAAAATTAATTTTTGAAATCGTATTTATCTTTTCTAGGCGTAAGGAAACATGTTATCATAGGATATTAGGGCTGGAAGGAACATTAAGATATTCTATTCCATACACTCCTATAAAGCTCAAAACCCTGCTGTCATCACCAACAGTGTTTGTGCGGCATGTATTTGTATGGCTTTCAGTCATAGAAACGTCTCTCCTTCACTGTGTGTCTGGTCAGGAGACTCTGATAGTGAATTTTTCACTCATTTTGAGCCAACAGTGAAGTATTTACATGAAAAATCAATATTTTCTTTAAGTATTACTTTGTTTTTACTTTTGCTAATGTATTGTTAGATACAAAAAGCAAACACGAAGCTTGAACTTACAGGTGCTTAGTTCATGGTGTAAGATTTACTGTAGCAATCATATTTGTGTTGAATAACTCCAAAATCTTTTAAAACATTTTATGTCCCAAACTGAACATTTTTTTTCTAGTAAGTGTGGTTTTGTATCTTTTCCCCAATTCCCCGTTTTATCAAATATAAGCTTCCATTTAGTGCTTACTTTTTCTATACTACCCCCAATGATAGTGTCTTCTTTGGACAACTTCTTCATTAAATCCCAAGCATTAGCTAGCTCTTTCAAAGATAGAGTAAAGCTGCCACATCCTCTAATCATTCACAAAGGAAATACAAGCTCTGAAATGCTTTTCTTGTTATTCATTAGATGCCCTCGTTCAGTCGATGAGGTTCAAGTAGGAAGGAAAGAATGCTTCATCCCTTAGCTTTTCTGTGATCATAGCAGCCAAATAGCAGAGTCAAGTTTCTTTATCTGCCCTACGTTTTGAGAGCCTGGAATCCGAATTTCTGTAAGCAAATTCAGTGGCATTCCATGCCTCATACTCTAACATGACAAAAGAAAAGAAAATTTCATCCATTAGTTTGCTAGGACTGCAATAACTAAATACTAGACTGGGTTGCATAAACAAAATAAATTTATTTTCTCACCGTTCTGCAGATTAGAAGTCCAAGATCAAGCAATTACGGGGGTTGGTTTCTTCTGAGGTGTGACTGCTTTCTCACTGTGTCCTCACATGGTCTTTCCTGAGGGGTGTCTGTATTTGGCTTTCCCCTTTTTATAAGGACATCAGTCATATTGGATTAGGGCCTACCCTAACAGTCTTATTTTAACTTAACCACCTCTTTAAAGGCCCCAACTCCAAAAACAGTCACATTCTGAGGTACAGGAAATCAGGACTTCATCATACCAATGGGGGCCGAGGAGCAGTGGCACACATAATTCAGCCCATCATATCTCTGCAGAACTAATGAAGTGACTCAGCTTCAAACTACCATATTTACAATTCTATTCCATTATTAATCATAATTTAAAGGTATTTTAAATCAGTTGTTGAAAGTACAAAGTATCCAAGTAGAAAGCAGATAGATTTCATGTTTGAAAATGGTTGATGAGGAGCACCTGGTTGGTTCAGTTGGTTAAGCATCCATCTCTTCATCTCGGCTCAGGTCATGATCTCACAGTTCATGAGTTCAAGCCCCTTGTCAGGCTCTGTGCTGAGCTTGGATCTTGCTTGGGATTCTCTCTCCCTCTCTCACTACCCCTCCCCTGCTCTCTCTCTCTCTCAAAATAAGTAAACTTACCCAAAAGACAAAAGGTTGACGAAAAGTCATGTTCTTCTTGTACTCTTATTACAAATTAAAATTTAAAACTTGTACTCTTATTTAAAATAAGCCACTGTAACAAAAATAATAGCATGGCTTAGGAAGCTAATATGTTTCTTAGTATCTCTTTGATTACCTGACATGGGCCATTCCTAATGCCATGCCAAATATTAGAAATTATGCTGTGGGAAGCAGTAATGTCATACCACTAAAGTGATTAAAAATGAATCTCCCAGGATGAAATACTTTCATTACTAAAATGAGGATTATGCTCATTTTACTCTCTTGAGCAGATTTTCTTCTAAGAAGGCAGGAAATCTCATAGCCATTAAAGCATTGTACAACTTCTATATTTCAAATGGGAGATCAGCACATAAATATTTCTAACACCTTTAATCAAAAGAGCAATCAAAATAGCAGTTTTAAAATGTACTGAATAAAATTTGAATGCCAAGTGCAATGAGGCCTTAGAAGATTTTGAAGGCAAAACAGTAATATCACGCTTTGTAACGTTTCTCAGACACTAAGCGTGAAGAATTATCAGGGTTTTGAAAACTTCTATAAATAATGTAAACCTCTCATAACATTTGTAAGTCCATAAAATTAATTATGTAAAATAAAATGTGCATATTTAAAACCCTTATTAGGGTTTCAAACCTCAAGAATGATAACTGAAATAGAAAAAAGCAAATATGGGTGCAGTTAGTGTGGTTACTGGTATGAAAATGGAATAAAACAGAAAGAGATAGGTTCAGAAAATGTTTTGAGTTTAGAATATGTTTATCAACCTAATGAGTATAGTTATCATACTAGCTGGATTTCCTAGTCAGAAGATGGAAAAAACTGATGTGGTTTCTCTTAGCCTCCTCCATATGAAAATGCTGAAATAAGACCCTACCAAGTTTGCAAAGTAAAACTGGCCAAAAAGCTATTCGAAGATTTTAGAAACACGTCATACAATGCCCAGATGAGAAATATAAAATGAAGGCCATATTCTTACCCTTGGATGGATTGTGAATAGACAAAAATGTCAGCTATCCCAAAAGTATAAATGTAGGGTGATTCCATTAAAAGTACTGTTTGCCATCACATCCATTTCCTGGAGCTGTTTATTTCAAATGTAGAAAAATTCTTTCAGAAAATGAGTTGGAGGAGGAGGCGGTTAGTCCCACTAGAAAATAAAGTATCTAAAATTACAACAGTGTGGCACTTGCAAATGAAAAGAAAGACCAAAGAAATCTAAGGAATCCAGAAAAAGAGTCCAATATGTATGGACATGCCATGAAGGCAGCATTTCAAATCAGTGAACTTTTAAATAAACGGTTTTGTATAACTAGTCCCACATAGAAAATCGGTAACCTTGGATACGTTCTTCTTCATTTCATACGTATGGATAAATTACCGATGGATCAAAGAACTGTAAAAATGAAAAGCATACAGATATTAGAAGAAAACATGGATAGGTCTTTTAGCAGATAGAAGTGAGAACAGTTTTTCTGTCTCAAAGTGTTGCACAGGATAATGGGAAAACCATGAAAATAAAACTCATTTGTGAGACACAAGATGAACTTGATAAATTCTCAAAGTTCTTGTTGATGTTAAATTTCAGTGATTTTGCAGAAAAACAACACAGTGCTTCTTACTATTCAAGCATATAATAACAATTAAAGAAACTTATGATCACTTCAGCAGGGAACTATGTCTACTTGTACACTGCTATAACATTATGGCCGCAAATAGGCTATTGGATTTTTAATTAAATGAGCTTATTTATCATAGCACTGTCTTTCCACACTTTCAATTCAAACATTACAAGAAAGTGTGGTGTTGGCAACGAATTACCCTTTTGTATCTTTGTCTGGACTCCTTACACCATCTGAATGTCTAGGTTTTATTTTTGGTCATACTAAAATCTATTTTTAGTGATAACATAGAATTTTTAAGGGTAAATGATGACTTCTCAATTTGATTTCCTTGGGGATGCAGGAATGGTTTATTTAACACCGCTCTTACTCCTTTTATCTTATTTCAACTCTTTGTCCTATCCTATTCTAGTTCTTGCTGCTTTTATGCATTTGAATGCAATGATTCATTAAACATCTCGAATTCATAAGGATGAAGTTGAAGGCGACAGACATTGTTTAGATGTCTTAGTAAGCAACACAGTCTTTCACTGGGACTTTGGCAAATTGTCTCAATTCCTCCACCTCTAAAATGAGAAACATAGTAGCATAGAGTTTACAGTGATTTTTCTGAGAATGAAGTGAGGTATTGTGTGAAAAATACTTAGTACAGAGCCTGGCATATAGTAACTACTCAATAAATACTAAGTCGTTGTTGTAGACTTTGGGTCTAAAGTTCTCTCTTGTCTAGCAAGACAGCAGGACGCAGGTTGAAAAGCAAGAGATGGCTAATGTCTGCGAGAGACAAGCCCTGAATAAGGGCCCTTGCCCCGTTTTTATTAGGATTAGAAGGCTTACAAACATGGTGATGGACGTGCACAGAAAGACAGTGAAACTGAACATTAACTTGGGGGTGTGAGGGAAAGGGGGTCTTGTAGATATTCGGGGTTAGGGGTTTGGGTTAATGCAAAACAAAATCCTGGTGCCAGGCAGTCAGGCGGAAGGTTGTTTACAGCGGGCACTTGGCACCACCTCTGTTTATCTAAGCTAGCCTAAGGGAAGAGACTTCAGGGTTAACAAGGCACCTTTTCCTTTGTTCATCATCTCCACTCTGGGCAGCTTCACCTGCAGGACAGTGGTCTGTAGCCCAATTTACCTGTTGACCTAACTTGGTCCTTCCCTCCTATGAAAGCAGCTTTCTGCTATACCACTAAATTGGGGTGGGGAGGCACCTTGAGCTGAATGCCTAATCTTGCTTACCTCGTATATCTTTGTATTGGGTGCCTTAGCATCCCCTCTCTGTCCAGGGGCCTTTGCCCCTCCTTCTCTATTCTGGGGACTCTGCACCCCCTCTCTTGCACCTCCCTGTTCTTGGTGCCTTTGCACCTCCCTATTCTAAGGTGCTAATCTTATTTACCCAGTCTCAGGTGAGAGCATCCCATGGCTTTGTACTTCTCTATGCCTTGTTAACCCATTGGTGTAAGCCTGGGGGATTCCTAAGCTTATTCCCCACAAGTAGTAATCATATTATTATTAGTTGTTCTTAACTATGATAGGAGACATTAGGACACTTTCATTTCCTGAAGGAGTAAAATTTAAAATTTTAAAATTTATAAGAATTTGGAGGCTGGATGTTTTGGGCAGGCCATTTTCTATTTCCTTTCTTGATGTCCTTAGTAGTTTAGTACAGTGTTCTCATCTGAGACAAAATGGCTTTGAAAATCATTGATTTTATAACAAAGACGTTACAAAAACCAGAATGTAGTCAATAATCTTTTCTTATAAAGAAATAGTGTTATTCTTCAAAATAAGGGAGGACATCCCAATACTTGTCCAATAGGTAGGATGCATATTTTTTCCCAAGTGTGGCCATATGGCAATCTGCTTCTGGATCCCATGAGGAACTACTGACACACGCAGCTTTTGGGCCCCAGCCCAGTCTGAATAAGTCAGAATCTACAGTTGGGGCTTAGCAAGCTCATGTCTTACAAGTTTTACAGGTGATTCTTATGCAGAGTAAAAGGTGGAAAATTAAAATCCATTAGAACACAAGAAAATGCTGTCAGTGTTTCTGTCTTCTGGGTTTTACAATGTGGAACGGATGCCCCTTGCTTTCACAAATAAGCTTTGGCTTCCCTCAAGGATCAATTAAATAAATGAACAGTTTACTGGTATCAATTTTGGTTCTCCAGGCAGAAACCTGGAGCTGTTATGGTCTAGGAAAAAAAGATAGACAAGAAATTAAAGGGTCAAAAATTGCTGTACTTTGGCTTTTGGAAAGTGTAGTGAAATTTGAAAAGACTCATGGGTTTATGGTTCTTTTATCACTCTGGGAACCCCCAGCCACCACTCTCAGCATTTCCGCATCCCTTCTAGCCTCTTCAGGACGGACTTCTTGCCTCAAGTTATAATGTGTTTTTTTAATAGCGTTGATGGCATTTGAGGAAGATTAGTGAAGCCAGTGAAATGCACTTATAATTTAGCGTAATGCATTTTCCTGTTCCGAAGTGATTATGAAAAACTGATAATCAGTAGAAGAATTAGGAGGTTATTTTCTGCTGTTAAAATTATCCTTTGAAAATGTTTACCACGTTAAAAATTGTGTGTTTTTTACAGGAATCGTATTGCCTCCTAAAGGAAATATAGATATCCCAGTGTTATTTATGCCCAACCTAATGAAATTACACAGAACAATGGTCATTGTTCAAATGATGAGGACAAATAGAGAAAGTTGGCCTATTGACAATTATGATGAATTAGACGGAGAATTGAAAAGGTAACCTTTATTCCTTTATGTTTAAATGTTTTATTTATTTTTGAGTGAGAGTGCACTAGTGGGAGAAGGGCAGAGAGACAGAAACAGAGGATCTTAGTGGGCTCCGCACTGACAGCAGCGAGCCTGATGTGGGGCTCGAACTCAGGAGCTGGGAGATCATGGTCTGAGCTGAAGTCGGATGCTTAACTGACTGAGCCACCCAGGTGCCCTGAAAAGGTAACTTTTAAATAAGAACATTGAAGGAGAATGATTTTATTTTGACTGGCACTGACATGATCACTTTCTTTTCTATGTTATGCAATGTAAAGTTCGTGATTTCATATTCTCTAAAGTGTTGAAATTTATATGTTTGGAAGAGGAAAATACAGTTGTTATATGGGCATAGTATTTATCACTTGACGTTCGGAGTGATTTGGAGTTCAGAGTGATGAACAAGTTAATGTTAGGTATCATGTCAATGAATCTGAGTCAGAAACGTGCAAAGGAACTCCTTTTTGACGGAGAAAACAGTTACTGCTGAGATGCCAAATAATAAATCTCTAGAGAACAAGCTGAAATAGCTTGTCTTGGCCAACTCTCGGACTTGTGATACTGGCATTCACCAAGTGATGGCACTCTGCCAGGAGGTATGACACCCTGCCCTGACCACTGCCGTACTGTGTCCTTGCGGATGCAGGCTGCCTGTACTCTCTTTGCTTCAGTGAATTCTAAGCAAGCTCCACTAATGATCAAACTTGTATATGTTTTCTCTGCTTTTATAGTTTAATTAAATAACGATCTAGAAATCTTAATTAAAACAAAATTCTTCCTATGAGTGTATATTTCTTCTCCGCAGTTTCTTAAAACTTGGTTTATTTTGAGAGAGAGGGAGAGCACTAATGGGGGAGGTAGAGAGAGAGAGAGAGAGAGAGAATCCTAAGCCAGCTCCACACTGTCAGCACAGAGCCCAGCGCAGGGCTCTGACTCAAGAACTGTGAGAGCATGATATGAGTCAGACTTAACATTTGGATGCTTAACTGACTGATCCACCCAGATGTCCTGCTTTTTCCACAGTTAAAAAAAATTTGAGGGGGTGCCTGGGTGGCTCAATCAGTTAAGTGACTTCAGCCCAGGTCATGATCTCACAGTTCATGAGTTTGAGCCCCACATCTGTCAGAGGCCGGCTCCGGCAGGTCCAGGGGGCCCTGAAGGATGGATGGTGTCGGCGAAAGAGAGTGAGAGAACCCCGAGATTCTTTCTGATCACCAGGCAGGCTTCTCTGTCCTGTCGGTTTTGGTGTCTTTATTTATAGGTCAAAAGTTAACATGGCATCAGGAAGTGGAATTTTTACAATGGATAGCTCTTTGTGATAAGGTGTTTTTGGAAAATGTACAGAGACAGGTTTTACAGAAATCTTGCAGAACTGCCCCAATTATAGTGAGGTTGAGTAAGAAAATGACAGGGTGTTCACATTTTAATAACACTAAGATTAAGTCATAGGTTTGTAGATACTCTTATCCATCCTCATCACAGCTGCCAGGGTAAGGGAAGGTGTTTGTGCAATGTAGGCCTTAGGGAAGGGGCTGCTATACACCATCAGGTAGCAAAGGTGTATGTACTAACTTATCTTCTGCCCTTATCTGTTCCTTCTCTCTAAGTTAGGCTCTTTGTCTCCGGGCAAGACTTGATTTTCCAGTTATATGCTTTATGGCACCGGAGAGCCAACCATACCTTTAAAGAGTTTCGCTCATTTCCAATACGTAGAATAGCCTCTTTGAGGGCATTTACCTTTGTGTCTACTTTTATGATTTCTTGAATAGCTAGGGCATGAGAGACATTTTTGGTTAGTTGATTTGCATGTTGAGCTGTATGAACCTCTTGGACTAACGCAACGGTAGAAACAGAATTGTACATGTAAAGGTCAATCTTTTATGACTAGGGGTCATTAGCCTGTTCATAGCTCAAGGGAAAGTATGGAGGGAAACAGGACCTTCTGGAGACACGGTGTCTGTTCCCATAATCAAAAGAAGAAGTTCCCACAATAAGTTCCTTCACAAGGTGCAGTCATCCTACCAGGGCCGGAATAAGGGGACAAGTCACTCCCGATATTGATCAGCAAGGTACCTTAGGGGTCGGTGCTCAAGCAGAAATACTTGAGTGGGGGTGGATATCGGTCATCATCTGATTGGCAAGAGACCGTGCAAACTTGCTTTAACCTCACCAGGAGTTTTCTCGACTAGTGGGCTCAGAATGGCTCCCAACACACATCAGGTTCTCTGCTGTCAGCATACAGCACACTTCCCATCCTCTGCCCCTCTCTCTTTCTGCCCCTCCCCTGCTTTCATGCATGTGCACTCGCTCTCTCTCAAAAATAAACACTAAAAAAAATTCTTTCCTATGAGCCCATTACTGTCCATTCTGCCATGATTTTTACCATTCCTGCATTCACGACTGCCTTTCTATTTGTGGATCCCAGTATAAAATGAAAATGAGGGGGCCTTTGTTCAAGAATGGTTAAGAATTTCAACAGTTATCGCCGTGTGTTAAACACGCATGGACCAGTTCTAAGTATGGGTCCCTCATGCTGTTTGTTGCTCAGGTCACGTGCTCATGCAGCCAGCCCTCCCTGCTGTGTCTTATGTTTCATTTTTAACAAGAAAAGCCCATTTTGAACAATGACCAGAACCATGTCCTAGTACTGCTGTCTTCTTGATGGTGTATGATGGACTTAGAATATGTTGACAAATGCCCTCTTTCTTTTAATTAATAGCCCCCAAAAGTAAATTCATTGTCACCTTCTCAAGTCCTGTACTTAATGGCATTTTTGTGTTTTATGCCTTGCCTGTGCAATTTAGAATATAACCCCTAAAACTGTATTACCTCTGATAAATCACATGTTAGTCACATCCGTAAATGCCAATACTGACTTTTAAAAGCTGGGGAAAAGTTCTTCCATTTTTACTTCTATCTCACGATGGTTGCGTTACTTTTTTCTCTGTGATAATCTCCCAAGGTTTGCTTTGAAATGTTCGTAACATTTGCAGAAACTGATTTGTATTTCATAGTTTCTCTGTACCAAAGTTTAAATTCATGAGCTTTGCTAAAATACCATTAGGTTAAAAATGAATATTCTCTTTTAGCCTCATATTCAAAGTGTTCATAGTTTTTGTTCACTCTTCCTCATCTAATTTCTCATTAGAACTATGGGAATAGAAAGTGAAGGAATCCCAGCCATACACTGGATACACCCTATTATCGGACTCCCACAGGCACTACATCTTAAAGGCCCTCCAGGTAGGTATATTTTAGAATCCAGGAACACCAGGATTCAAAACGATCTTAGAGGTTCCTTTATTCCCACCTCTTCTTACGCAAGTAAGAGAACAAAGGTCCAAAGAAAGTAAGTAGTGAACTGAACAGCCCTACTGATGGGAGCGCTGGGACCAAATCTGGTCTCCTAACAGTAAGTCCAATGATCCTTCCACCAAACTGTACCATGTCCTTTTGTTCTTCATGTTGGTGAAACCTTGAAATTTCAAGGTTGCAGTAACATTAGCTTCAGGCCCCTTTAGCCCACGTTCTGTGAGGCCCCCAGAGCCCCGCACTAGATCTTTCTGATCCCCAGGTATTTTGGTTCTTGGGTCACCTTTATTTGCCAGTTTCCAGCTTCTGTGTAATTCGAAGTCTCACCCGAGAACCATTCTTTGGGGACACTGATCCCTCTATTCTCAGTTGTCCCAGACACAAAACTTGTACGATGTCCTCCAAAAACCAGTCAGAATGTACTCAGGGTTTCTAGGAGGTTCACTTCACTACCACACACACGACATAAAATACCTCCTCTTAACAGGCCTTTCTTTTCCTCAGTGAGCCCTCTCTTTCTCCACATGTGCCAAACTTCTCCAAGTTTCCTCAGTACTCTTCTCACTTCTTCTGCATTCCTGGGTTTTCTCGGCTGCTTCCCAGAGTCAGCCTAAGAAATGCAATTCCTCTTGGAAATCCATAAAGCAAGCTCTTATCAGGCCTTAGGCATAGTTCTTCATAACTAGGAATTGCTCAGTTGCTCAGCGCTGTGAGGGCATATCTCTTTTGGAGCCCCACCCCCCCCGCCCCCCGACCAACATAGATGAGCTGAAAGAGTCTTGAAATTTTGAATTTTTCTGCTCCTTCCGGTACCAATTTTTGCTGGTGAAATAGAGTTAGTCTTCTGCTGGCATATATTATATCACCACACTGAGAAAGAAGAGAAAATACTAACTTTTGCTTGTGGATAACATTTCCCAGGATACCCTGAAGGCCAAGGTTACATATTTCCTTGTGTCATTTAATTTCAACGGGAGTAAAAATCCACATATCTAGCAGTACCTTTGACAGTAAATGTCATTTCTTTTACTTGAAGTATTTTTGCTCTTGAGTTAAAAAATTATCAACACATAAATATTTCAGATATACTGAATTATCTTCTGACTGCTTCACAAACATGCCAAAACATTTCTTTCATTTCCTTCTAGAGGATAATTGTTTGTATACATTCCATAGAGCTGAACGGTTCAAAATTTATAATGCAGTCATCTGATCAAAGGATGTAATAAAGCCTAGACATTACTCTGTTGAAATACTAAGAGCAGTTTTGCTCATGTTGACTGCAGACACAGTTTCGTTTTTCCCAGATTAAAGAGTTAGAGCAGGTTTTTTTTTCAGTCTGAAACAAAGCCTGTGAAAACATAAAGGCATGCATTTCTTGCAGTTTTCTTCAAAGAAAGTTAAGCATGCTGCAGAATCAGAAAGGCGTTTTCCATCAAGTCACTTCTCTCGGTAATTACTCGATTTTTAAATTAAGTATGAGTTCTGTAAATAGTCTGGGTCATGTTAGCACAACCCGGTAGTAACATCAGTGTTCTGAAACCGATGTGTACCAGCTATTCAGTCATTTTAGCAGAATTCTAACGCCTATTCTAGTAATTATTTTTCTCTTCAGATGCCCTTGAGAAGACAGAGTGAGTACAATTATATAAATACATATTGTTTCCTTTCGGTACAGTCCATCCTTCATTCTCATGAACACATCAGAGATAACGTATTGCTTGCTCTGCTCAGCTGTGTCACCATCGATGTTTATTGTTTCTCTTCCGTCGCTCTGTGTCTGTCACTCAGGTTATTCTTAAACCCAGGGTACTTTTGTCACTCTGTGAGCCACCTTTTTTGTGTGTGTATTCCTATCTGCTCCTATCCATTGAGGCAGATAATTGGAAAAGGACTCCACTACTGTCACAGTGTGAAGACAATGGAATGTGAATCCTCTGTGATTGAGTAATCCGTGCATTGCCAGGGCACTGATTTCCAAAGGACTTAGAGGGACAAGACTAGTGACGTGATACTAATTGTAACTTTGATCACACTAATTTCTAATTTAATGCTTTAAGACTGAAGCTAATTAAAACCAAAGAAGCTTGTACATTTTCCTCAGTCATTTCAACCCTCTTAATTCACATCTCGTATTCCACTACTTATTCTAAGTCCAAAATGTTCAATATCAACCTGCAAATTTTAAGATTAAAAATAAATTTATATTACATATTTTTGTACTAGAAATGTGGTATGTATGGTGAAAACACCTAAATCGGAGGACATTATCTAGTTGTGCAGTTGAGAGGATTGTATTATTATTAGTGCCACACAGTGCACTAATATAGTGCAGTACATTTTAAAAGTTTTTTTTAGGGGCTCCTGGGTGGCTCAGTCGGTTAAGTGTCTGACTCTTGATTTCGGGTCAGGTCATGATCTCACTATTCGTGAGTCTGAGCCTCGCATCAGGCTCTGCGCTGTCACCACTGAACCTGCTTGGGATTCTCTCTCTGCCCATTCCCTGCTCACTCTCTCTCTCACAAAATAAGTAAATAAACTTGGGGTAAAACAGCTTTTTTATATTATGATTCTCTTTTATCCCTTATATTAAATTTATGTTTTATGTGCATCTGAATTGATAAAAATAGAAGAGTTAATATAGTTTTGAGAAATAATATTTTTATTTATGTGGATGTGGGTTTGGCTTTTGGCTTTGTCCAACAAAGCCAAAGATGGCAAAAAGGATTCCTCAAGACTCCATGCAAGTCGAGAGAGGTGAGAGGGAGGCAGAAGGAAGTCTCCCCAAGCTGCTATCAAGCTCCATATTGATTGACTGATTGATTGATTTGTTTGTTTGTTTATTTTTATTAAATGTTTATTTTTGAAAGAGAGAGAGAAAGAAAAAGAGTGCTCAAGCAGGGGAGGGACAGAGAGATAGACACAGAATCCAAAGCAGGGCTCAGGCTCTGAGCTATCAGCATAGAGCCTGACACGAGGATGTGGGGCTCGAACTCATGAACCATGAGACCAGGACTCGAGCCAAAGTCAGACACTTAACTGACTGAGCCACCCAGGTAAACTCCCGTATTTATTGAGCATACATTTAGGGAAACAATGAACAATATGTCAGTGGGCTACATGCTAGTAAGAACATATAGAAAACGTGCAGAAAAACAAGTTAAGACAGGGTAAAATAATCCACGCGATAACATGGCCTAATGAATTTATGAGCATAGGCAGGACCTAACCCTTAGATATACATAAACTAGATAAGTAGAGCAGGGCTGCTGTTTTCAGGGTTCTGCTTTGCAATACGCTCCGCCCTCTAATCTCCTAACTCAGGACATAGCTCTTTGACTTCCTACATGTGAATTCTAGTATACTTGGCCTCATGATATTATAGAGCTAAGGCCAAAGGAATACACTGATACTCATGTGTAATGAGTAGTTGTACACAGAAACAATATTTTGGTTTCTCACAGGGTCACTGATAACTTCTTCTATACTTGATATAAGAAATACTGAAGTTTAATATATATAAATATATAAAATTTTAATGCTATATGTTAAATTAATATGTAATTAAATTTTAACATTAATTTTAAGTGTTTCATTATAATTTTATTTTTAACTGTTAGTGTTATTTTTTCATAAAGATTTTATTTTTAAATGATCTCTATACCCAACTTGGGGCTCAAACTCACAACCCTGAGTCTAAGAGTCACATACTCTAATTATGAGCCGGTCAGGCACCCCTCTTAGTGTATTTTGTAAATTTAAAGCAATTCACAAATGAAAATCAAACTATTTTACTGAAATAATTTAAACATGAATTTTAAGGTACAAGTGAATCAATAGTAGGAACTATTTTTAAAGTGTTACTACAAAATAAATGTTATAGAACATATTTTTTAAAATGATTTGAAGGTGTTTGCTGTAGTATTATTTTATAAGTAGAGTTTGGTATTTACGACAGTGAACATACAGATAGCTGAAATATTCATGTGTTCATGACCACCAGTTGAATTATTGACATAACTAGGTCAGTTCCTGAATCAAATTTTACATCCTAATATACTCTTCTGAAATCTAGTGTATATCTTCCAGATTAACCTCTAGTCATGCTATTTTTACACATTATTTAATATTCTTATTTGCTTCTACAATGTCAGTGTATATAGATACTGCATGAGTGTGTGTGTATGTGTGTGTGTATTAATGCCAGACACAATATTTCAGAGTATGCAAAAGGATATTTTTATGACATAATTCATTTTCTTCTATCTCAACTGGAAATATTTCTCTCCTGTAGTTGTCATAAAATGTCAGTCCAGGAAGCGGGTAGAAGAGGAAGTGGAAGTCATGCTGACTGGTGATTTTTTTGGAGAAACTCCTGTCTTAGATCCAGCAGATTTTATAGTAATTCCAAAAAGAAATTCATGTACATTTGACGAAGATCTGGATGGTAAGAAAACGACAGTCCTGGATATCAAAAATGGTAATAAATAAAATTCAGTTTCTTTAAATTGCATACTGCTGATTATTCAGGTATATGAAAATCCATGCCCAGTATTTCTAATTTGCAATATATCACTAAATAGTGCTCTCAGATGTTCAGTGATGTTTGTTCTGTTCACATAGTGGCTGTTTCCAAAAGGAAACTAATTGTAGTTGTTAATAGATTTCTAAGAATTGATTATGATTCTGTCATCAGTGAGAAGAGAAAAACTGTAGTAACTGTAATTTCCATGTCCCTTCAACTTTTTTATTAAAGTTTATTTATTTTTTGAGAGAGAGAGAGAGCAAGCAAGCAGGTAAGGAACAGAGAGAGGAGGAGAGAGAGAAACCCAAGCAGGCTCTACACTGTCACCATGGAGCTCGACTCAGGGCTTGATCCCACCAACAGTGAGATCTTGACCTGAGCTGAAATCAGGTGTTGGCTGCTTAACTTGACTGAGCCACCCAGGCGCTCCAGTGCCCCTTCAATTTTAATCTCTTCCTTTACCCTCTCTTTCTAATTTAAAGCATACGATTGAAGTCATGTGTTACACCTTTAAATTCTGAAATAGAACCTGAAATAAAATGTTCCTTATTTAGGAGCACTTGGGTGGCTCAGTCGGTGAAGTGTCCAACTTCAGCTCAGGTCATGATCTCACAGCTGGTGAGTTCAAGCCTCATGTGAGGCTCTGTGCTGACAGCTCAGAGCCTGGCGCCTGCTTCCAATTCTGTGTTTCTTTTCTCTGCCCCTCCCATGCTCACACTTTGTCTCTGTCTCTGTCTCTGTCTCTCAAAAATAAATAAACATTAAAAATTTGTTGAATGTTCCTTATTTAAATAAATGAAAATTTTAACATAAATTAGATGTAATCCCCAAATAAATTTTGTGTAATAATCCCTCTGACACTTAAAGTCTTAAAGAAAACTTTTCAAAAAGTTAACATGAAGATCTGGCAAAATCAAATCTCAGTGATACAAGACTGTTTTTTAACTGTCTTCCAGATGACCTAAAGTAGAATTCTCCTATTTCACACTGAAAGAGAAATTTCCTATGGCAGTATGTTATTAAAATCAAGAGGGGAAATCAATGTTCATGTATTATTTAATAAACCAAATTGACCACATTATTAAGTATGAAATTTCTGCAGAAACAAAATATCTTCCATAGTTTCCTCATTCATATCTGTAGTTTTGTACTTTGCTTTCCACATTATTGTCTTTGTGTCTGATTTAATTATTTCTGTGATAAAAGAATATAAGTGAGATATAACTGAAGAGAGAGCCAGAGTACCTGAATATAGAGGGAGTATACAAGAGATTAAAGTTTTTAATTTTTTATAATAGTGACTATTTTTTTTTTAACATTTATCAATTTTTGAGAGACAGAGAGACACAGAATGTGAGTGGGGGAGGGACAGAGAAAGAGGGAGACACAGAATCGAAAGCAAGCTCCAGGCTCTGAGTTGACAACACAGAGCCCAACACGGGGCTCGAACTCATGGACTGAGAGATCATGACCTGAGCGTAAGTCCTATGCTCAACCGACTGAGCCACCCAGTCACCCCAATAGTGACTATTTTTTAAATGTTTATTTATTTTTGAGAGAGGGAGAGAGAAAGAGAGAGAGCGTGAGAGAGAGAGCATGAGAGAGAGAGAGAGCACGTGTGTGCAAGTGGGGGAGGGTCAGAGAGGGGAGGAGGAAAGGTCCAAAGCAGGCTCTGAGCTGTCAGCACAGAGCCCAGTGTGGGGCTCAAACTCACAAACTGTGAGACCATGACCTGAGCCAAAGTCTGATGCTTACCTGACAGAGCCACCAAGGCCCCTCTAGTGGCAGTTTCTATTAAATAATAAATGCTCATTTGAAACAGTTCAAGAGATTTCTGAAGTGATATGGATAGCCACCCCCAACTCAAGTCAGTCCTATTCCAATGGTTGTTACAACATAATAAATTTGATATTCACCCCTTGTGCTTCCAGCCACACCTGAAGGATGGAAACATGCCATGAATTTAACTAGCTATTTTAACCAAGAGCAAATAACAGTGACCCAAGACAGGTTTAGTTTTCTTTACACAGCAGCCTAGACTTGTAGGAGGTCCAGGGCGTGTGGTGCCTGTGTCCCCTGAGACCAGCCAGGGACCCAGGTTCCTTTCCTCTTGTTGCTCCCCATCCACGGTGTTTTCTCTGCGTGTCAATTGTGCAGGCACATCTGCAGCGGAGAGCAAGCTGGTTCCCTTTAAGGCTGTGACCTGAAGATGCCCATATAATTTCTACTTGCATCTCATTGGTCAGAATTCAGTCATATGGATACATCCTACTGCACCTGAGGCTGGGAGATGTAATCTCTTTGTCTAGGCCCAGATGAAATTTGGGGCCTTTCTATTACCAAAAAAGAAGAAAGGGAAAACATAAATATTGGGAAGACAATAGGCAATCTCTGCCCTATTTTATTTACTGTAGACTGGTAAGATCCATCTATTGTCAATCCATCCCAAAGTACTTACTGGAAACTTATAATACATTAAATATTTTTCTGGGCCTGGAAATTCATACACCCCATCTCTCTCCTACCATGAGACTCATGTCCCTACTCTTTAGAATAGAGTTTCAGGGGGCGCCTGGGTGGCTTAGTCGGTTAAGCGTCCGACTTTCGCTTAGGTCATGATCTCACGGTTCGTGGGTTCGAGCCCCGCGTCGGGCTCTGTGCTGACTGCCAGCTCAGAGCCTGGAGCCTGTTTCAGAGTCTGTGACTCCCTCTCTCTCTGACCCTCCCCTGCTCACACTGTCTCTCTCTCTCCTAGAAATAAATAAAACATTTAAAAAAAAAAATAGAATAGAGTTTCAGTCACTTTCTTGGCAACATGCCAAGTCCCCTACTGTTTATCTTCATTTGTTGAAGGTGTAATATGTAAAGTTGGGGAGTATATATATTTTTTTGGTCTCCTTTTCTCTGCATGCCTGCTTTTCTCCTCTCTTTGCAGGCCCACTTTCTCTGTCTACTCATCAGCTTATACACATGACTCAGTCATAATGAATCAATCCTTTTTCACTTCCAAACACCCTTGGTCTCTCCCAAAATAGATCGTTCAAACTAGAGTTTTGTTGTTTGCAAACAAGCATTCTGAGAGTAAATATAGAAGCAGATCTGGAAATCACAGATATTTCTTAAATGATCACAAGAATGTCAGGATAATCTCTCCCCCCCCACACACACAGACACTTTCATTTTAAGATTTGGAAAGTTTAATGTTTTAATATCTGGAAAATGGAATTATGAAATGAGTACCTATGTTATATGTACCCAAAGCATTTCATACAATCTTTGGAATTACAAAAAAATAGTTCACACTAATTATTACCTTTTTATTTACTAGCTAGTTATTGATAATATGAACTATGTGGAAATATTATTATTAAGTTGCACAGTGAAACATTTAATTTTTAATTATGTTAATTTATTAGTTATTCCTTTTTTCTCTTTGATTGGATTTTAGTTTTGTAATTGTAAGAATGTCAACTTACTCATAGACTGTTTAACTATAAAAAATGAAATAAATGTATACTAGGAGAAGGGAATTTTCTTTTACAAGTCAGTCAAAGTGCTCTTTATTTTTAAAATTTATTTATTTATTTTGAGAGAGAGAGAAAGAGAGCACACGAGTAGGGGACCAGCAGAGAGCAAGGGAGAAAGAGAATCCTAAGCAGACTCCATGCTCTGTGCTGAGCCCAACACGGGGCTCCATCCCATGACCATGAGATCATGACCTGAGCCAAGATAAAGAGTCAGACGCTTAACTGACTGAGCCACCCAGGCACCCTAATTACTCTTTATTTTGAAGAATATCTGTTCATAGTGAAATCAGACTGATACCAACCATTTCCATTTATCTCAAAAATGTTATTAAAGCTTAATACAGATTTTGCCTTCCTAAATCATGTTGGAATTATAAGTAAATGAAACCCTGCTGACTTTCTTTCCTTCAATGAAGAATTCTGATTGTTTATGTAGATCAAGGATTAAAATATTGCATTTTTAACCTCAGAAATCAAATGTGTAACACACCTGTCCATTTCCAGTGATAAATGTAAGCACTTTTTATTGAAATGGGACATAATTTTAATAAACAGCTAGCTTATAGTAAATGTACCCTAGTACATATCCAGTAACTTTCTGAAGTAATTGTTTTGTGTTCATCCTGCTGTGCTTAAAAAGTTTTAATAATTGAGTGTTCAAACCTTGATTTCTATTTGAAATCTATCCTGTTGAAGGCAAAATGTTGATGCTTCTGTGACATTGTGAAGGAAGGTAAAAAGATGCTCATATATGAGAACCATTTTAATATGTTCTTGCTACATTAAATTACTTACATTATACCTTTGTCACATTGCAAGCTAAAAAATTATAATTCTCGTCATAGAAATTGATTAAATGTGATTACTGAAAAAAAATCCACTTCCTTCTGTATAAGCAGGGGCTCTAAGGAATTGCCAGTATCATTTTGGGAGGTTTGCAAGGCATATTAAGAAAACAATTTCTTGGGGCACCTGGGTGGCTCAGTTGGTTAAGTGTCCAACTTCAGTTCAGGTCCTGATCTTGCAGTTCATTGGTTCAAGCCCCACATTGGGCTCTGTGCCGACAGCTCAGAGCCTGGAGCTTACTTTGGATTCTGTGTCTCCCTCTCTCTTTCTGCCCCTCTCCCATTCGTGCTGTCTCTCTCTCTCTCTTTCTCTTTCTCTCTCTCAAAAATAAACATTAAAAAAAGTAAACAATCTCTCACAAACAGCTCTTGAAAATGTCTTTTGATATGGTTTGTATTTCACTGCTTAATTACTCTTCATGATGAAAAATAATACTTAATATTTAAAAAAAACAATTTAAAAGGTTTTCAGCCTTATCTCTTCCCATGATCCCCTCTAAAATAGTTTTTTCTGTGTTCATTACCACCAAATTCAAAAAGCTTATCTAATTTTTGGCTAAAGACATGTTAATTTGTGAATGTTTCTGTTCTGAAGCACGTCCTGTATAGAAGTAGATTTGTTCAGTCCCCTCCCAAACTTAATGTTTTTCTCTGTCTTTATGGCACCTGAATATTTGATAAATCCATTAACTTTTCCTTTGGTAATAACTTGATTCTTTTCCCTGCCCCTATTCGAAAGATGTAACCAACTTGCCTGCACTCTCTGTAAGTTGTCCTGCTTGCCTTTCCCCTCCCACCTATTTCTTTAAGAACAAGTCTGACCACACAGTCTGCATACTATTTTAGTCTTCAGTGTGTGCAAAGGCAAACCAGCTCTTTTTCCCTATCTGTGTGTTTAGCCAGTTTGCCCTTCTGATGGTCTCCTAAATCCATGATGGTGGAAATTTAAAAACTCTCTGGTTTGGACTTTGATGGGGGTTTAGATGTGATGTGATCATTAATGAAACCCTTATATTCCCTTATCCAAGTTTATGGCCAACTGAGAAGATTAGAAATAAGGTAGATGGAGATCACAAGGTTACCTCCGTGAATTATGAAGATGAACTGAAAAGTGACTTGGCCCTGTGGCCTCATTGAGGCTTATTAATTAAACCTTCCACCAAAATGAAGTGCATTCACCCCCAAACTAGTCACTTGTGTAGACTCCTGGCAAGAGCATACAACCTACATATGAAGAGAGCGGAGAAAGTATGCAGTCGGGATTCAAGGCATCGGGAAAGAAAAACGTCTGTTCATCTGCTCATATTCCATTCCTTCACCCATATTCACCTATCAATTCACATTACTTTTCCTCCAGTAGCAAGTCATGATGGAGGAGGCAGAATGATGCGGAATTTTTTTCTTCCTCCTCTAATTTTCCCTTGTTGTGAGTGAATAGGCCCCTCCAGGTAAATATGCTAAGTAGGGGATAAAAATCTTCACTGCTCCCTTCCCAGCAGTCTCCTTTTATCTTCATCATCTTTACCTAAGAGTCAAAAAAAACCCCTACCAGGCCAGGATTTCCCTGCCTTCCTTCCACCCTGACTCCTCACACACACCATTGAGTTAACCAGGATTGATTACTTTCATATCTTTTTCATCAGCAACAGTCTTGTGAGCATCTTTGCTGGCAGATATTTTGCTGAGCCCCAGAGATGCCAAAATTAACAAGTCACACAGACTGATGTCAAGGAATTCAAAGAACATCTGTCCAATATGTTGAATTTGTGCACCTGTAATATTTAAATCAATTGATATTGCCCTACTGGAATATTATACATGGATATTTAGATTGTATTTTGCAGTGTCACTTTCATAAGATTACAAATTATTCTGCGTGGCCATAATTTCCCCCATAATTGTATTTGTTCTTTCTAAGTAATCCTTGATCTATGCGGTCTTTGTGCCTCCCTGGGGATTCGTTCATTCAATGACTGTCTCTGTGAGACTTTTTCCGTGGGAGTGGTTTTATTGTTTAGGGTTAGAACTGCACATCAGATTCTTGCCTCTTCCTTTTATTTCCCAAATGTTCTATAACTTGAGGCCATTTTTCTTTGATCAATCTGTTATCTTTTGATTTGCTAATTTATGTATCGCACTGGTCTCCTTTCAGTATATCCTCCAGTCTTGCAGTACGTTGTTTGCAGGTCATATGTAAATTCTCGTGTCCGGTTTGGTCTGTAACCACTGATAGCTCCTGAGAAACCTGTAGATGGCCCTTCCCTTGGCCTCCAAATTTGGTCCTTTCCTCAGCTTCTGTTCCTTTTACCTTCTCTGCTGAACTCACTCTGTTAAGGCCTCTGTCCTAACTGCTCTAATGAGACCACCCTCGACAAGACGGTCACCCTTATCCAGTGTGCCTAAGCCTGTGGTCAGATTTGTGTCCTGAGCTTACTCAACCTGTCCGCAGCATTTACCATGTAACCCAATTGAAGGACTTCCTGCTTTTAGTTTTCATAACACGTCTTATTATCTTTATCACACTGGTCGTCTCTTCTCCATTTCTCTTGTTGGCTCCTCTTCTGACCAGGATCTAAATGTTGGAATGACCAAGGGCTCTGCCCTGAGGGCCACCACACACCAGTACACAGGTTATGTCCTGCACGTTTCCAGAAGGTGCTGCTAATGGCATCTTCTCTGCAATTGTGACACATGACAGGCCTGATATCCTAGGTGAAGTATAGAGCCAGACACATTGGGTTCTTCCCTTTAATCTCTTTAGGGCCTTGAGAAAATTACTTTACCTCTCTGGAAACTCAGTTTCTTCACCTGTAACATGGAGATAGTAACGGTATCCACTTCATAGGATATTTTTGAGGATTAAATATGTAAATGCATGGAATCCTTAGAAACCGTATGGTTCTGTGTGTTTTCTGTAAGTGTTAGATCTTAGGATTATTATCACAAAAAGCTCTCGTTGAGTATTTTGTGACAATGGTGTATTAGAGGGGTGCCTGTGTGGCTCAGTTGGTTAAGCATCTGACTTTGCCTCAGGTCATGATCTCATGGTTTGTGAGTTCGAGCCCGCGTCAAGCTCTGTGCTGTCAGGTCAGAGCCTGGACCCTGCTTCAGATTCTGTGTGTGTGTGTGTGTATCTCTCTCTCTGCCCTTCCCCCACTCACACTCTGTCTCTCTCTCTTTCTCAAAAATAAATAAAACATTAAAAAAAATTTTTTAATGATGTACTAGAATACCCATCTTCAGTCACTGACAAATAATGTTTTAAAATGGAAACAGGGCCCTCTCAATGTCATTAAATAGGTTTTCTTATTAATACACAAAAGAATATTCTTTGGTAAAAAAAAGTACAAAAATATGGGGCCTCAGTATTGGATAGACTGAAACTGGATGCTAATTGCCAAGAGTTCAGATCAAATATTTATGTTACAAGAAGTCCCTTTATCTTTTCTTTTTTGTACCTTGTTTAAAATGAAATGTGTAGGAAGACCATCAGATGTGTGGCCCCTTTCTTTCTTTAATTTTTCATTTTGTGGTTTATTGTACTTCTGGTCAGAGCGGAGGAACATGCAGTTATTTTAAATTAATCAAGATGTCTGGTCTATTAGATGACCTTATGAAAGTGAAGTAAAAACATGCTAATGAAATACCCCTGCCAAAAGATTTACAACTTCTTAAAACAATAAGAAGAGTTGCTCATTCTTCATTCCTGTTCAAAGAAAATAGCTTTAGGTAGTTTATCCAACAATCTCCATTTTCTCTGAATACTATCTTCATCTATTTCAAATTTAGGACTCCATTCATTCCTTATGTGATTAGGATGTTCTCACAAATGTATATGCCTATTATTAATGAAGAGAGAACTGCAGAAATTTAGAGAAAGAACATGAATAACAATATTCATTATTCCTTCTTAGTCTTTTCTCCATAACTGAGACATTTTTGCTGGGTTTGCTTTGACATGTATTTCTTACAGATTAAAATGCATATGGAATTAATAATACATAATCTCAAAGTGTATTTTATAAATTAATTTGATATAATTCAGTACTTTTGGATTATTTATCACATTTAGTTGCATTCTTTTAAAAAAAATTGACTGATGTTCTTCTGCACTGAGTAAAATTTTGTTATTGTCCTGAGAAAAGTCACCTTGGTAAAAGGCACTGTTGGCCAATGTAGCTCCCACTGCATGATTTATTGGCACTATGATACAAGCATTAGGTTGAATGGTAATTATGTGAGGACACTATCTGGATGGGAGACATACCCCTTTTGTTCTATATAATGATTCTGCTGCAATACTCAGATGATTATCACCAGTATTATTTTGGGACACAATAGATAGATATGATATGGACATGGACATAGATAGATACAGGTATCTGTCATACATAGATACAATTCTCTGAAACCTATCTGATTAAATAATTTGTATATATGTAAAGGGTACGAATACAGGACAGAAGTGATAAGCCTGTGATTCTATTGCCAGTCACAGCTGCTCATGTATCTCCCACTTTATCCATAGCAGGGTATCATTTGATCTTATTCTTCCTCTCACCCTGTGCAAGCCACCACCTGGCCTGAACTGCTGCAGAAAATTCATTACGTTCTCTCCTAACCCCTTTTTGCTCAATTTACCATTAAAAGAGCACATTACGTACATACTTAAAACATTCAGTGACCTCGTGTTATTCTTACAAGTCCCAAATCCTCACCACACTCTACATAGTCTTGCCTACTTGGCCCTCTTCATCTTTTGACAAATTCTTGCCACTTCCTCTGCTTCATCCACGCAAGTTCTTTCTCAGCTGGACTAAGCTGGCTTCCACCATGGAAAATTCCCCCATGCTCATACCTAAGAGGCCTTTCTTAATTTCTTTTCCCGGGTAACCTTTTATCACCTTTCAGTTTTGGTGTATTGGTTTCCTCCTCAGGACCTGAGCAGCCAGGTTCCCAGGACCAATGCTCTTATAGCCTCCTTTACTTCTCCATAAAAACGGTATCACAGTAATAATTTAAAAACTAGTGGTATCGGGGCACCTCAGTGGCTCAGTCGGTTAATCGTCCGACTTCAGCTCAGGTCATGATCTCGCTGTTCGTGAGTTCAGGCCTCATGTTGGGCTCTGTGCTGACAACTGAGAGCCTGGAGCCTGCTTCAGATTCTGTGTCTTCCTCTCTCTCTGCCCCTCCCCCACTTGTGGTCTGTCTTTCTCTCAAAAATGAATAAACATTGGGGTGCCTGTTTGGCTCAGTTAAGTGTCCGACTTCGGTTCAGGTTATGATCTCACAGTTCATGGGTTCAACCCCTGCGTCGGGCTCTCTGCTGACAGCTAGCTCAGAGCCTGGAGCCTACTTCAGATTCTGTATCTCCCTCTCTCTCTGACCCTCCCCTGCTCATGCTGTGTGTGTGTGTGTCTCTCTCTCAGAAATAAATAAAAACATTAAAAATTTTTTAAAAAATGAATAAACATTAAAAAAAAAAAACTAGTGGTATCACTGATAGCTTATTGCCATTTTTTTCCTCTCAGACATAAGCTCCCTGAGGACAAAAACCATACCTGTCATTTCAAGGAGAGCTTTTCACATACTCTTAGAGCATAATTGAAGTTAAATATATATATATACATTTAGTTTCATAAATTCAAGTGCCTTTTTGTTTTAAAGTTTTACTTATATATATATTTAGAGAAACAGAGAGCACACATGTACACACATGCATGTGTGAGCAGGGAAGGGACAGAGAGAGAGAGAGGAAGAGAGAGAATCTCAAGCAGACTCCATGCTGTCAATACAGAGCTCAACACGGGGCTCAAGTCTCAGGACCATGAGATTAATGACTGAGATGAAATCAAGAGTCCGATGCTTAATCAACTGAACCATCCAGGTGCCCCTCAAATGCCTTTTTAAGATTTGCTAAAAACGACAGAATCTTCCCTCAATACTGAAAAATTTGTTAAAGTAGTCTGAAGGACTGTTGACTTTTAAATTTGAAATTGTAATGTGTATTATGGGAAACTATGTTTATTTAAATACCTTGTGGTTTTTTTTTTTTTTTTTAGAAATGTGCATTTATTCTCTTAAAGCTGTGAGCTAGGTTTGTCATAAGAGATTAATTTTATCCAACAATCAGATAATTAATTTATACTGGCTTCACCGGCTCTTATCAATCCAGTCCACATAAAAATATATACTGTATAGATTCTCTCCAAATTGGGAGCATAGCACAAGGCATGTTTCTCACTTAGTAATATGACTTTCCAAATAAAACGCAGAGACTCTTAACAGATTACTTCTAAGGTATGATACAGAATGTCAGTTTATCATGATTTTATCCAACCTAATTCTTTTCCTCTCCCTTAGGTGCTCATATGAATGTATTGCAGTTACAGACAAGGGGGTTTTGTGTAGCTTGAAAAATATATTCATATTGTTTCTACTTGTCCCACCTCCTGTCCCCTAGCTGATAATCATGTCTCTATTTTGTACCAATGGATCTTCTTATGATTACAATTATAACATCCATAGTGACAGATTTCCCACAGGAGGTTCAATGCTTCTGAAACTAAATTTAGCTTCTCATTTCTTGTCTTCTCTCCGACACAAGCATTCCCATAAAGGCTTCAGTAATTAAGTAGAAACAGATGCAGGGCTCAACTACATACAGTATTTGCTTTAAAAATATTTATGTTATTTGAATCCAATGCAAATCTCATCTCCCATTAAACACTCAAAATTCTTAAATGCTCCTTCTCTGTATGGATCACGGCTTCCTATGGAACATTTCCATATCTCATTCCCAGAACAAAATAGACACATTATATGTAGACGTGTTGATTTTGCTACAGCAAAGACAGGTTATTGATAGGAACTGTAATTGCTGATTTTTTCAACAGGATGAAAACCAGCAATCCAGGAGGTCAGAAATAAACTTTTATATGTGGGAAAAGAAAAAGATCTTGTAAGGCTGTGGGTCAGCCAGTGATTTAACATTAATAAGGTTTGCTGGGCAGTCATTAAATAGGACTTTGGCTTGTTATCGCCATGCTATATTTCAGAGTTTCAGATATTATAATCAACTACTTCTTTTTTATTTTCACGTTCATTTATTTTTGAGCGAGAGAGACAGAGTATGGTTTGGGGAGGGGCAGAGAGAGAGGGAGATACAGAATCTGAAGCAGGTTCCAGACTCTGAGCCGTCAGCACAGAGTCCGACGTGGGGCTCGAACTCACAAACTGCAAGATGATGACCTGAGCTGAAGTCAGATGCTTAACTGACTGAGCCCCCCAGGTGCCCCTGTAATCTACTACTTCTTAAAGATGGTCTGTTTTCTGTACAATTGCTTAAAGAATGGTGGCCATGAGTTCTGTGAATCCAGGGATCACGTTTACCTTTATACACTAGATACCAACCTTAGAAATGACCTCAGCTGTGGACCAGGTCAGGTTATGGTTCCCTGACCTCTCTCTTCCATGATCCATATGCAACATACTTCTCAATTTGGCACTTGGTCTCCTTACATGTATGTGGAGGGTTAATATAATAGATGTTTGTGCTTCTCTTATATGTGCCAGTACTGAATTTAAGGTATTTTTCACATGTTCCCAACAAAACCCTGCTATGTTTCCTGGTTAAGAAAATGGAGTTAACCAGATTATCTAGAATACCCCAAGACTAAAACATGAAGAAATCTCTCTTTTATTAAAATATACCAAAACTTGAAAATTCTGTCCTAATAGATTAGGATGCTATTTTAATATTGTTGAAACTCAAATCTTTCTTTATAAATTATAAGTCTATAGGTTTGTAATATATTTGTTATATTATTTATGTTTTATGGTAAATACTAATTATTAATTTCCATCTGGCTATCTCTTGTTTCATAAGTCTGAATTTAAAAAATCAAGGATGGTGAGGATTGTCTTTTGCATTTATTTTTTATTCATTCATTTATTTATTTACTTTTTAACAAAACGTAACTGAGCACCATTATATACCTGGTAATGCATTAGATATTACAAACACAAAGGCCTCCCTCTAAAGGCCTGTGCATGTTTAGTGTTGACAGGTAATTGATTTTCAACCTGTATATATTTAATTAAATTAAAATGCATTTTAATCTTGATTTTCTTAGATATGTTTCTAACACGTGAATTTGAATATGAAATTCAGTTTGAATCTGACGTTGTGAAGTCTGACTTGGAATCCTGCATAGCTTTGTATTTGATCAAAAAATCTCTTAATGTCAAGGCTGAAATGATCACATTGGTCTTCAATTTGATTTTTGCACCAAAGAAACCATTGAGGTAAACATTTTTTCTTTAAATAGTATTTATATTCTTTGCATCTGTATATTATTACTCTTTTAAACAAAATGTTGATTTTTCTCTCCATTTTTATTTTTGGGTTGTATTACTTCTTTGATGCTGTTGGGGTAAATATTTTGATATTTAGCTAATATCAAATATTTGATATTTAGGTAGATGATCTCTAGCTATCAAACTATGAAAAGTATTCTGATGAGAAAAAGTAGTCCAAAGTGATTAGGAGTCTAAGAAATCTTTCAAAAAAGAAAGAAAAGAAGGAAGGAAGGAGTGGAGGGAGGGGGGAGGGAGGGAGAAAAAGGAAGAGACACCTGGGTGGCTCAGTTGGTTCAGCGTCCAACTTTGGCTCAGGTCATGAGCTCATGAATCATGAGTTCAAGCCCTGTGTCAGGCTCTGTGCTAACAGCTCAGACCCTGGAGCCTGCTTCGGATCCTGTGTCTCCTTCTCTCTCTCTTGCTCTCCTGCTTGCTCACTCGCTCTTTCTCTCTCTCTCTCTCAAAAATAAATAAAGATTTAAAAAAAAATCCTTCACAAATTGTGACCTCCCAAGAATCATTAGGGTATAATATTAACAAAAGAGAACAGCGCACTTTGTAAAATATTTTTGAAAAGTACTGACTTGGTACTGTGCATTGGAAGCATGATGTTTCTTGATACTGCTTCTCAGAACCAGTTCGAATGATAAAATGCCTCCATTGTGTTCTACTTGTCAATTGCTGTCATTATGCTTTTGCCACCAAAACCATAACATTGCACAGCCTTTAGTAAGTTTTAAGAGGATCATATTGGAATCTGTGGGAATAGTGACCTTTGAATGTCTGTCTTCTGGGAAACCCCAGCCGGTGTCTTTATATTGACTTCTTAGGCAACTGGTACTTAGCACATGCAAATGCTGTATGACAGGTCACATCTGAAATAGAGGCTTCTTTGTGTCTAATACAGAGATACCGATCAGAACCACAGTATACACAAAGCACAAAATTACCAAAGCACAGCTGGTAATGGAAAGACAATCGAAATATTACCTGTGCTTTTAGTCATTTTTGTAGTTTAACTAGGTATTTGAAGTAGTGAGACATGTATTTAAAATGTCTTTGAATATGTAGTTCTTCTTGAAGATAAAAGATGCCAGGGTCATCTTCAAGAAACGATAATAAAACCAACCTGCAAGAAGATAGTATACTGTAAACATTTATTTTCTCTTTTATGTTGATAGTTTTCTATGATTATTGTTAGTATAGTTTTTCATAGTTAGCTTTGTATTATGTTGATTTAATGGTACGGAAATTACCAGCAACAACCAAGAGGGGACAGTGTTACCATTAGTGAACAAGAGCACAACCAGTGTGGGGTGCAGGTACCTGGGTGGCTCAGTTGGCTAAGTGGCCAACTCTTGATCTTGGCTCAGCTCATGATCTCACAGTTCATGGGATGGAGCTCTGCTTGGGATTCTGTCTCTCCCTTTTTCTCTGACTCTCCCCCTGTCTTTATCTCTCTTTATTCTCTCTCTCTAAATATAAATAAACTTAAAAAAAAAGAATGTGTGTGGCGCCTGGGTGGCTCAGTCAGTTAAACATCCGACTTCGGCTCAGGTAATAATCTCACTTTGTGAGTTGGAGCCCCGCATCAGGCTCTGTGCTGACAGCTTAGAGCTTGGAGCCTGCTTCAGATTCTATACCTCCCTCTCTTTCTGCCCCTCTCCCACTCACACTCTGTCTCTCTCTCTCTCTCTCAAAAATTAACATTAGAAAAATTATTTTTCAAGAGCACAACCAGTATGAATTTATACTCATTCAACATTTTGTGGACTTAGAGCTTCTTGGTGAATATTTGAAAAACTGATTTAAGACAACTTGTATGCATGATTCATAAATTTTTGTGAGCATTGTATGACATTCTGATGTAGTTTTATATGTTTTGTGCATATGTGTGTGTATTCATTTACTTTTATCATTCCTTCTTCATTATTTATTTGGGACGATTCACTAGAAGATACAGTTAAGGGAGAAAAACCAAAATAAAATTATGAAAAAGATTAAGTTATGAAAAAGAACAAGAAAATAATTATACCGAAATCATGCTTTACCTAGATAAGTAAAATAAGTATTCTAGTCAATTCTTTTCTTCCTGTTTGGCAAGGGAAAAAAAAAGAGAGAAGAAAAGAAAACAAAATTTTCATGTTTTGGTAAAAAGAAAATATAGCATTATTTCACAGCAGTTAATACAATGTAGTGTTTCATATTCATCTTTTCACAGAGATAGTGTTGTATATAATAGAAATAATTGTCAGGGCCCTAAATGGTGGTTTTACAAAAACAAACAAAAGATTATTTCTACAGGTCTTGACCTTTTCTTTCAATAAGAATCAAGGGTCTAATACAAAAACATGAGAGATCTTTAGTTACTATGGTCGTGAGTCAGATGATTCTCAACACAGGTCCAAACATATTTTTAATAAATAGAGAAATGATTCCTATCATTTGTCTTAGGGTATCTTAAGAAATAATAATTATCTTAGCTCAACTTCCTCAGGAAACTCTTTACCTGCTGTTCTTTCCGAGAGTTTTATTTAAAAGGATTGCAATTTCTTTGTCCGACGACATATGATATTGCAGCTACACCATTACATGTTTGCATTATTTCCAACCTAAGCCAGCAAACAAATAAGTAACCGTTCCTCAGTTTCACCCACTGCTCCCTGTGTCCACTCTCCTTCATAGCCAAATGCTTGGAAAGGCTATCTCTAATCACTTCATTAACCCAGCTGACATTCAGTTATATGTCATTATGTAAAGTGCTTGTGGTCTTTTCATTTAAATTAAAATTGCAGTTTAATTTATAAAAATCTTTAAGTCAATTTTATAAGTCTTCTAAGTGTCCACAGAAAATATAATTTTTCTATGTGAAATAAGAATTGAAAAAACTTTTCACAATGTTCCATTTTGAACAGAAAATTCCCATCTGGTGGAAGACCTATTTGGGTTTTTTTAATGTTTATTTATTTTTGAGAGAGAGCGAGCGAGCAGAGGAGGGGCAGAGAGAGAGGGACACAGAGAATCCAAAGCAGGCTCCGTACTGAGGGGCTCAAACTCACAAACGTGAGATCATGACCTGAGCTGAAGTCATGCACTTACCTCACTGAGCACCCCAGGTGTCCTAGAAAACCTGTTCGTATAACACCTGGGGCTCTTTGCCATCCTCACCTTGGATTCTTAAGTATTATCATACTCTGTGCTGATTACAGAATATTTGAAGTCAATTATACATATTCTACTGGTTCTTAGTAAATAACTAGAGAGTAGATAAGCTGTGCTACAAAATAATTATGTCACAGGGAGATTGATAATATAACCAAAGACCCAAAAATTATTCCTAGAATGTAATAATAGTCACCTACATTTTTTAAAGAACTGTGGTTTTACTATAACCACAAGGTTTGCTTACATTTTCAACCTAGATATTGATCTATTATGTTGTATTCTCTTTTTGCTTGTTTTCCTATAGTATCCTTTATAATATCTTTTTTCTATTCAAGGACTCAAATTACACTGAAAATAGAGTGCTTAACAGATGGGATCTGGAAGTTTCCCATAACATTGGTTGCTACTGAGCCTGATGTGGATGATGTCATTGATATTGAAGGCGTTGGTTTATTTAAGGAATCTATTGTCGACTTCAGGCTGACAAGTCAGACGAGGTAATATATCAAGCAAAAGTATGTAACTGGTTTTGTGAATATAATTTATGCTGACCTGGGAAACAAAATTTAAGATGGAAAATTCTAGCATGTCATCTTTTGCTCTTTAAGCCAGAGAAGTATTGCTACTACGAATCAAAGCTGTATATATTTCATTATTTTTAGTTAAACATTGGAAAACAGAGTCTACAAAATGAAAACCAAAAAGCAAGACACAAAAGTAAACAGATATTGAAATTTAGGATCATTTTTATATTTGCTTTTCAAAGGATGTTATTAATGTATATTTATAGCCCACTCTTATTAAGTTTTTTATTTTAATTCCAGTATAGATAACATACAGTTTTATGTTAGTTTCAGGTGTAAAATATAATGACTTAACAATTCTATACATTACTCAGTGCTAATCGTAGTAAGTGTACTCTTAAACCCTTTTACCTATTTCACCCATCCCCCTACCCTCTCCCCTCTGGTAACCATTAATTTGTTCTCTATAGTTAAGAGTCTCTTCATTTGTCTCATTTTTTCCCCCTTTGTTCGTTTATTTCTTAAATACCACATGTGAGTGAAATCATATAGTATTTGTCTTTCTCTCACTAACTTATTTCACTTAGCATGATACTCTCTCCCTCCATCCTTGCTGTTGCAAATGGCAAAATTTTATTCTTTTTCATGACTGAATAATATTGCATTATATATATATATATATATATAATATTGCGTTATATATATATAACCCTTTTTATCCATTCATCTATTGATGGACACTTGGACTACTTCCATAATTTGGCTATTATAAATAATGCAGCAATAAACAAATAAAAATAGAGCCACATTTATCCTTTTGAATCAGTGTTTTTGTATGCTTTGGGTAAGTACTCAGTAGTGCTATTACTGGATCATAGCATAGTTCCATTTTTAATTTTCTGAGGAACTTCCATACTATCTTCCACAGTGGTTGCACCAGTTTATATTCCCACCAACAGTGCATGAGGGTTCCTTTTCCTCCACATTCTCACCAACACTTGTTTCTTGTGCTTTGATTTTAGCCATTTTGCTAGGTGTGAGGCGATATCTCACTGTAGTTGTTTTTTTCATGTTTTTATTACATTCCAGTTAGTAACGTGCAGTGTAATATTAGTTGCAGGTATAGAATTTAGTGATTCATCACTTACATACAACACCCAGTGCTCATCACAAAATGTGCCCTCCTTTATACCATCTAGCCCATCCCTCCACCCACCTCCCCTTCAGTAACCCTCAGTTTTTTCTGTGTAGTTAAGAGTCTGTTTCCTGGTTCGCCTCTCTTTTTTCCCCCTATGTTCCTTTGTTTTGTTTATTAAATTCCACATATGAGTGAAATCATATGGTATTTGTCTTTCTCTGACTAACTTATTTCACTTAGCATAATACTCTCTAGATCCATCCAATGTTGTTGCAAATGCAAAATTTCATTCTTTTTGATG
The DNA here is from genome assembly GCF_003009895.1 of Hyaena hyaena. Classification (NCBI taxonomy): domain Eukaryota; kingdom Metazoa; phylum Chordata; class Mammalia; order Carnivora; family Hyaenidae; genus Hyaena; species Hyaena hyaena. Next base: position 6,219,791 of record NW_024080644.1, on the reverse strand, counting down.
GCTGAATAATATTCCATTTTATATATGTACCAAATTTTCTTTATCCACTCATCAATGGATGAACATTTTGGGCTCTTTCCATAATTTGGCTATAGTTGATTATGCTGCTATATACAGTGAGATGCATGTGCCCCTTCAAATCAGTATTTTTGTATCCTTTGGGTAAATACCTAGCAGTGCAATTGCTAGATCATAGCGTAGTTTTCTTTTTAACTTTTTGATGGACCTCCATACTGTTTTCCAGAGTGGCTTCAGCAGTTTGCATTCCCACCAACAGTGCAAGAGGGTTCCTCTTTCTCTGCATCCTCATCAGCACCTGTTGTTTCCTATGTCATTAATTTTAGCCATTCTGACGGATGTGAAGTGATATCTCATTGTAGTTTTGATTTGCATTTCTCTGATGATAAGTGATTTTGAGCATACTTTCAGGTGTCTATAGGCTATCTGTATGTCTTCTTTGGAGAAATGTCTGTTCATGTCTTCTACTCATTTTTAAATTGGATTATTTGTTTTTTGGGTCCTGAGTTGTATAAGTTCTTTATATGTTTTGGATACTAATGATTTATTTGATATATCATTTGCAAATACCTTCTCCCATTCAGTAGGTTGTCTTTCACTTTTGTTGATCGTTTCCTTTGCTGTGAAGAAGCTTTTTATTTTGATGTAGTCCCAAATAGTTTAGTTTTGCTTTTACTTCCCTTGCCTCAGGAGATATATCTAGGGAAAACTTTAAAGAAAGATGGACTGTCTTTCCCATAAAATGTAATGGTTTGGGATTAAGAAGTGGTTTAAGTAGAGATGATCAGGTAACCTATATTGATTCTCTTTTCTGTATTAGTATTCTGCTCCACCATAGCTATCCTTGTTATAACAGAGGCAGCATGACCACAATACTTTTACTCATCTCACATGTAAAACATATTTTATACATGTTTTTGAGATATAATGTACATGCCATAAAATGTCGTTATAAGTATACAATTCAATAATTTCTTTGAAAAATTATAGAATTTGTAATCATAATCACATTCAAGATTTAGAACTCTCCCATTTCCCCCCAAATTTCCCTCCAGCCCTTGTTTTCACCCTCAGTCTCAGGCAGTGATTTGCTTTCTGTCTCTATAATCTTGCCTTTTCTGGATATTTCATATAAATTAAAAATGTGCTACGTAGTCTTTAACAGAAAAACACTGTTTTTAAACAGTGTTAGGTTTACATCAGAATAGAGTAAGGTGTAGAGATTTCTCATACACCTCCTGCCCCTACTCATGCGTAGCCTTCCTGATTATCAACTTTACCCACTGGAGTGGTACATTTTATTTTTACCAGGGATGGAGCTACATTGACATATCATGATCACCCAAAGTGCATAGTTTACCTTAGGGTTCACTCTTGGGGTTGTATATTCTTTGAATGTGGAAAGAAGAACAATGATATATATGCATCATTACAGTACAGAGTGTTTTCAGTGCACTAAAATGTCCTCAGTGCTTTCCCTATTCATCTCTCTGATACCCCTGGAAACTGCTCTATTGTCTCCTAGTTTTGCCTTTTTTCAGAACGAAATTAGAATCATCCAGTATGTAGGCTTTTCATTCTGGCTTCTTTTACTTAGTAATCTGCATTTGAGGTTTATCCATGTCTTTTCATGACTTGATAGCTCATTTTTTTTTTTTTAGCATTGAGTAATATTTTACTGAATGTACCACTGTTTATTAATCCATCCACCTTCTGAAGGACATGATTGGTTGCTTCAGGGTTTTGGCAATCATGAACAAAGCTGATATAAATATCTGGGTACAGGTTTTATTGTGGATGTGTTTTCAGCTATTTGGAGTAAACTCCCAGGAGTGTGATTGCTGGAACTTATGGTAAAAATATGCTTAGTTTTGTAAGAAATTGACAAACTGTCTTCCACAGTGGCTATGCCGTTTTTTACTGTCACCAATTCTGAATGACAGTTGCCGTTGCTCTACACCCTTGTCAGTAAGAATGCCATCAGTGTTCTGGATTTTGGCCATTTTATTTATTTTTTATTTATTTACTTATTTATTTATTATTCTTAGTTTATTTTCATTTATTTTGAGAGGGGGGGAGGGACAGAGAGGGAGAGAGAAAGAATCCCAAGCAGGCTCTACACTGTCAGCACATAGCCCAATGTGGGGCTCAAACTCACGAACCGTGAGATGATAACCTGAGCTGAAATCCAGGGTCATATGCTTAACTGACTGAGCTACCCAGGTGCCTCTGGATTTTGGCCATTTTAAAAAAGTGTAGTGGTATCTCATTGTGGTTTTAGTTTGCATTTGCCTGATGACATATGATACATCTTTTCAAATGCTTAACTTGACATCTGAGGATCTTCTTTGGTGAGGTGTGTGATAAGGTCTTTGGCCCATTTTTTTATGGGTTGTTTGTTGTTTTTTGGTTTTTTTTTTCTCTGAAGTTTTAAGAGCTCTCTGCCTTTATTGCATAACAGTCCATTATCAGATGTCTTCCACAAATACTTTCTCCCAATCTCTAGCTTGTGTTCTAATTCTCTTCATATTGTCCTTCACAGAGTAGAAATTTTTAATTTTAATGGGGTCTAACTTAACAAATTTTCTTTCTTGGACTGTGTCTTTGCTGTTGTATCTAATAAGGCATCACCATACCCAATGTCATCTAGCTTTTCTTCTATTTTGTCTTCTAGGAGCTTCACAGTTTTATTTTTTACATTTAGGTTTTTGATCCATTTTGAGTTAACTTTTGTAATGGGTGTAAGGTATTTGTCTAGATTCTTTTTTTTTTTTTTTTGGCATGTGGATGTCCACTTGTTCCAGCACCATTTGTTGAAGAGACTATCTTTGCTCTATTGTATTGCCTTTGCTCCTTTGTCAAAGATCAGTTGACTGTATCAATCTATTTCTGTCTATTTCTGGGCTCTCTGTTCTGTTCTGATGATCTATTTGTCTGTTCTTTGGCCAATATCACACTGTCTGGATTACTGTAGCTTTATAGTAAGTCTTGAAGTTGGGTAGTCTTATTCTACAACTTCCAAAGATATTTCAAATTATTAGATATTTTTGTTTACATGTAAATTGATTTAATGCATTCAAACAGTTTTAAGGACTAGTGGAATAGTTTCAATGATTTTATCATAACCAATATTTTCTCAAATGCAATATTGGCCAAAAAAAGGAAACAGTTGGAAATAGGTTCCCCAAATTATATTTTTCAATTATACCCAATGTTGTTACCCTTTGCTACTTATGTATATTTTATCTCCCTAATAGTTCACACGGTTTTTACTTTATGTTTGAGCAATTGAAATTACCTCATTAGATTCTCTGCCTGTCATCCCTTTCATTCCAGTATACATTCTGCATTTCAGTAAAACCAATCTCCTTAAAACAGTGTTATTAACATGTGACTTCCCTTGTCAAAAGCATTTGATGGTTTCCTATTGCTTTCCCAAGGTGGCATCTAAATTATGCATGCTGTTCATGGTCCTAGCTCACTCTGACCTTTCCAGTTTCTTCGTTCCACTGTCTAAAACAGATCATCTGCTTCAGTCATCAGGAAAAAAGAGTCACTGTTCTTATCCATTACTCCTCACCTGTCTTCACTTTCTGTCTGCTTCTAAAATACCCTTTTTTTCTCCTCTGCACATTTCTAAAATCTTCTCACTGCCCTTCTCATCACAATATAATCTTACTTGACCATTTGTATACATATATATATATATATATATATATATATGCATACATATACACAAATATATATATATACATATATATATACACACACATATGCATATGTATCTGTTCCTTAGTCATCATATATAGGATTTTTTTTTGCAACTTCTCCTATGTCTTTTGTATTTGCCATACGAGACTTTGTTCAGAATTAGTTCCTATTAAGTATCTAGTGATGAATCAAACTTAAAAAAGTAATTTAGAATTATTCATTTTATTCATTCAACAGAATTTCCAAAGATATACATTCCACTTAGGCCAATATAATACAGGTATTCTCTTAGAAAAATTACTGTTGTTGTGTGCAAGAGAACAACATGACATTCTGCCTTAATATGAAAATATAAACCCAGTATGAAACTCATAATATGGTCACATTTTGGAAGGTTATAAGATTCTTAATGTGCTTTTCTCCTCTAAATGCTTGAATCAGAGTTAGTATTCAATAAATATTTATTTAATTGTGAGGTACTGAGGTAAAAAAAAAAAAAGGTACTGAACCGATTCCTGCAGGCAAATTCAATTATTGCATATCATTAGGGAATAGGCATATGAAAAGGTGGTGTTTTATTCCAATTATATTTTACTCTATAGAAAGGGAGATCCCCATGGGACCATGTTTTATTCATCTTTGTAAACTCACTACCTAGGTACACAGTAAGCTATTTCAGTCAACAGGTATTTTAAACTGAATCTTGAAGGTTAAGTTGTCATTTGCAATGCAGGTGAGGGAAGGGAGTGAATAAGTTCCAGGAGGAGGGTATTATATGTATAACGTTCTAGAGGGATGAGACAGTGAGTTCTATTGAAAGAACTGAAAGTAGTTAGAACGACTGGAGTTAGGAGTACCATGAGGAGACTGGGAGCAGATAACAGAGAATTGGCATCCATTCAGAAGTACTTATCTAGAGAGCCATTGGGCTCCTGGGCTCTGTGATTCTATTAATTCATCATGCCTGAGAATATGACATTCTAGAGCACAAAATCACCATTTAGTATTTTATATATATATATAAATTTATATATTTTTTATTTTATATATTTATATATCTCACCTATTTATAATAGGTGGATAATAATATTCAGAAATCACAAAAGTTAGAAAATAAAGCATTAAATAGATATATATGAATTGTATCTTATTGTGCCAGTATTTTAATTTTTTGTTCCATCTAGAGTTTTGATATCTATTTTAGTGTTTACTGATAAATTATATATATATATCTCATATCTCTGTATGTAGTTTCCTTAATTGAAATTTAACATGGCCATAAAACACTTTGTCAGTGCATGTGATATCTCTAGATGTTGCAAAATCTTGATAGCAAAATTCACAAGTGATCAACTTTTAACACATGCATTTGGGTGAATAACAAAAAAAAAGGAGACAACTTATCTGAAAGAAATGTAATTTGCTGATGGAAGTTTGATAGACATGCAAGGCCCTAATGTTCTCTCATAAAATGTAGTCATTGGGATTAGTTAAGAGAAAAAAGGAAGGAGGAGGGGACCGTCATATAAAATCCTCACATCTTGAGTCAAAAAATATCCTTTACCTGTTTCATAACAGTCCAAAGATATTACTCCTTCTCTTCATAAAGAAGGGGCTATAAATATTGCTTGATGTTAAAATAGTGTAAAGCATACGTTGAGTAGGTTTGTAGTACATGTGGCAAACAAGACCTTAAATTGCAAGATTGTTCTTTCAGAGGATGGATAATATTTAGAATAGATATAATCAATAAATGACACTGTTAATAATTTTTTGTGGTCATAGGACTAAACTCATGTGGGTCAGGAAATGAGTAAAGCAATTATATTTTTGCAATTCTCCTATAAAATTATCACACTAGTTTAATCTTTAGGAATAAATATCTATTTTTTTCCCACCAAGCTGAGGGTCTTATATGTACAATGCTGCAAAATGGCCAGTTATTCTTTTTGTAAGTTTATGTATTAATTTTTTAACTGATAAATTATACTTTATTAAAATTAAAAAATACTCTTTGACATTGTTTTTTTAAAGACTGGTTTTTTTTTTTCTTTCATAGTTTATTGTCAAGTTGGTTTCCATATAACACCCAGTGCTCATCCCCACACGTGCCCTGTCAGTGACCGGCTCCGGCCGGGGTCCAGGGGTCCCTGAAGGATGGACGGTGTCGGCGAGGGAGGGATGAGAGAGGCCCGAGAGTCTTTCTGGTCACCAGGCAGGCATTTCTGCTCTGACTGGGGCTCAACTTTATTTTATGTGTTTGGGGGACGGCACAGAAGTGGCATTTGCCTTAGACAAGGATTTCTGATAACAAACTTCTTTGATATGTAAGAATTTCCCAGAACATAGATTTGTAGACGACTCCTGCGTAAGCTTTATCAATAGTGAGATAGGTGATTTAGATGCTTATCCTATGGGGAAGGAGGTATCTTTAGCCTATCAGACAATGTTTTTAGCATATAAGGGTGAAGTTACTTCTCTGTGAGCAGGGGTCAAACAGGTCTTTCAGGAGACACCTCTGCTCCCATAATCACAAAAGAAGAAGTTCCTCAATAGGTTCCTCCACAGGGAGCAATCAGCATGTTCAAGGCCAGAGTAAGTCACTCCAAGTACTTGATAACAAATGCCTTGGGGTGGGGGGCAGCTAGTGCTCCAGGCAGAAACAATTGGGTGGGGGTGGATATCTGCCCTTAAAGAGCATTAGGCTCTTTGTCTCAGGGCTAGACTCAAGCCTCCTTTATTATGTAAGTCTTGGATCTACAAGGCCTTATAACAATCATCCACAATGTTTTCATCGGAAATCTCTTTGGAAAAGGCAGGGACATGTTTTTCCTTTTGAGTAATCTGTGTGGGGAATATCGGTCTGATCTGGAATATTGTGAGGCCTGGTCGGTACCAGCAGCCTCATTTCCAACATGAGCCAGTAGTAGCAGAAGGAGATACCAGTTTTCGTTTCTCATGGCAGGAGCTGTGCAAACGCTGCCATTTCCTCGTTGTGACTGTCATCCAGCGAGGCCAGTGCGGCTCCCAGCAGTGCCCTCCCCCATGCCCATCACCCCCCTTCCCCTCTCCCCCACCCCCATCAGCCCTCAGTTTGTTTATGTATTTATTTTGAGAGAGAGAGAGAGCAAAAGCAGGGGAGAGGCAGAGAGAGAAGGAGAGAGAGAATCCCAAGCAGGTTCCACACTGTCAGAGCAGAGCTGGATGCAGGGCTCAGACTCATGAACCATGAGATCATGACCTGACCTGACACCAAGAGTCGATGCTCAACCAACTGAGCCACCTTGGTACCCCAAAATGGCCAATTATTAATAGTAGCCCCTGTAATACAAGAAAGTATAATGGATTATAGTCTGTACCAGGGAGTTAATGGCCAGTAGTATAAGTATAGTAGCTGGCTCACGAACAGGCATCCCACAAAGAATAAGTGAAGGAATAAGGCAAATTAAGAAGGAAAATTGTTAGAAACAATATTCACATCTTCAGCTGCTTAATATAGCTATATAGAGTATATGGAGAAGAAGCAAAGTATTACCTTCGCCATGAGGAAGCAGAAATTTATTGTATAATACCATTGAGATTTTGTGAGACTAGACAATTTTGAAGCATACATTTTTTTTAAATCTTTGTTTGTTTTGAGAGAGAGAGAGAGAGAGAGCAAGCACACATGCAAACTGCCCAAAGGGGCAGAGAGAGAGGGAAGGAGAGAATCCCAAACAGGATTTGCGCTGTCAGCACAGAACCTGACGCAGGGCTCAATCTCATGAACCACAAGATCACAACCTGAGCTGAAATCAAGAGTCAGACACTTAACCAACTGAGCCACCCAGGTGCCTCAAAGCATACATTTTTGTTAAGACTTTGTTTTTAGAGCCAGTTTTTTTAGGTATATATAAAAATTGCACATAAAATACAGACAGTTCCCGTATACCCCCATCCCTAAACCCCAGCACACTTTCCCCTATTAATAACCCCTTGCATCAATGTGTTACATTTGTTACAATTGACACACCCATATTCATATATTATTATTAACTAAAGACCATAGTTTACATGAGGGCTTACTTTTTATGTTATACAGTGATATGGATTTTGACAAATGTGTGTCAGACATTATAGTAGCATACAGAATAGTTTTCACTGCCCTAAGATCCCCCCATCTTTCACCTATTTATCCCTACCCACTTTATGAACCCTTGGCAACCACTGATGTTTTTACTGACTCTATAGTTTTATCTTTTCCAGAATGTCATGTGGCTGCGGTCATATAGTATGTAGCTTTTTCAGACTGCCTTCTTTCACTAGCAATATGCATTAAAGGTTGGTCCATTTTTTTTTTTTTTTTTTGTAACTTCATAGCTCATTTCTTTTTAGAGCTAAATAATGGACATCTTGGTAGATTCTAGTTTGGGGTAAGTATGAAAAAACATTGCCGTTAACATTATGCAGGTTTTTGCATGGATGTAGGTTTTCAAATCATTTTGATAAATAGCTAGTATTAGAAATGTTGGATTGTATAGTAAGCATATGCTTAGGTATGTAAGAAACTTCCAAATTATCCTCTAAAGTGGCTCTACCATTTTGAATCTCCAGCAGCAATGAATGAGATTTCCTATTGTTCTCTGTCTTCATCAGCATTTGGTGATATCACTTTTATTGGAGTGTAGCCATTCTAAATAGTGGTACCTCACTGTTTTAATTTGCAGTTTCCTAATGTTAATGACATTGAGCATGTTATATGCTTGTCTGCCACTTCTATATCTTCGTTGATGGGGAGTTTGTTAAGATTTTTTTTACCTATATTTTAATTGGATTTTTGATTTTGTTCTTGTTTAAAGAATCATTTGTAAATTTTGGATATAAATCCTTTATAGGTACTTGTTCTGAAAAGATATTCTGTCAGTCTGTAGCTTGTCTTTTCATGCATTTAACAGTGCCTTTCACAGAGAAAAACTTTTTTACATTTAAAAAGTCCAACTAATCAATTTTTTCTTTCATGGGTTGTGCTTTTTTTTTTTTAAGCAGGCTTCATGCCCAGCACAGAGCCCAATGCAGGGTTTGAACTCAAGATCAAGATCTGAGCAGAGATCAAGAGTTATACGCTTAACCACCTGAGCCACCCAGGTGCCCCTCATGGGTTGTGCTTTTGGTGTTGTATCTAAAACCTCATCACCAAACCCAAAGTTGCTTTTATTTTTTTTGTATGTTCTCTTCTAGGTATCTTATAGTTTGCCATTTACATGTAGGCCTATCATCGACATTGAATTAATTTTCTGAAAGGTATAAGATGCAAGTGTACCACACTGAGATACCACCTCACGCCAGTCAGAGTGGCTAAAGTAAGCAAATCAGAGAACTCTAGATGCTGGCGAGGATGTGGAGAAATGGACACCCTCCTACACTCTTGGTGGGAATGTAAACTGGTGCAGCCCCTCTGGAAAACAGTGTGGAGGTTCCTCAGAAAATTAACACTAGAACTCCCCTATGACTCAGCAATAGCACTGCTAGGAATTTACCCAAGGGATACAGGAGTGCTGATGCATAGGGGCACATGGACCCCAATGTTCATAGCAGCACTCTCCACAATAGCCAAAACATGGAAAGAGCCTAAGTGTCCATCAACGGACGAATGGATCAAGAAGATGTGGTTTATCTATACGATGGAATACTACACGGCAATGAGAAAGAATGAAATCTGGCCATGTGTAGCAGCATGGATGGACCTTGAGGGTGTTATGCTGAGCGAAATAAGTCAGGCAGAGAAGGACAAATATCATATGTTTGCACGTATAGGAGGATTAGGAGGAACTTAACAGAGGACCATGGGGGAGAAGAAGGGGGGAAATGGGGGAGAGGGAGAGAGGCAAACCATGAGAGACTCTTGAATGATGAGAACAAACTGAGTACTGATGGGTGTGGGGTGTGTGGATGGTGTTGTTTTTTTTGGAGGTTTTTTTTTTGGATGTTCACTGTGTGTTATATGAAAACCAACTTGACAATAAACTATTTGTAAAAAAAAAAAAATGATGCAAGTGTAGGTTATTGATTGATTGAATGCATATTGGTTTCTGATTTGTACAGCACCATTTGTTGAAAGACTATCCTTTCCCCATTAAATTGCTTTTACTCCTTTGTCAGAGAACTGTTGGCTGTACTAATGCAAACCTGTATCAGGGCTATCTACTCTGTTCCATTGATGTGTATATCAGTTTTTTCACCTATGCTGTACTACTTTTATCGTAAGATCTGAAATTGGGTAGTGTTGAGTCCTGCAACTTCCTTTTTCATTATTATGTTAAGTATTTTAGGATTTTTCTTTTTCATATAAACTTTAGAATCAGTTTGTATGTCTCAAAATAACTTTCATATATTTTTATTGACATTTAATTAAATCCACAGATAACATTTGGAAGAATTGATATCTTAATAGTATTGAGTCTTCCTAGGCATGAACATGGAATCTCTCTCCATTTATTTAATTCTTCTTTTGTTTCTTTATTAGAATTTTATAGTTTTCCTCATCTAGATCTTGTATGTATTTTGTTAGATTTATACCTATTTACTTCATTTTTCAGTGCTAATATAAATAGTGTTGTGTATTCAGTTTCTTTTTTTTTTTTTTTTACAAATAGTTTATTGTCAAATTAGTTTCCACATAACACTCAGTGCTCATCCCCACAAGTGTCCTCCTCCATGCCCATCCCCCCCTCCCCCCCACATCCATCAGTCCTCAGTTTTTGTCAGCATTCAAGAGTCTCTCATGGTTTGCCTCTCTCCCTTTCCCCCACCATTTCCGCCCTTCTTCTCCCCCTTGTTCCTCCGTCAAGTTCCTCCTAATCCTCCTATACGTGCAAACATATGATATTTGTCCTTCTCTGCCTGACTTATTTCACTCAGCAGTGTATTCAGTTTCAAATTCCAGTTGTTCATTGCTGGTACATAGGAAAGTCGTTATTTTTTTTTAATGTTTATTTATTTATTGTGAGAATTAGAGAGAGTCAGAGAGGGAAGAGGAGGGGCAGAAAGAGAGGGAGAGAGAGGATCTGAAGCAAGCTCCATGCAGGGTTCAAACTCAAAAACCATGAGATCATGACCTGAGCTGAAGTCAGACTCTTAACCAACTGAGCCACCCAAGTGCCCCGGAAGTGGCTCATTTTTGTGATTAATTTTGTATTCTGCAACTCTGCCATAATTGTTTATTACTTCCAGGCAATGTTTTTGTTAGTTTTTTGGGAATTGTTGCATAGACAATCATGTCATCTGCAACCAAGGACAGTTTTATTTCTTCCTTTCTGATCTGCATCTGCATACCATTTAAATGTGTCCTTTTATGTTTTATAATACCATGTAGGGCTTCTAGTATGAAGCTGTATAGGAGTGGTGAGAGAGAACATCCTCCTCTTGTTTTCATTCTTCGGGAGTTTCTCATCATTAAGTTTGATTTTAGCTGTAGGTTTTTTATAGATTTTTTTTTTATCAAATTGAAGAAGTTCACTTTTATTCCTAGTTTGCTAAGAGATTTTTTTTAAATCATGAATGGGTGTTGGATTTTGTCCAACACTTTATCTGTATCTTTTGAAATGGTCATTTGATTTCTCAGATTGTTGATATGATGAATTAGATTAATTGATTTTCAAGTTTGGAGACAGTGTTGCACACCAGGAATAAATCCCACTTGGTCGTGTTGTATAATTCTTTTTATACACTGTTGGATATGATTTGCTGATACATTGTTGAGAAATTTTGCATCTATGTTCATGATAGATATTGGTCTTTAATTTTGCTTTCTTGTAAGGTATGTATCCTGCTTTCATATTAGGATAACACTAACCTCATAAATGAATTAGGAAATGTTTCCTCTGCTTCTATTTTTTAGAAGAGATTGTAGAGAATTGATATTACTTCTTATTTAAATATTTGGCAGAATTTGCAAGTAAGAGGCATATTTTTTTTCAGAACAAGTATCTAAGACAAAGTGCAAACAAAGACTTCTGTTATATTGAGGAATATGTAGCTCTGTGAAAACCTAGGAATATAAATCTAGGGAACATCCTGTTGGACTTTGGATTGAGGTTTAAGGAAGAGAGAATGGGAAGATGATAGGTCCTATAGAAGGATACTGGCCATGGGGGATAACCTTATGCTGATGTTAAAAATGACAAAGAAGTAAGACAGAGCAGAGTCAACCACTATCCATATATCTTCTTTTCATATCTTTGATAAGAATATTTAAATAACCTGTCTTACTGATGGGTTTACTATCAGAAGGGTTACTATACTCTGCAATTAGTTTTAGCTTTATGACATAACTTCTTAATTATGTAACAATCTTGAGTATGAAAAATAATCATATAATGGGGAAGGGAAATCTGGACATTCTGAGATATATAATGTTATGGTGCAGCTTGTTAGAGAAACATGAATAACTTATTCATTCTAAATTTTGGATTATAAGAGGATCACTAAAAGCCTCAAGGATATCTAGAAATATGAGAAAAACAGAATGAGGCGACCTCTTAAAATCTCTCACCCCAATTCTGGAAAACAAAAACCAAACATACCCTTTGGAAGCAAAATATAAATGATGTTCATATCTAAAAATTGTCTCACCCCCCAAGCCAGTAATAGGACATATTCCTTCAGTCATTCATTCTTTTAATTTTTTTATTCGTTTATTCAGTGGATATGTTTATCTCACAAACATTTAAACAAATATGAAAGTTTATCTCTTGTGACAAGAATTAAGGGTGTTCTGAATGCATATAATGAGGAAATTTGGCTAAGTCATGGGGGCCAGGGAAACGTCTCTGGGGAAAGGTTTGAAGATTTACAGGAAGTAAGAAGGTGAGGAGGAAGGGAAGAGCATCACAGGCATAAAAAGATTCTTTAATGGGAGAGAGCTAGATAAGAACAGGTGACCAAGGAATATCAGAGTGGATGAGAAAATGTGTCTAAGGGGGTAGGGAGGTCGGGGGTAAGAATACAGTATTCTTAACTATATTCACCATATCACATTAGATCCTCAGAACTTACTCATCTTATGTATGGAAGTTTGTACCCTTTGACCAACATGTCCCCATTTCCTCTACCTCCCAACTCTTCTCAACTACCATTCTACTCTCTGTTTATATGAGTTCAGCTTTTTTAGATTTCACATATAAGTGAGCTCATGCAGTATTTGTCTTTCTCTGACTTACTTAGCATAATGTCAAGGTGCATCCATGTTGTTGAATATGACAAGATTTCCTCTTATGGCTAAATAATATTCCATTCTAAGCCTATGTCGTATTTTCTTTATCCATTCAGCTGTCAGTAGATACTTAGATTATATCCATGTCTTAGCTTTTTGTGAATAATGCTGCAATGAACATGGGAGTGCAAATATCTCTTCTAAGTAGTGATTTCATTAATTTTGGTCATTTACCCAGAAGTGGAATTGCTGGATCAAAGAATAGCTCTATTTTTAATCTTCTGAGGCACTTCTATACTATTTTCCTTAGTGGTTGTAAAAATTTACATTCCTACCAACAGTGTTCAAAGGTTCCTTTCTCCACATCGTCCCAACACTTGTTGTCTCTTGTCCTTTTGACAAGACTAACCAAGTGTGAGGTCATATCTCACTGCAGTTTGATTTGCGTTTCCCTGATGTTAGTAATCATCATGTACATGTTGGCCATCCATACGTCTTCTCTGGAAACGTGTCTATTCAGGTCCCCTGCCCGTATTTTAAGTGGATTATTTGTTTGCTCTTGACTTATACGAGTTCCTGATATATTTTGGTTATTACCCTCTTTCAGACAGATGGTTTGCATATACTCTCTCCAGTTCCATGAAATTCAACAAAGCTACACAGAAACTTTGTAGTTTGAAGTAACCCCACTTGTTTGTTTTTGCTTTTGTCGCACATGCTTCTCGTGTCATACTGAAAAATCATTGCCAAGACCAATGCCAAGGAGCATTTCCCTCTGTCTTCCTGGAGTTTTGTAGTTTCAGGTCTTAAGTCTCTAATCCATTTTTAAAAATTTTTCATGAATGGCCTAAGTATTCATTCTTTTGCATGCAATCATCCAATTTTCCCAGAACCATTTAGTTAAGAGACTGTCCTTTCCCCCATTGGATATTCTTGGCTCCTTTATCAAGTATCTTGACTGCATATGTGACAGCTTTGACTTCCCAGTTCTGTTCTACCGTTATATGTGTCTTTTTTCCTATGCCAGAACCATACTGTTTTAATTACTATAGCTTTGTAATATATCTTGAAATTAAAAAAATGTTATTCCTCTGGGTTTGTTCTGCTCAAGATTACTTTGTCTATTCAGGGTCTCCTGTGGTTTCCTATAAATTTTAGAATTCATTTTTTTTCTATTTCTATGAGCAATGCCATTGGGATTTTGATGGAGATTACATGGACTCTATAGATGGCTTTGGTTGTATGGATATTTTGACAATATTAATCCCTCCAACCCCTGAACACAGTATACTTTCCTATTTGTCTATTTCTTTCATCCAAATCTTAGAGTTTTTGGTGTGCAGACCTTTAACTTCCTTGGTTAAATTTATTACAAGGTATTTTATTCCTTCTAATGCTATTGTAAAATGGGACCGTTTTGTCTCTTTTTCAGATAGTTTGTTGTTAGTGTATGGAAATGCAACTGATTTTTGTATGTTGATTTTATATCCTGTAACCTTAAAATTCTGTTTATTGATTCTAACAATTTTTGGGTATAGTCTTCAGGATTTTCTGTGTGTTAAGATCACATCATCAGTAAGATCTTACTTCTTTTCTGATTCGGATGCCTTTTATTTCTTCTTCTTACCTAATTGCTCTGACACGGGCTTTCAGTACTGTGTTGTGCAGAAGCAGTGAGAGTGGCACCTTTGTCTTATTCCTGATCTTACAGGAAAAGCTATCAGCCTTTCACTATTGAATGTGATGTTAACTGTGGGCTCGTCATATATGGCCCTAATTATGTTAAGGTATGTTCCTTCTAAATCCAATTTGTTGAGTGTTTTTATCATGACAAAATGTTGAATTTCTCAAATGCCTTTTTTGTGTGTATGTAAATGATTATGTAATTTTTATCTTTAACACTGTTAATGTGGTATGTCATATTTATTAATTTGTTTATTCGAACCACCTTCGCATCCTAGAGATAAATCCCACTTGATTGTGGCATATGAAACTTTTAATGTCCTGTTGAATTCAGTTTGCTTTTTTTTTTTTTTTTTTTTGAGAATTTTTGAACGTATATTTATCAGGAATATTGGCTTGTAGTCTTCTTTCCTTGTGGTGTCCTTACCTGGCTTTGCCATCAGGGCAATGCTGATCTTGTAAAAATAAGTTGGAGAATGTTCCTTTTTCTTCAATATTTTGGAAGAATTTAAGGAAGATTGGTATTAATTCTTTTATAAATATTTGGTAGAATTCACCAGTGAAACCATCTGGTCCTGGGCTTTTCTTTTTGGGCAGGTTTTTAGTTACTAATTCATTCTTCTGATTCCTGTTGCAGTCGTGGCATTTAAGGTAGCAATCACCTCCTCCATCTTCACTGACTGGTTTCAGGAAAGAAATGCCTCTTTCGGTCCTACTTGGGATTCTGAGTCTTTCTCAGTGCTTTTCGATGTGTATGCCTGCTCCGTATCTCTTACTCTAATGTTAGGGCAGAATCCTGTCCATCTTGTCAAGCCACTCTGAGGGCTGACAGCCTCCTTTCGCCTTCCCTACGGTGGTGCTGAATGTTCAACTTTGTGGTTTCTTACAGATCCTCAGAGATGGGCATATTTCTGCCTATTACTCATTAGCCACCTACAAAGGTCCTCTCTTGCTACTGTCAGGAGCACACACTGGAAACTTGCCATGGGGTGAGAATGTATGGGGGGGGTGAGGCACCCAGAGTGCTAGGGGGCCAGCCAGGGGATCTGCAGGTGAAGTATCCCCATTGTTTCTGTGTGGGTTTCTTTTTTTTTTTTAATGTTTATTTATTTTTGAGAGAGACAGAAACAGAGAGAGAGAGCACAAGCCGGGAAGGGGCAGAGAGAGAGAGGGAGAGAATCCCAAACAGGCCCCTCTCTACCAGCACAGAGTGGGGCTCAATCTCATGAATCCCAGGATCATGACCTGAGCTGACCTGAGGTCAAGAATCAAGTGCTTAACTGACTGAGCTGTTCAGGCATCCCTGTGTGTCCAGGGCATCATGTTTCTTAACAGAGTCTGTGACATAGTAGTTTCCATGTCTCTTTAATGTCTTCTAAGAGTCCTATGCTTAGCTCTTCCAGCTGCTCCTCTGCCAGGGGGAATCCTCAGAGGTAGGGAACTGTTACCTTGTCTGTAGCCATGACCACAGTAAACAAATCAGTCACCTGGATATGGAACTGCATTCTCAAAATGGCTGCCCTCAGTCTTAGACTGCACCAAAGTTTCATGCACAATCTCCTACATGGATCCTAACGCTCCCACAAAGGTACTTTTGTTTGTGGGTAGATACCACATTAATATTGTTATGGAAGATATTAGTGAGGGACATCTTATTCAGTCATCTTCTGATGTTCCTATTTTGATCATTTTTTTAGTTTTTTGAAGTGAGAGCTTAGATTATTGATTGGAGATCTTTCCTTTGTTCTATTTTAAGTATTTATTGTGATAAGTTTTCCTCTGGGCACTGCTTTAGCTCCATTTCACAAATTTTGATATCCTGTATTTTCATGTTAATTCAGTTCTAAATGTATTTTGATTTCCATTGGGCTTCCCTTTTATTAAGAAAAGTATGGTTTAATTTACAAATATTTTAGAAGATTTCTGTTATCTTTCTATTATTGATTTCCAGTTTGATTCTATAATGGTCAGAGAATATACTCTATGATTTAAGTCATTTTTATATTTATTGAAAAGAATGAATATTTTTCTTTTGTTGGATGGAGTGTTCTGTACATATCTATTAGAGCTTAGGGGTTGATCTTATTGTTCAGTTCCTTTGTTTTCTTGATGATTTTCTGCCTCATACTTCTAAAAATTGACGAAGGGAGAGTATTGAAATCTCTAGGCATAATTATATTTCTGTTTCATAATTGTATTTCTGAATCACAATCTGTTTCTTTTGTTCTGGTTTTACTCTGTGAGTTTTTAAAGTTCCAATATTTGGTGCATGCATATATGCAAATATAGGATTTCTGTGTCATTTTTGGTATATTTACTCTTTATCATTATATATCATTCTTTGGTAAATGAATTGCTTTGAAGCCTATTTTATCTAATATTAATATAGATGTTACTACTTTGTGTTATCTGATATTAATATAGATGTTACTACCGCTTTACTCCTGCTTTTAAAAAAATAAATATTTACGGTAGGAGAGAGGGGAAGGGGGGTGATGGGCATGGGGGAGGGCACTTGTGGGGATGAGCACTGGGTGTTATATGTAAACCAACCTGACAATAAACTATTTAAGGAAGAAAAAAATAAATATTTACATGGTGTAATGTTTCTCATCCTTTTACTTCTAATCTACCTATGTCATTAATTTGAAGTATATATCTTATAGACGGCATCTAGTTTGATCATCTATTTTTAAATCTTTTTTTAAGTTTATTTTGAGAGAAAGGGAGGGAGGGAAGGGCAGAGAGAGAGAGAGAGAGAGAATCCCACGCAGGCTCCTCACTGTGAGTGCAGAGCTCCATGCAAGACTCCAACTCACGAAACTATGAGATCATGACCTGAGCCGAACCCAAGAGTCAGATCTTTAACTGACTGAGCCACCCAGGCTCCCTTGATCATCAATTTTTGATTTGCTTTGCCAATCTCTTATCTTCCATTGGTGTGAATTTACATTACTGATATCTAAAGTAATGATTACTATACTGTTTATTTCTGCCATTTTATTATTCATTCTGTTTGTTCACTTTCTTCCCTCTATTTCCATTTTTTTGCCTTTCTATTGGTAATCTGAACTGTTTTTAGAATCCATTGTTATTTACCTATAGTTTAAAAAAAAATATATGTCATTGCATAGTTTGTTTTTATTTGTTAATGTCAATATTCCCATATCCATGTGCAGTAATCCAGTCTACTGCTATAGACATTTTTCCACCTCAAGATAAGTGTGTAAACTTCATTTGCATTTGGTTCCTTCACCCTCCTCACTTTTTAAATGTAAATGCCTTAAATATTGTCTCTACATATTGAGCATCATGCCTGATGATGCTATAATTTTTGCTTCACTTATAAAATATGATTGTAATATTCATGAGAAGGACAGTCCATTATACCTACCCCTATTTTTACTCACTTCGTTGTTTTGCTTTCCTCCTGAAGAGCCAGCCTCCTTTTATTTTCATTTATTTTTGTTAAAAGAACTTCCTTTAGCTCTTCTATAAGGTTAGCTCTGCTAGTGACACATTCACTTAGCTTTCCTTAGTCTGATATTGTCTTTACTCCCCTTCATTATTGAAGACTATTTTTACTTGATATAGAATTCATGGTTCAGAGTTCTTTTCTCTCATTAGTTGAAAAATATTGTGCCACTTCCTTCTGGCTTGCATGGTTTCTGAGGATAAATGTGCTGTCACATTTTGTTGTGACAAAAAAGGAGAATTGTTGTTCTCCTATAGGTAACATTGCATTTTCTGTAGTCTCTTTCAAGATGTTTTCTTTGATTTTAGTTTTCAGAAGTTTGAGTCTTGTTATTTAATGTTTTCTATCTCCATTAGCTTGAGTTCAATGAAGACAGGGACTAGGCCTGTCTTGGTCAGTGCTAGACTATTATTAGATGCTTAATAAGTGTGCTCTGAAAGAATGGAAAATCCCCAACTATTTTGGCTTCCATGACAATAAGTAACGGTGATTATTTAATATAAGTTTTTGCCTCAAAATGTACTCAGGAGCAAAACAAATGTTTGATGTATTCCTTAGATTTCTGGTAAGTACTAGCACACATGATTATTTGTGATTTATATTGAGAAATCTTGTAAAACTTTTAAAAACATTTTTTAAAGTTCTGTCATAGTTCTTTAAAGAAGTGTCTATTTGTATCCTTATTTACTGCATAAAACCATTACATCCATATATTTGGAGTCTTTGCAAAGTTAATGGCTTGTTGTAATCAATGAAATTTTTTAATGGATTAATGAGCTACAAATAAACACAGTCATGGGCACGATTAGAACTCTGTTCTTCTAATAACTGACTAAATATTCTTTACCGATTGACCTGTATAACTTTCTCATTTTGTTCAGTTTTCAACTATCACCTATATAATCAGGAGTGGAAAAAAGACTCTGTTTATTGGCAGGCAAGAAATTTTAATATCATAATTGTTTACTCTGAGAAAACTGCCTCTTGAGCAGTAAGTCCATTTTCCTTCATCCAGTTTTATATGTTCATCTGGCCTACACAACACTTGGGCTCTGCCCACAGTCTTCATTATTACAGGTCTGTTTTAGATGATCTACGGCATATTTCCCTGCCAGGTGAAAATTAACTAAAGAGATGCAGGAGTTGCTCCCTAAAATATGAGAAAGTGAACTGATTTCGTAACCTGTGTGGGCCTTTAAGGAGTAAAATTATCTTTATTCTTTCCCAGTTGTAGGAAATAAATAACTCAAAGAGTTCAGAGTATCTGAGCCATTGTATTCTGTCCTTGTTAATGTTAATTAATCATTGTGTAATATTATCCTTAATATTTAACTTAATGAAAACAGAAACTAAAACATTTGAATTCAAAATAACACAAATTCCTTCCTTCATTGCCTTATTTGGGATTGTTTTTGACAGATATAATTATATAATTCAATAATCAGTTCTAAGAGATTACAGTTTCAAAAGTCTGAACATTTTGGATATACTTACAAAGGAAACACTCAATAAAGATATAAAATGAAATGTATGAGTTTTCTGGAAGAATAGAATCATGATTATTTCTGTCTAAATTGAAAAATTACTTTCATTGGTCTGCTTTCTCTCCAGATGTAATTAGAAATTAGATGTGTTTGCATAATTAGTGAGAGAGAGATATCAACCAAGGCCCATGTTTACTGTCAGAAGGAGGGAAGAATATGCATGTTACATCCTACTGAATATCCATTTTAATTCACATACTGACATGATTCATTTCCCTAAATGTCTGGGGAAATAGTCTAATTTGTATTGGCTCTGACCATAATAATGCTAATGTTAATATTTTACAGATATGCTGAACCTGATATTTTTTATGATAAAAGATCAAGATTGCATCTATGTCTCACTCAGCCTTCTCAAAGTAATAAATTAGGAGCTCAGTTCTCACTTTCTTGATTTCTTTACATTATTTTTTTTTTCTCAACTCAATCCCAGCTGATTTGGAACATACTTTCATACTTTCAGTATGAAAAATATAAGACAGTTACAAAATCAATTTCTTCAAACTGCTGTTCAATTTATTTTTGTGTTTTCACTAGGCATCTTGATTTTTTTAATATCTTGAGGTTATTTTTTATGGCTACAACAGAAACCGTATGGCATACGATTCAGTTTCTAAAACAATATCAGTTTCTTTATGGCAATGTATTTGTGTAGAAGATGCAAAAGGGAAAACAGTCATTCTGCTTCATTATGACCACTTTTCTGAGTTCATTTTTATTTTTTTATTCATTATTTTTTGTTTGTTTATTTTTGAGACAGAGAGAGAGAGACAGAGCACAAGTGGGAGGGGACAGAGAGAGAGGGAGACACAGAATCTGAAACAGGCTCCAGGCTCTGAGCTGTCAGCACAGAACCTGATGCGGGGCTCGAACCTATGAACCGCGAGACCATGACCTGAGCTGAAGTCGGACGCTTACCCGACTGAGCCACCCCGGTGCCCCTGAGTTCATTTTTAATTAACATTATAAATATTCTTTCAAGTGTTTTATTTAAGATTAGAAGCAGCTAAAAAAAATTTGAAAATAAAAATAAAATTAGAAGCCGCTGGTATCTTTTATTATGTTGTATTTTCATAAGCATTAAGTTCAAAAAGCGTCTCAACAGAAATCTTAAATATACCTGTACTTTTATAGATTTCAACAAAAGTTTTCTTAGCAGATGATTGCATTTATCAGAAATTTTAGGATATATCATCATATATGTCAAATGCACTCAGAATATGAAATAAAATTTGATTCTTATATCCTGAGCTCCGACAGCCCTCTTATACTGAGAAAATGAATTAAAGTTACTGAAGTAGCCAAAAATGCTAACAGAATATTTTCCAAAGTACAGATTTTAACTTTGTTCAGTTTCAGTTCTGAAGATGTAGTAATGCCTCCCTTATATTATTGACACAGGAGGATTGATTTTTTAAAGATTCAACAGAAAATAGAATTATCTTCATTAAACACATTTAGTGTGCAGATTTGGGGTGCGTTTTTGGTACATTTTAATGATTGAAACTCTCTCATGAGGGTGCAATCACATGTTGACCATGTCCACGGTCACCTGCAGGCATGATTGAGCTCGCCGATGAAAATGGTTAACTCTGACAATTGGCTGTGAATGCTAGTTGTTGGCTAATAGTGCATGCAGCTGTTATTGGCGAATAGTGCCTACATGTAGTATCTATATAACGTGTGTCTCAAGTAGTTGGATTTTGTACATGGTGACTTGTTTCCCATAGTGTGTATGCCAAAAGAACCACATGGCATTTTCTGACATTGACCTAGAAGTTATGCAGCATCACTTCAGCCACACTCTGTTGGTTACAAGAGAGTCACTATGCTGGCTTGGATTTATGAAAGGGAACGTAGGCATTACATTTCAATGGCAAAAGTGTTCAAAGAATGTGTCAGCATGCGATGGTGGAATCTACTTACTTGAGTATTTTAAGTGTCTTCTGAGTCAATAAACTCTCCCCAGATTCCTCCTGGACATCACCAACTGGAATTCTTGAGTGACAAGGCTCAGATCATGGTGGGCAACATACCAAGCAGCAGAAGGGGATGAATTTATTTTCTCTTCATTGATCAGTTTTCTAGGGCAATTGAAGTCTGTCTTTACATTTATATTAGATGACTCATTGATGTAAATAAGCTACTGACTATATTCAGTTTACTTTCCATCTCTGAGGAGGCTATACCTAGTTAGGTGTTAGAAATCTCAAGTCATTCAGAAGATCTATGAAACTAGTGGAGGAACATATGAAAAAGAAACAGGATGGGTCAGGAAGACAGACTGACCTAATCATATTCAGCATTTCACTAGCTTCCCCACAAACCAACTCAGCACCTCCTTTTTTTTTTCAGTTATCAAGAGTAAAGTAAGTTCTGAGGGTAAACGACTCTATGCCCTAATGACTACCCATTTTTCTTGTTTGCTGAGCATACAGGGAAGGGAAAGGAGCAGAAAACAACTGTCTGGCAAGCCATGAAGTGGTAGCTATACTGTCTCCTAAATTTATCTCTACCACATAGAGTCTCTAGGCGAGGAGGGAAGAAAAGGAGCCATGAAAGGCTATTTTAAGAAATACAGTTCACTTTATATTTTCGTTATTTAAAAGGACCATAGTTTGGGGCACCTGGGTGGCTCAGTCAGTTGAGCGTCTGACTTTGGCTCAGGTCATAATCTCGCAGTTCCTGGGTTCAAGCCCCACATCAGGTTCTGTGTTGACAGCTCAGAACCTGGATCCTGCTTTGTTTTCTGCGTCTCCCTCTCTCTCAGCCCCTCTCCCATTCTCTCTCTCTCTCTCTCTCTCTCTCTCTGTCTTTCTCTCTCACACACAAAAATAAACATTAAAAAAATTTAAAAGGATGATAGTTTGTTGAAGGATAATTGTAGTTATGATGATTTAGAGATGCCAAATGTTCTGAAGAGTTCAGAGTTCAGAGAAACACATAAGAGAATTCAGAGACTGAAAGCAGCTTATCTATTGTTCTTAGTGATATTTTTTATTTAAAAAAAAAAAACTGAAAATAATGTGTTTCCAGTAAAGATCAGAGCTGCATTAAATGTAGGACAATATGAGCTCACTTTAGTTAGTATTCATTATCATCCTATTTTTCTTATTCTTCTGTCTGCTCTACATAAGAACAAGCCACTAAACAAAATAGTAAATATTTGTTTCATTCCTACTAAATATTTAGCTTGTATAGAATTATTTAATTTTTAAGACACTACTAAGTAGGTATCGCTGTATCCAATTTACCTAAGCACAACACACATGCACAAACACACATCTTTACACAATCGCTGCAAAGAACAAAGCAAATTACCAGCTTTGGTAATGTGTAGTAGCCAGTGCATCCATTTAGATAAGATGCCTCAGCTCCTGTCTCCTCTCCTCAAGTCGCATCTCAATAGAGAATCCCTCATTCACATGCTATCTCAGCTTGGTATCCTGTCCACCTCAGATTCAGACCGTTGTGAGTTGGAGTAGGCTAGAGAACATGTCAAACCTCTGAGCTATGTTTTCAGTATCATTAGCCCTGGGAACGCTGATCCACATTTCTGTTCCTTTAAAGGTTTATACCAGCATTAACTTTGACAGATGTAAGCAGAATAGGCACCCTACTGGACGGTATAATTTAAGAAATGCCGTGTTCTTGAAGGAATTGTTTCTGTAAATATCTGTCATAACTGAGATTTGAAATTCTTCTATCAGAAGTCTATTCTTTTCTGTTAAGGTTGTTATTTTTAAATTTTATTTTTTCACTTTTTTCCAACTTTACTTAGGTATGATTCACAAATAAACATTGTATATATTGAAGGTGTACAACTCAACAATTTGATGTACATGTGTATTGTGAAATGATTCTCCCAATCACAGCAATTAACCTATGCACCTCACATAGCTACCTTTCTTTGTGTGTGGCAAGAACACTAATGATTCACTCTCTTAGTGAATTTCAAGTATACAATACATTATTATTAACTATAGTCTCCATGCTGTACATTAGGTCTCCAGAATTTATTTATACTAATCTGGAAGTTTATACCCTTTAACCAAAATCCTCCCATTTTTTCCAATCCCCAGCCCCCGGACAATCACTGTTGTACTCTGCTCCTATGAGTTCTACTTTTTTTTTTAGCTTCTACTTCTAAGTGAGATCATGTAGAATCTGTTTTTCTGTGTCTGCTGTATTTCACTTAGCATAACATCCCTCAAGTTCATCTCTCTTGTTGCAACGACAATTTTTAATTGTTTTTTTTATGGCTTAATGATATTCCATTTTGTATATAAACCACATTTTCTTTATCCACTCATCTGTTCATGAACACTTAGATTATTTCTATATCTTGACTATTGTGACTAATTGTGCGATAAACATGGGAATGCAGGTATCTCTTTAAGATACTGATTTCATTTCCTTTAGATATATAACCAGAAGTGGGATCCCTGGATCATATGGTAATTCAATTTTACTTTTTTGAGGAAACTTCATATTATTGTCTATAATGGCTGTACCAATTTTGAATCCCACCAACAGTGTCCAAGGGTTCTCTTTACTTCACATGCATGCCAACACTTATTATTTTACTTCTTGATAATAGCCATTTTAAGAGGGGTGAGGTGATATGTTATTGTGGTTTTGATTTACATTTCCCTGATGATTAGTGATACTTGAGCATCTTTTCATATATTTGTTGGCCATTTTTCTGTCTTTTCTGCAAAAAAATATCTATTTAGGTCCTGTGCCCATTTTTTAATAGGGTTATTTAGGGTTTGGTTTCTGTTTCTGTTTCTTGCTATTGACTTGCATTAGTTCCTTATATATTTTGTTTCTTTTTAGTGTTTATTTTTCCTTTTGAGAGAGAGAGAGAGAGCAAGCATAAGTGGGAGAGGGGCAGAGAGCGAGGGAGACAGAATCTGAAGCAGGCTCCAGGCTGTCAACACAGAGCCCAATGTGGCCCTCCATGAGATCATTGAGCTGAAGTCGGACATTTAACTGACTAAGCCACCCAGGCACCCCTGTTCCTTCCATATTTTGGATATTAGCCCCCAGTCAGATACAAAATCTACAAATATTTTCTTCAATTCCATAGGTTGCCTTTTCATTTTGCTGATTTTCCCCTTTGTTCTCCAGAATTCTTTCTTTTGAGGTAGTCCCACTTCTTTACTTTTGCTTTTGTTGCCAGTGCTTTTAATGCCATATCCAAAAAAATCAGTTCCAAGACAAGGAGCTTTTTCCCTCTGTTTTCTTCTGGGTTTTTTTTTTTTTACAGTTTGTTTTTATGAGATTTAGGTCTTATGTCTTTCATCCATTTTGAGTTGGTTTCTGTGTGCGGTGTAAGATAGGGATCCAATTTCATTCTTCTGCATGTGGTTATCCAGTTTGTCCAGCCACATTTATTGAGAAGATTATCTTTTTTTTTCTTGTGTCTTTAAAACATGGCATTGGAATTTTGGTGGGGATTGCACTGCTTCTGTAGATTGCTTAGATTCCTTTGGGTAGTATGGACATTTTAG
The DNA here is from genome assembly GCF_003009895.1 of Hyaena hyaena. Taxonomy (NCBI): domain Eukaryota; kingdom Metazoa; phylum Chordata; class Mammalia; order Carnivora; family Hyaenidae; genus Hyaena; species Hyaena hyaena. The sequence goes on along the minus strand of NW_024080644.1, from coordinate 6,194,654 downwards.
CAGTATTAAATTGTTCCTGTCCATGAACATAGAGACGTCTTTCCATTTATTTGTTTCCTCTTCAATTTATTTCATCATTGTCTTATACTTTTCAGTGTACAGATCTTTAACTCTCTTGGTTAAATTTATTTTGAAGTGTTTTATTCTTTTTCATGCTCTTTTAAATGGGATGGTTTTTTCAAATTTTCTCAAATAGTTTATTCCTATTGTATAAAAATACAACTGATTTTTACGTGTTGATTTTATATCCTGAAACTTTGCTGAATTCTAACAGAGTCCTAACAGATTTTTTTGTTATGTCATTCTACATATAAAATTATGTCGTCTGCTAACAGAGATAGTGGTCTTAGAGGAAAAGCTTTGACTTTTCAGTGTTGAGTATGATGTTAGCTGTGGGCTTTTCACATGTGGCCTTTGTTATGTTGAAGTAATTTCCTTCTATTCCTAGATAGTTTTGTGTTTTTATCATAGAAAGGTGTTGAATTTTGTCAAATGCTTTTCCTGCATAGATTGAGAATATTATGTATTTTTTATCTTTCATTCTGTGAATGTGGTTTATCATGTTGACTTTCTTATGTTGGACTTTCCTTATATCCTATGAATAAATCTTTTTTGCACATGGTTCATGATCCTATTAATGTGCATCGCATTACATTTGGTGGTATTTGCTGAGGTTTTTTGCATCTATATTCATCAGGGATGTTGGCCTATAGTTTTCTCTTCTTGTGTCTTTGTCTGGCTTTGGTTTCAGGATAATATTGATACGAATAAATTAAATTTGGAAGTATTCACTGCTCTACACTAGCTTGAAAGAGTTTGAGATAGATTGGTGTTAATTCTTTTTCACATATTTGGTAAAAGTCCCCATCTGGTCCTGGGCTTTTCTTTGTTGGGAGGACTTTGGTTACTGATTCAGTCTCCTTAGTATTGATAAGTCTGTTTAGAGTTTTTATTTCTTCATGATTGAGTCTTGATAGATTGCATTTTTCTAGGAATTCATTCACTTCTCAGTTGTACAATTTCTTGGTGTATAGTTGTTCATACAGTCTCTTATTCTTTTTATTTCTGGGGCATCAGTTATAACATCTCCTTTTTCATTTATGATTTTACTTATTTGAGTCTTCACTCTTAGTTTAGCTCAATGTCAATTTTGTTATCTTTTCAAAAAACCCACTCTTAGTTTGACTCTTAGTTGATTTTGTAAATTTTTTGTTTTATTTCTGCTCTCATCTTTATTATATCCTTCTTTCTGCTAACTTTGGGTTGAGTTCTTTTTTTCTACCTCCTTGAGATATAGAATTAAGTTGTTTACTTGAGATCTTTCTTCTTTTTTAATTAAGCTTTTTTTTTTCCACTATAAACTTCCCTCTAAATATTACTTTTGCTGCATTACATAAGCTTTGGTGCATTGTATTTTCATTTTCATTTGTCTCAAGATATTTTCTAATATCTTTTTGATTTCTTCTTTGACTCATTGGCTGTTCAAGAGTTTGTTGTTTAATTTCTACAAATTTGTTTATTTCCCATTTTTCCTTCTGGCATTGATAGCTAGTTTTCTTCCATTATGGTGGGGAAAGAAAACTGGTATGAGTTCAGTCTTCTTAAGTTTCTTCAGACTTGATTTGTGGCCTAACCTGCACTCTGCCCTGGAGACTATTCCACACGGACCTGAGTAGAAGATAAATGCTGTTGCTGTTGAATGGAATGTTCTGTATATATCTGTCAGATCCATGTGGTCTGTAGTGTTGTTCCATTCTCCTTTTTTCTTGTTGATATCCTGTCTGAGTTTTCTATCCATCATTGTAAGTGAGGTATTAAAATCTCTATTTTTTTCTTTTTTTATATACATTACAAGTTGTTTTTCTTTTGCTGCTTTTAAGATTCTCTCTTTCTTTTTTTTCTTAAATAGTTTATTGTCAAGTTGGTTTACAGCTCTATGTTTTTTTCTTTTTTTTTTTTAATTTTTTCTTTAATGTTTTATTTATTTCTAGGAGAGAGAGAGAGAGACAGCGTGAGCAGGGGAGGGTCAGAGAGAGAGGGAGTCACAGACTCTGAAACAGGCTCCAGGCTCTGAGCTGGCAGTCAGCACAGAGCCTGACGCGGGGCTCGAACCCACGAACCGCGAGATCATGACCCAAGCGAAAGTCGGACGCTCAACCAACTAAGCCACCCAGGCGCCCCCCTATGTTTTGTTTTTGGTTTTTTTTTTTTCAAATAGTTCATTGCTATTGTATAAAAATGCAACCAATTTTTACATGTTGATTTTATATCCTGCAGCTTTACTGTATCCGCTTATTACTCCTAAGGGATTTTTTTGTGTAATAATTCTACATATATGATTATGTCCTCTACTGACAGAGATAATGGTCTTAGAGTAAAAGCTTTGGCTTTTCAGTGTTGAGTATGATGTTATTTCTATTATTCTGTCTCTTTCTATTTCTCCCTTAATTCTGTCAGTCTTTTGTACATATATTTAGGTGCTCTGCTATTGGGCATATATATATATATATATATATGTATGTATAATTATTATATCATTCTGGTGAATTGATCTTTTGTCATTATATAATGTCCTTCTTTGTCTCTTGTTACAGATTTTCTGTATGTTCAAAAATTTTGTCCATCTTTTCCTTTCTTGCTGTCTTCCTTTGTGCAGTATTGATGTTTTATGTAGTGTCATACTTTGATTCCCTTCTCATTTTCTTTTTAGTATCTTTCATAGGTGTTTGTGGTTACAATGGGGATTACATAAAATAACTTATAGCTTTCACAATCTATTTTAAGCTGATAACCGCTTTAACTTTAACTGCATATGATATCTCTATGCTTTGTTAGTGATGTACAGATTACGCATTTTATATTGTGTACAATTAATACATTTTATAATTTTTGTTCTTTTTTGTACTTTTGTCTTTTAACTTTTATGCCATAATTTAAAATTGTTCATGTACCCCCATTGCAGTATTCAGCGTTGTGTATTTTTCTGTGTATTTACCTTTACCAGTGGGCTTTGACTTTCAAATACTTATGTGTTGCTGTTTAACATCTTTTCATTTCAGTTTGAAGGACTCCCTTTAGTATGTCTTGGAAGGCAGCTCTAATGGTAATTAGCTCCCCTCAGCTTTTGTTTATCAGGGAAATTCTTTATCTTCTTCATTTTTGAAGAACAGTTTTGCTAGATAGAGTATTTTGGGTTGAGAATTTGTTTGCAGCACTTTGAACGTATCATCCCACTCACTTCAGGCTTACAAGATTTCTACTGAGGAATCCACTAATGGTCTTACGAGGGTGGCCTTGTATATGAGGAATCCTTTTTGTCCTTGCTGCTTTCGAAATTATCTTTTTGTCTTTAACTGTTGTCATTTTGATTGTGCGTTTCATTGTGGAGCTCTTTAGTTTCATCCTGTTTGGAATATGTTGGACTTCACGAGTCTGTATGTCTCTTTCCCTCCTCAGATTTGGGAATTTTCTGGCATTATTTCTTTAAGTAAGTTTTCTTGCCCTTATTTCCCTCTTCCTTTGAGACTCATTATGTGTATATTGGTCCACTTGATGTTGTTGTATAAGTCGTTGAGATTTTCTTTACTCTGTTTCATTTATTTTTCTTTTTGCTCCTCTAACTGAATAATTTCATTGACTTGTCTTTGAACTCCTTGATTACTTCTGCTTGATGATGTCCATGGGTGAACCCCTCTAGTGAATTTAGCCTTCTTCAGCTCTAAAATTTGTTTGGCCTTTTTAAATATATTTTCTGCCTCTTTGTTTTGTTCATATATGGTTTTCCTGAAAGTGTTGAGCATCTTCATGACAGGTATTTTGAATAATTGGTCAGTAATTCCCATACTTTTATTTCTTTATGGTGTGTTTCTAGAGATTTCTTTTGTTCCTTTGACTGGGTAATTTTTTCCTGTTTCTTCATGTTCTCTGTAACTTTGTGTTGGTATCCACACATTTGAAAACATAACCACCTCTCTCAATCTTTATTGACTTGCTTCTTGCAAGGAAGAAACTTCACCACTTAGACCAACTGGAGATCCTAGGAACTTCACAGATCTTTCTTATGAGCATCTCTCTCTGAACTTTTGTGTGAAGATTACTAATTAGAGGGGATTGCTGGTTTCTATTTTTTCAGGAGTTCCTAACCCCTTGCTCTTTTGCTCTCTGTCTTCTACACTATGGGCACTCTGAAGCAGCCGCACACCAACCAGATCTTTATTTCCCCCCCTCAGCAGCTGCCAGGCTTCTAGATTTTGCCACGTTCTGTCATTTCTCTGAGACAAGATAGACAGAAGCCAGAACCTTGAGCAGCCAACTGAAAAGCCTGAAAATTGGACACATGTTCCACTCTTCTTTTTACATACTTAGGGAGAGGCTTTTGGGCTGTACAGTTTCTGTCTGCTCTACCATGCCACCTCTGGAGTGCCAGCACCCTGCCCACTTCATTTGTAGATGCCCCTATGCATCTGCAGTGTGTCAGCTCCCATTAGTACTTCAAGACAAGCAAGATAGAGGCCAGTCTCTCAGGCAGCATGCCCTCACATTCCAACCAGAAGTCCAATTGTTGGATATCTGGTCCACCCTTCTCTTTCCTTCCCCAGGGAGAAATGGAAGCTGAGAATTTCCTCCTAATCATGCGATGTTGCACTGGTGAGGAGGGAAGACTGTGCTGAGAGCATGCCACAAATTTTTCTACTGACTTCCAAACAGCTGATTTTGTGTTCCCCTGGAAGGCAGAAGCCTCTCAACTGGTTTCTGAATGTCTCACAATTGGAATTGATCTTTGTACTGTTGTTCCTTGGGAGAAAATTGGTTCTGGGTCTTCCTGTTCTGCCAGAACCCCTGGATATTCTGTTTTAGTTCGTTTAATTTATTGCATCATGTGTCATTGCCTAGCACTAGTAGTAAGATGTTTTAAAACAACAACAATCATAATGACTGACTATATTAATATTAATTAATCCATATAGAGCACTTGCCACATGTCAAGTACTGATCTAATGGCTTCACAGGAGTTGTTAGCTTCATTTAACAGATATGAAAACTGAGCTACATAAAGGCAAGTTGTCTCAATTGATGCACCTAGCTGGAGCTGGGATTCCATTCCAGGTCATCCATATCCATAGTCCATGTTCTCAAACCCTCTAAGACCATACTCAATACCTGTGCTGGCTGGGTCACTGAGTCCCGACCTGAATCTCCCACCTCCTCTTCTGTGATTCACTGTTGGGTCTGTCCTAGGAAACTGTTCTTTACCTTCTACTTACATCTCCCCTGTCACTTTGGATTTAAAATTCCTCATGTACAACCTGCCATGCAGCCCACTCCTCCCCTGCTTTATTCTACCAGAGGAGTTCCTCAACTTCTCTCACAGTCCTCATCTCAGATGTAATCAACCTTGATGTGAAAATGGTCACTTGAATCCTAAATGCCACTCCGTTCACTTCAGATCATAGCAACTCCTCTTCAGGGTCAAGAATCTTCAATGAACCTGCAAAGTACTTTCATCTCACTTCACAAGTGGAAAGCTAAAGGAAAGTGAGCGATCACATTGGAATAGTTATAAAAACAAAAGCTTCCTGATGGCTGTTCTAGCCATGCATTTTAGATACGAATTTATTTACAAATGATTGCATTTTAACTTGGGACATTGACTTCTCCACATTTTTATAGGGACAGCATTTTATTCTTTGTACAATAAAAACATAAGGCGTAATTTAAAAAACCTTTAAGATTCCATCTTGTCACCCTGGGAAGAATGACCTTGTTCAGTAATTTTAAAAATGCCTCCTCACTATATTAATGTAACAAGCATCAGGCTCCCAGCTGCATGGGAACATTAATGTTTAACTGTAGTCCTGTCCAACAATATATAAACTTTGTCCATCAAGTTCTCATGAAGAGTAATGATAAAATGTAAAGGTTAATATTTATATTTTTGTTCTAGAAATCCTGAGCCATTCACTGCATACTTCCTACCTGGCAGTGATCCTGAGTTTTTTGTAAAACCTACAGCTGGAAAACTTCTTCCTTTTGACACTGAAGGAACTCTCATCGCTGTGGGTTTTAAACCCCGAATGTACAGTAGAAAATACAAAGCAACGTTAGTAGTTCAGGTAAAGTGATTTGTATGTTCACATATTGTTTTCTGTAATAACCTATTCAGGGACTTCAGGTGATTTGAGATAGAGATTTTGGAATCTTTGATTAAGGCATAAGGTGTTGTCAAAATATTCAAGTCTAAAATGAAGAAAATTAGGGGCACCTGGATGGCTTGGTCAGTTAAGCATCTGACTCTTGATTTCAGCTCAGGTCATGATCTTGTGGTTCGTGGGTTTGAGCCCTGTGTCGAGCTCCATGCTAACAGTGGAGAGCCTGCTTGGGATTCTGTCTCTCTACCTCTCTCTCTGCCCCTCCCCTGCTCTCTCACACTCTCTCAAAGTAAATAAGTAAATAAAATGATGAAAATTAAATAGAAGATAAAATTTAGTTTTAATTGAGAAAAACAGTGTAAAGTGGGCCATTAATATAAAAGTCTGCTCAAGTGATCACCTTATTAAAAGTTAAGGTAAACACAATTTTGAAAATTTATGCAGCAAGCAAAATTTCTCCATAAGATTTCACACATGTATTTTACTAATAGCTTTTAGGCTAGAGACAACTTTCAAATTATTTACGAAAAGATGCCTGTTACCAGTGTCTATTTTCAGTAGCACAGACACAAAAGACATGTAGTTATGTTTCAAGACACAACCACTGGTGCTGAAGTGATTACTAGACTTCTAAATCAGACACTAGTTAGGCAGTGCAACAGGCAGAAAAATGTCTTGTTGCTGTTTTTAATGAATAGAGAAAAGAATTATGTTGAATATTTCTTGAGAAAGTTACTTATATTTTTCATCTTTCTGGGAGTTCTTACAACCCAGGTAATAAAAATATAAAGCCTCTGGGGCCTTGCTGCACATCACCCTTTGCAATATTGATGCTTGAATTAAAATGATCATATTGTACCTACTTCTTAAGAAATAAGGACATACTCTTACTGTGAGGGGATTAAATGACATTTTTAAAAACAGGTTTACAAATGAAAATGATGTTTATTTTACCTAGTGCACAGTTGACATTTTTTAAATTAACTACTTTGAAGGCTTTCCCAACATAAGCTGTGCCTGTTTTCCCTATGTTGATTTGACAATTAAATCACTGGCAGCCGAATTGAAGGGTTTCTGTGAGAGTATGTTGACATATGGGATCAAATAAAAATATGAAATTTTCACTTAGTCTGAAGTGGTACAGTTTGATAAAGCTTATGTGGGGAAAATTGATACTGAAATGTGTTACAGACATCACTGTTTTCTTGATTCTATTTTTATTTTGGAAAATTCCAAATATGAATATGAAGAGAGTGAATAATTAGTCTATATACACTCATCATCCAGGATAAACATGTATCAAATCATGGTCACTTTAAGTGTATTCCCACCCCTTCCCATATTCCATACTATTTTGAAGAAAATCCCAGATATCATATTATGTTCAACTATTTCCTATTAATCTCAAAAAGACCAAAATCACATCTAAAAGACCCTTATCACATCTAAAAATTAACAATAATCCTTTAGTATCGCAACATATCAAATATCCATTTGGTGTTCAAATTTCCAACTGACTCATAAATCTCAGATTTTTTACCTTAAAAAAAGTATTCACTTATACGAAGTTGCAAAAATAGTACATAGAGTCCTATGAATACTTATCCCAGCTTTTCCCAATGGTGAGATTTTATAGAGCTACAGGAATATATCAAAAGAAGGAAATTGACATTGACAAAATATTAACTAAGCTAAAGGCCTTATTTCTGTGTGTGTGTGTGTGTGTGTGTGTGTGTGTGTGTATTTCTCAGCAGTTTGAACTCATGTATAGATCTGTATAACTACAATCACAACTGAGATACAGAACTCTTCCAACAGAACTGAGAGAATTGGTAACCATGTGGAAACTGTATCATGCTCTTTATGGTCACATCCAATACCATAACTCCTTCTTTACCCCAGCAACTGCTAATCTTTTCTCCATCTCTATGATTTTTCTAATTTCTAGGACATTACATAAATGCAATCATATTCTGTATAACCTTTTGAGGTTGGCTTTTTATCTGAGTATAGTGCCCTCAAGATCCATAAAAGTTACTGCAGATATCAAATCAGTGATTTTGAAATCATGATTCAAACATTATCTGTCTGACTCAAAACCCGCTCTCAATTACAGCACTATGATGTCTCACATGATAAATGTGAAGAAGTTTTAAAGTTTCATTATCTAAATAAAAATTAACCGGTATACAGATTATCATCTTTAATCTGTTGATTTTAAGCATTAAATCAATTAATACTTATATATGAAACATATGATCTTTACTGCGCTTTACTTAGAAACACAAATTAGGATCTTTAAGAAAGTTTAGTTAAATATTAGCCTACACAAACTTCAACAACTCATTTAGCAAACTTCGTAAGTTCTCTTTCAATGAAACCATATTTAGAATGATTAAAAACTGCCTTTCCCCCACTATTAAAGAAGACATATAGCACTAGTTTTGAGAGACGTAAGTAACTTGGTCAGACTGTTTTCAAAAAGCAATGTTACTTAAAGAGAGTAGGTAGTCCCCTCAACTTTCCAGGTTGACATAATAAATCTTAAATAGTTTATACAGAAATGCGAAAGCTATCGAAATTATCCAAGATAAAACATATACTTGTGCAAAAGTAACATAGATGGACCTGTTATAATGAGAGACGTGTCCAGACATAAGTAATGTATATAAATATATTGCTTTTATAGGAATAAATCATTGTCATAAAACTATAAGAGATGGAATATATATATTTTTTGGTTTGTATTTCCTCCTAAGCAAAAATCCAAAATAAGGATTCAAATGCAAGTACTACATTTGCTATGTGATCCAAAAAAAACAGTTGCAGGGAAGCCAAGGTGTGAGACAGAAGAGGAATGAAAACCAATAAAGAGTACTTTATCAAGGCAATTACCATAGGGGCAACTGGAATTTCATTTTACGGAATTTCTATGGAAAATAGTTTGGAACACACACTGCAGAATATTTAGACCTGATGGGGCTAGAGAGGTAGGGTGTTTATACACCAATTGAACATCCTTATGTGAAGGAAAATGTTACTTAACCAAGTTATAGTATAGTCCTTGGATTGTTCTGCTTTTGCCTCCTTGATTCTGAATACACAGTTACTATGAACACTGGATGGAAGGACCAGTTAATGAGTAAACTAGGGTCATTCCAGGTGTGCAAGAAAGTCCTGCACTTTATATTCTTTGATAGATATCACATTGCCTTTTAAGCCCTGACTGATGTTATTGCAATGTTCACTTAGCCTCGATTTATCTCGAATGAGTTTTTGGAACACGCATGATACAGATCTTATTGTGGGGAAGAAGGCCTAGATAAACACAGCATCAGGAAATTCTGCAAGAGCAATGGGATTTAAGTATGAACATAAACATGCAGAAAATGCTAGGCTGTGTAATTCAGTATTGCCGTCCTGTGCATATATGCAGCGGGAAAAAATGATGGATCTTTAAACAAATCCCTAAGTTGTACTAACTTGGATTTAGATTATGACTGTCATTAATGATTTTACACAATGCTCAGTCATTTCAAATGGTTGTATTATTTATAGACTTTCATAATCTAAAAAAAACAGAAGCTCACCATATTTTACCAGTCAGTTCTATAGCCACACTTAAATTCTCATGGATAAGTTCATCTTGCAAGGCATGGTTTCCATTAGTTCTGTAGTTCATGCTGGGCAATAGTTTCATGCAAAGAAAATAGATTGCTTCCTCTTAGATCATGTGAATGCTGAGTTCACCCTTAGTGCAGACCTCTAACTCTGAAGGACTTTTTAGTGAGTGGGTTTTTTTTTTTTAATGTTTATTTATTTTGAGATGGGGGAGGGGGAGGGCAGAGAAAGGGGGAGAGACAATCCCAAGCAGGGTCTGCACTGAGCCCGATGCAGGGCTTGATCCCACGAACCATGAGATTGTGACCTGAGCCAAAATGAAGAGCTGGATGCTTAACCAGCCGAGCTACCCAGGTGCCCTGTGGTTCTTAATTCATAAAGCCAAATGCTTTCCTGAATTTATTTTCCATGTTAATTATCTATTACCAGCACACTTTCTGTCTTGTACCTTTCCCATACCTTGCATGGAAAAGAGAGAAGATATTCTCTCAATCCTTGAATATTTCACGTGAAATTTCTCCTTTCTTTGTTTCCAGACACGAGATATGTACCGGTTGTATGATATCAACGGGTTACCTCATGTTACCATGCCACCGATTGATGTAAAAGCCAAAATTGACACTACTAACAAGATGTTTGATAGAAAGCCACCTCGTCGGCACAATTTTATCCGTGAAAATGCTAAACTCATAAGGACAGGGGTGTCTTCTACCATCAAGGGTGCGCCTTTGATGTTGAAGAATAAATAAATACTTTTTCCCCAAAATATTTCTTGGGTTTCACTGGAATTGAACATATTTTCATGATTGTTCCTTCATCTTCTGGAATATTTCTGAGGAGTATTGCTTCAATTATAATGGGCCTTCTCTATTTTATTTTTTAAACTGACTAAATCGGTTCTCTGAATATGTTATACCTGATTTCTGTTACGTATGTCTTTTAAAATAGACTGGTTGCAAATTTTTGGGATTATTTTCCTTTTTCAGTTATAGGAGTACATTTGTAGTCAAAGAAAAATGATTTCACCTTAGAAATCCATGCATATAAGTACATGTAGTCCATACGCTATAGTGAGTCTTTAAATAATATATATTTCAAAATGATCCTGGAAAAAAATCATTTTCTCAAAGAAAAGGAGAGCATTTTGCTCGGTACTTATCATTCAGGAAAAATATACTGATAAACAGCCAGTATGGACCATCGTTAAGACACTTTGGCACAAAATGCCTGGCTCTGCCACGCCATAGTCCTTCATATGATTTTAAGCAAATCGCTTCTCCTTTTTGTGCCCTATTTTCTTATGCGCAAAACAAAAGAATGGTACTAGGACAAGAATTTGCAAACTATTGATCTAGTCTACCACCTCTTTGTATACACCTACCAACAAATAGAGGCTTTTGCGTTTTTAAATGGTTGAAAAAAATTAATAGAAGAATATTAAGCAACACAAGGAAACTGCATAAAATTCAAATTTTATTGTCTATAAATAAAGTTTTGTGGAAACTTGAGCCACAGTCACCGCCTTGTGTATTGTCTGTGGCTGCTTTTGTGCTATAACGGCAAGGTTCAATGGACAGAAAACCATATAGCTACAAAGTTTAAAATATTTACTCTCTGGTACTTTATAGAAAAATTCAGCAACCCTGTACTAGGTCAGAAATGGCCTTTAGGAGTGATTGTAAGTGGACTGATTATAATTTCTTCACATGGTGGTAAGTGGAATTCTAGGGACCCATCTAATGCAGTCAGTCTTGTCTGCAGATACTGAAGTAGAAGAGAGTAGAGGCCCGTGTACCCCAGATTTGTCTTCTCCAAAAAGGACAAAAGCTAAAATTCTGCAAATCTTCAAAAGCCTTTCTTGTTCTCTGGCTCTCTAAAGATGTTTCTTTGAGCATAGAGTCATAGATTATTTGTCCTTTCTTCTGCCGTATTGTGTGTGGGAGGAGGGGATTGGTCAGTCTCTGTGTATATTTCTTGCAAAGACTTTATAAAACTTCTCCAAATCCTTAGGAAAGTAAAATCATATTTGCGATGAATGTATGTAGACATCTAAGTGCTTTATATTTTGGTGTTTATGGTAATGCGTTATATTTAAATAATCTTAAACCTTCTTATATTGATCCTTCTGAGAATCACAACTGCTTTCCTATCTGAAGTGCTCCAATAATTTGAAACTGTCACACTGTACACTTCTGCTATTTCTTAGTCCAGCACTTGTGAATATCATTGGCTCCTAAGACCAAAAGGCATCACATTAATTCAGGGACTAGAGCAGTTTCATGGGGAGTAGAGTAACCGGAAAGTGGTCAACAATATCCACAAACTTCTTCCTTATATCTAGAGGACAAGTAACATGCTATAGTGTGCCGACTTTTGTGGCTTTATATTGGAAAAGGAGTTTGAAAAGGCAGTAAGAGGTTTTACCTGGAGTTTCTTATTTGAGGACTACAATTTGCTCTTTAGCAAGTGAATTTCCTATAGAATGAAAGATAAGATTTTTCTGGAATCTAAAAGTTCCATGTGGGCTGACACTGCACATTTTTAAAAGTACATATGCTGGGGCACCTGGGTGGCTCAGTCGGTTGAGCGTCTGACTTAGGCTCAGGTCATGATCTCATGATTCATGAGTTTGAGCCCTGCACAGGGCTCTGTGCTCACAGTGTGGACCCTGCTTGGGATTCTCTCTCACCCCCCCCCTCTCTCTGCCCCTCCCCTGCTTGTACACACACACACACACACACACACTCAATACATAAATTTTTTTAAAAAAATACAAATAAGAAATACATATGCTGATTTATAATTGTAGAGTCTTTGCACCTTGGTCAAAGATCTGTTAATTTACTCATGTGTTTATACCTTTACTTAATAAAACAGGTGTTAAGTATTTCTCCAAGCTAGGGTCTGTACTCAACCTTGATATAAAAACAAATGAGCCCTGCTCAGACCTTTACTGCAAGTGCCCCCTCACTAATGGAGAAGACAGGTGTGAGCAGGAAGGTGCTGTGACTGAGTCCTTGTAAAAACACAGAGGTGAGGCCCGGCCAGTGGAGTGAGAAAAGGCTTCAAGGAAGACATTCCATATGGAGTTGGAGCCTCCCAGGTATGGAAGGGGAGTATGACCCCAGACTGAGAGGCAGAACATGTACCAACGCAGACAGATGTGACGGAACATAGCATATCCAGGGACCGTGGTTGGCCATCAGGATAAATGATTTTGGGAATGGTAGAAAGTGTGAGAACAAGGATAGGTGGGAACACAGGAGCTTAAAGTAACTCACAGTCTTAGCTCAGGGACTACACGGAATAGAGGGTAAGAAAATGGGTTCACATTTGGGTGCATTACTTTAGGTAAATACAGGATATGCATACTCAAGTGGCCAGTTAGATATATTCATATGGACCTGAGAACATGGGTTTGATTCTGATACAAGTTTTGTGACTTACTGGTGAATTGGTAGGAGTCAAAGGCAAAGCTGTACATAATAATACTTAGGGAAAGGTTATAAACGCAGTGGTTTTCAAACTAGTATGCATTAGAATGATCAGAGTTGACTGTTAAAACTGCAGCGTGTGAACAGAAACATTTGAAATGAAGTAGGAATGTCACGGGACCCTAAAATGGAACTGGGAGGCCACGGGGGAGGCTGGTCTTATGCACATCCACCCCCGGGGGGGGGGGGGGGGGGCATGAACTTTTAGACTGTGCCAGCCACAAACTGCCACAGGCTGTTGGAATTCTCAGAACCAGGCTTGGTTTTCTTTACTACAACCTAGCAACTAGCACAGCAACCTATCGTACAAAGACCGACGCTAATTATTTTTGCCTGTGCCGCTCGTAATTCGTTCAAAACTATTTACATAAGCCTGCAGTTTCTGCCTCTATAAACTTTGTCTTTCTCTTCCCTTCTTGGAGCACATTTCAGGTTCCTCCCCAATCTGTCTCCTGTATTCGAATTCCTAAGGACCCCAAATAAACTTTTGATTTGCTTTGCAGCCTCAGTTCTTTCTCGTTTGGCAAGTTTTTACGAGGGTTACTCTTCTTCATTCTGATTCAGTCTATTTTGGGCCAGAAGCAAGACTCTGCATTTTAATATGTGCTTAGGTGTTTCTAAGGTTTGCACATTAAAACACAATATTGAGCAAGAGAAGAGGGGTATGGGGAAAACTCTGGAAAACATTTAAAGAGTAGCAAGCAGAGAAAAGAGGCCATGGTGTAAACTGAGAAGATATTGGCTACAGACAGAAGAAACATCTGGAACCTGCTCCGACTTTAGGGTGCACCAGTCAGGGCTCTTGTCTCCACTGAGCCAACCAACCACACAGCATAGTTCCTAGAGAACAGACAAGGCAAGATGGAGTATTTACCGGTGGGAAGGAAAGGGTTAAAGGGGGATTATAAAAAGCCTTTCCTTTCAAAAGGAAAGTTTTGAGTCCTATCCAACCTCCCTGTAAACACATTGTTGAAAGATACTTGTAGGAAGAAAAAAAATGTTACCATTTAAGGTCTTTTTTTCTAACCAAAATCGTTATTGTAAGGTTTTGTTTGTAGCAATTGTTGACTGAGAACAGAGACAGAGCTGAAGTAAAAGCACTTATTTGTTGTCTTAGAATTGCGATCCGGGGAGCACAGATTTGGGCAGCAACCCAAATTGTGTCCCCTCGGGGAACAGAAGTGAAAGGTTTTTAAAGGCAAAGGGGAATGCTTGTGTATGTTGTTTACAAAGAATTGTGATTGGTGTTGGTGGTGTGAAACTAATCTTGAGCTGAATATAACAGGTTGCTAAGGCTATCACGAAGCAAGCAGGCATTACTTACTCTAGCAAGTTGCAGGTGTTCAGGCTGAGTCCTAGGAGTATTGGGGTCTGGCCCGGTTCAAAAGTTCATATTTCTGCCAGTGAGGACGTGCATAAGGCCCACCGCCTTAATGGCCTCCCGGCTCCATTTTAAAACCCCTGGACACAAGTGACCCCATTTCATTTCACCTTTCACACAACTTCTTTCAGCCTTTTTATTTCTAAAAAATGTCTTCATTTTGTCCTTACTTTTCTTGTTTTTTAAATGTTTATTTACTTATTTATTTAGAGAAAAAGAGCATGCGAGGGGCAGAAAGAGAGAAAGAATGAGAGAGAGAAAGAGAGACAGAGAGAGAGACAGAGAGAGAATCCCAAGCAGGCTCTGGACTGTCAGTGCACGGAGCCCGATGTGGGGCTGGATCTCATGAACGGTGAGATCGTGACCTGAAACTGAAATCAAGAGTCAGACGCTTAACTAACTGAGCCACCCAGGTGCCCTTGTCCTTACTTTTGAATTATGCTTTTTCTTGGTATAGAATTCTGAGTTCATAATTCTTTTTCTCCTGAGAACTTTGGAGCTATTTTCCTTTTTTTTTCAAGCTTGTTTATTTTTTTAGTAATCTCTACACCCAACAAAGGGCTTAAACTTATGACCCCAAGGTCAAGAGTCACTTACTCCTCCAACTAAGCCAGCCAAGCATCCCAGAAGCTATTTTCTGTGGCCTTTCAGAGAAGTCTCTTGTATGTCAAGTTGTTAGCTTTTAAGTAAACTTAAATTTCTTATTAGCCTTAAGATTTTTTATGTTAATTTCTTAAAAAGCCTCTATTATATATCTAGCAATGGATTTGTCATGTTGTTATATGATTATTATTATTTCTACTTGCTATTCAAAGTGCACTGTCAACTTGAATACTTTTATCTCTCTTCAGTGTCAGAAAATTCTCAATTAATAACATCACATATTCCTTTTCTGCCATTGCCTGTATTCTGTATATTCTGGAAAGGCATCCCAAGAGATCAGGGCCTAAAGTTTAAGGGTAAAGGATTTCAGCAGATCTTGGAATCTTAATGGCTTATGCATATATTTTACCATTTTTATCTCTTTGCTGTGTGGTCGGTTAAGTATTCAGTGCTATCTTCCAAATCAGTAATAATTTCTTCAGTAACGCTCTTTTTAGAGTTTATCCTACTGATTTTATTGTCCATATTGATAGTTACTATTTGTCATATTTAATACATTTATATTTACCTTTTTAATATATGTAACTTCTTGTTTAATATTTTCTTGTTCACTCTTGAATGTTAAGTTTTTATCTGAGTATCCCAGCCATGCTTACTATAAAATGTTTCATAGGCATGAAAGAAAACCCACAGGCAGAAACTTGCAGTGAGTCAGGATTGTCTGGTACTGGACAATGAGTGTTAAGAGTATGGTGGAGGCACTAACAGGAACTAATAAATCACCCCCACCCTCCAATACTGATTGATGTAGGAACTTTTGATGTCTAACAGATAAAGATCAGCCTCACCACATGCACAGGTGAGCAATATTTGTGTGACACCAAGAAAATGTTCATCCAGAGTTATCTGCTTCATTTGTGCCTATAATTCTCTGTTACCAGTAGTTTCATCTTGCACATCATCTCTTTCAAAAGGCAAATATCGGGGCGCCTGGGTGGCTTAGTCGGTTAAGCATCCGACTTTCGCTTAGGTCATGATCTCGCAGTTTGTGGGTTCGAGCCCCGCGTCGGGCTCTGTGCTGACTGCCAGCTCAGAGCCTGGAGCCTGCTTCAGTCTGTGACTCCCTCTCTCTCTGACTCTCCCCTGCTCACGCTGTCTCTCTCTCTCTCTCTCCTAGAAATAAATAAAACATTAAAAAAAAAAAAAGGCAAATATCACTGGACCCTAGATACGAGTCCACAATATCCATGTTCATCCTCGCACATGACCCCACAGTCAGTTGGATAAAGAACAAGGAACTCATCTTGGAAAAACCATCAGATCCCCTCTCTAGGAATTTGGCATTGGGACAGGAGAGGCTCTTTTGGTCTCAGTTATTTGCTTAGGTAAACTTTAGTGCTGAGAGGTAGCAACGTATGCAGTGGGCAAAACCTCAGTAAGTCCCAACTTCAGAGAGAGAAAGAAGTTAAATGTTCATGGAGAGACAAAGTGGAGATGCTACAATATATCTTCCTTACTAATACCATCCCAGTGGTATCACTGGGGAGGTCTGTCTATATTGTTCTCCTTAAATTACCCCTGAATCCTACAGATAGCTCCTTTACACTTCAAATTCGGGTGCTAATTCTTTACTCTGAATCTATTGAAAGAGGAAGCGCAAGAGTACTAATATATGGAATAAGGGGTATAGGAGGTTGATGGCCTCCACATTTCACTGGAGTCAGATCGAGTTGGCGATGAGAGAAGTAAGGTATAACCAGATATAGACATGAATACCACGAGGTACTTATTTATATATCTGGGTCAAGTACTTTTTTTTTCATTTTCACATTTTGTGTTTATGTGTGGTAAAATACACATAAGATTTCCCATTTTAACCATTAAGTACATTCACATTGTGGTTTAACCATTACCAACATCGATCCCAGAACACTTCTCATCTTTCCAAACTGAAACTACATTCCCATTAAACAACAGCTCCCCGTTCTCCACTCCTTCCAGCCCCGGCAACCACTGTTCTCCTTCTGTCTCTCTGAATTTGACTACTGTAGATTCCTCACAGAAGTAGAATCATATAGCATCTATCCTTCAATTACTGGCTTATTTCACTTAGTATATTGTCCTCCATGTTCATTCATGTTGTAGCATATGACATAATTTCCTTAGTTTTATGTATTTATTTTTTAAAGATTATTTATTTTGAGAGAGACAGAAAGAGAGAGAGAGAACATGATCAGGGGGAGGGGCAGAGAGAGAGAGAGGGATAGATAGAATCCTGAGCAGGCTTTGCACTGTCAGCGCCCAGCTTGACACGGGGCTTGATCCCACGAACCAGGCAGTCGTGACTTGAGTGGAAACCAAGAGTCAGGCACTCAACCTACTGAGCCACCTAGGTAACCCAGCATTTCCTTATTTTTAAAGCTGAATATTACTCCACTGTATGTATACACCACATTTTGTTTACCTGTTCATACTTCCATGGCCACTTGGGTCACTTCCATATTTTGGCTGTTGTGAATAGTGCTGCTGTGAACATGGGTGTACAAATATGTGGGTCCTTGCTTTCAGTACTTGGGTAGATACCCAGGAGTGGAATTGTTGGATCATATGGTGACTCTATTTCTAGTTTTCTGAGAAACCACCATACTCTTCTCCACAGTGCCGCACCATTTTACATTTGTAACAGCAATGCACAAGGGTTTCGATTCATGCACATCCTTGCCAACCGAGTTGGCAAATGTGTATATATAGAGACCTTTTCTTTGGTATTATTCCCTTATTAACCTTCTGATGCCTGCAGGGTCTGTAATGATACAACTTGTTTCTTTCTGACTGTTAGAAAAATACTAGTTTCTCCCTATTTTTCTTCTTGTTATTTAAAAAATTTTCTGTTTACTCCATTGTTTCTCTGGTTTCCTGCCCTACTGTGGGTTACTTGCACATTTTTTAAATCCCATTTTGATTGATCTAAAGGGTTTTTAGAGTACCTTGTCGTATAACTTTGTTATGATAGCTTTCTTATTATGTGTTTGTAACTTATAGTCTGCTGGTCTCATCATTTTATCGGTTTGAGTGAAGTATATCACCCTTACCTCTTTTTCTTTTTTAATGTTTATTTTTGAAAGAGAGAGAGAGAGAGAATGCAAGCAGGGGGGGGGGAGCAGAAAGAGAGGGAGGCACAGAATCCGAAGCAGGCTCCAGGCTCTGAGCTGTTAGCACAGAGCCCAACACAGGGCTCAAACCCATGAACCGCGAGATCGTGACCTGAGCCAAAGTCAGACGCTTAACTGAGTCACCTAGGCGCCCCTCACCCTTAGCTCTTTTTACCCTCCCTTGTTTATTATATAATTAAAATATTTTTTTCTACATGTATTTGGAACCATATCAGACCGTGTTATAATTTTTTTTCATCCAACATCAACCATAATTTAGAAAATCCAATAGGAGAAGGAAACTATTCTTTCTTCCTTCCCTTCTTATGTTCTAATATTCATTCTTTTATGACGTCCTTTCTGCTTAGAGAAAATTGCTTTCACCTTTATTTTAGAGTAGGTCTCTTGGTGACAAATTCCACTAATATTCCCTTGTCTAAGATTATCTGGGCTTCTTCATTCCTGAACAATATTTTCGCTGGATATAGAATTCTAGGTTAATAGTTCTTTACTTCCAGGGCTTAAAAAATGTCGTGCCACTTCCTTTGTGCTTCCACGGTTTCTAAGGAGAGATTCATTGTCATTATCGTTGTTTTTCTCCTCTAAGTAAGGTGTCATTTTTTCTGTAGACGCTCGCAAGGGTTTTCCTTTGTTTTCATTTTTCAGAAGTTTGACTCTGATGTGGGCCCGTATGGATTGCTTTGGATTTATCCCGTTTAGAACTTTATCAGCTTCTTCGATCTGCAGTTGTAGGTCTTTTGCCAAATTCTGAGAGTTTTCCTCCATTATTTCTTCACATGTATTTTCAGCCCTATCCTTTTCCCCCATTCGTTCTAAGACTCTGATGACATGAATATTAGATTCCTGTCCCTGAGGCTCTGTTCTTTTATCTCCCCCCTCCTTTTCCGTAGTATTCACATTAGAGTTAGAATTGTTCTGTCTTTCAGTTCAGTAATCCTTTTTTCTGTCCCCCTGCGTTGTACTGTGAGGCTCATCCAATGGGTTTCCAAATGTTCACTTACTGTGTTTTTCACTTCTCAAGGCTGGCTCTTCCTTATATCATCCATTTCTTTGCTAAGGCTTTCTGTTTCTTTGCTGAGACCCTCTGTTGTTGCAAACGTGTTCATATTGCTTTTGTTTCATTTTTTGGTTGTTGAAAATGACTGCTTTAGAATCTCTGTCTCATCATTCTAACATCCCTGCCACTTCGGTGCTTGCATTTATTGATTGTCTTTTTTCATCCAAATAAAGATGTTTCTGGTTATTTCTACGAAGAAGGATTTTACTGTGAACCTGGAACATTTGGGGTATTATGTTATGAGATTCTGGACCTTATTGCAACCTTCTGTTTCATTTGGTTTCTGACCACATTCCGGCAGGAGAAGGTAGGATGCCAGCTTGTCACTGCCAGATGAGGGTAAAAGTGCAGGTTTCTCCTTCAACCTCCACTGACGCTCAAGGATGTGGGCGGTGGGGGGCTTCTCCTTACTGCAGGGTGGGGTAGGAGTTCCTCCTTTCCACTTGGCTTCCCCTGATCCCTCTAGGGCAGGAAGGGCTAGGCTCGCTTTGTGTCTGCTCTTCACATGGCCTCCAGCAACGCTACAAAGAGGGTCTTTTTCATCCTGAGTCAGAGGTGGTGGAAGTCCTGTCTCTCCATCCCCCTTCCCCCCCCCCCCCCCCCCCCCCCCCCCCCGCACCCGAGGGGCAGGAGCATCTTGTTGCTGCAGGGTGCTGCTAGATGCCCAGGCCTTCCTTGTGATGTGGTTTCCCCTGCCGGTGTTGGGAGCAGAGTCTTATTACTTCCTGGCAGCGATAAGGATAGAAGCCCTGCCCCCTACGCAACCGTCTCTGGCACCACTCTAGTGGGGAGTGTGGCCCTTTCTTACCGTCTGGCAAGGGTGATGGTGAAAATCTGTGCCTCCCTTTGGCCTTTATTGGTGAGGGTGAGTGTGAAGCCACAGCTTTTCCTCTGGCTTTGGGCTGGAGTAAAGAAGCCATTGTCTGATTTTTCTGACTGCTAGGCTGACCTTGTCCTCGTCCTTTCTTGAGTCCCAAGGTTATCCTTAGCCAGTCTGCCGTCTTCTCTTCATCTTTCAGAATTATATGCATAACTTAGACATACTTAAGTTGTACTTATTGGGAGGACAAGGGATAAATACATTTACTCCATCTTCCCAGAAGAGTAGGTCTAGCTTCATATTCATTTAATTAATTCAGAGGAAAAAATAACACGGATGCTTTCAGCATGATTGTCATCCATTTATTTCAGAAGTCAAGAGGAGCTTGGTGCGATTAACCTCTCTACTCTATGGAAGCTGACTTCTAGCATGACTCCTAGACCTCTCTGGTATTTTCCTCCTATCTGCTTCTATCCTGTCAATACCAAGAGAACTTCTAAAGTGTAGGGGCTTGAGGTTAAACCCAGTGCAGTCAAGGTGAAAGGCACTCTGCATTAGCGAGCCTCTGAACGCTAGCCTCTGAAATGCCAGCTTCCCCAGCACTTGAGTCCAGCCCTTTCTACCTGTCTGGCAGTGCCCTGTCCCACCACACAGGCTTGGGAAACCCCAAAGAGCATCTCCTACTCCCTTCGACAATAGCTTCAAGCACTTGTTACTGAGGTCATTGCCGTGAACTTTGTGAAAATCTGTTAGCTTTATTGTTCTTTTAAAAGTACTTCCTCTTTGCTAATCATAAACTTACTGACAAAAATAAAACCTCCAGATGCTCTGATTAAATGAAGCAAAGAATCAAGCGTAATGTCCACAATTCTATAAGAAAAATGACCTAATTTTGCCTCAATACTTATTTGCCCCTTAGATATTCAATATTTGCATTTTTTCTGAAGTGACTTCTTGCACTAAAATAAATGACTGAGGAATGTCTTATTGCTGACACAGATCACAGTTTGTTGCTAATGGAATGTTAACTGCTTTTTAAGTAACTCTGAATAAACCTGCTGATCCACAAAAGATTCGTCTAAAAGGAATCCAGTTCATTTTCTGGCTCTCCCACTTCCACTGATGTGAAAAATCTTCTTCCGTATTCTAACTTGTTTCAGCCATTGCAGTGCCGAGAGTGGCACCTGGCTTCTAAAAGGATATTTTAATTGGGAGAGGTGACACATTTAATAATATGCCAAGGTTAGCATTTAAGAAACAGACACTCCCCAAGAGAAAAATGATTATGCAAGCGTATGTATTCTCTGGTGTAAAAAACCGTCTCCACAGTAGGAGGGTTTGCTCCATTTCCGAGATCAGAAACGCAGTGCTGAAACAGCATTCTGAAATTTCCAGAGACAAAACGGTGACTCCGGCTTCATCCCTGTGTGATTTTGTATCCGGGACAACCACTCACAGAGGACCATGTAAAACTTGAGCAAAAGCAAAAGTCAACCCCTCAGTAGAAGTCTTAGTGGCCTCAAAATCCTCAGTGTCTGGAGCACCTTCTTGCCTCGTGTGCCTTTCTAGGCCAGCTCAGGTAGACAATGGCCCCATCCAGATTATGGTTTGGGAATGTGGGCTGCTGCTTCCTGGGGCGGCACAAACACTAAAATTGGACATCTGGGCCGTACCCTTCTTCCAGGTCTGCATGTTATTTCTCATTCTTTGAAATAGTGATATATTATATCTGAAAATAAGACACATGTATGAAAAAAATAAAGAAATACGATATTTATAAGAGATTTATTTTTAGGGGAACCTGGGAGGCTCAGTCGGTTAGGCCTCTGACTCTTGATTTCAGCTCAGGTTATGATCTCACAGTTCGTGGGATCCAGCCCCACATCGGGCTCTACGCTGACATTGTGGAGCCTGCTTGGGATTCTCTCTCAACCTCTCTTTCTGTCCTTCCCCTGCTCGTGCTGTCTCTTTCCTTCACAATGAATAAACACGTTTTTTAAAAGACACTTATTTTTATAAACCTCAAAAACGATAAATATTTTATTAAGCAAAACTCTTAGACTTCTACCACAGCCCTCTAAGAATAGATATACCCAGTCATTACTTAAGCTGTAGCTTACAAGGAGTTGTGTAAATTGCGCTGGCTATATAAATGTATGCAGGCTGTAAATCATTTCAAGTTGTTAACTTCTGTGTTTAAGAATAGAAAATGATGAGTCATGACTGAGTGGCATTTATAATAAAAAGAGATTATACTAAATCTATAATTTAATTCAGCATCACTGGCTCCTAATCACAGCATTTAAATTATATTGCCCATGAAGAATCTCCAGAAATAAGGTCACTCTGGGACCAAGGCTGGGTGCTTGGAAATCGGCCAGTCCAGAAGTATCACCCTTCTATAATTCTGAATATATAATGTTATTTCTATTAGAAAATATTTTAGTAAACACATCTCAAGTGTAAAGCTCAATGAGTTTTTACATCTGTATACACCTATGATACCAGTACCCAGATCGAGATATAGAACATAGCCAGTTCTCAGGAAAGCTCCACTGTGCTGTCTCCTAGTTAACACTCCCCATCAGATCACTCCTACTTCAAATGCTATCGATATGGAATAGTTGTGGCTGTTTTGAACCTCATATAAATGGAATCCTATAGTGTGTCCTCTTTTCTGTCTGGCTTTCTTGTCCATAATATTTTGTCTATGAGATTCATCCACATGTTTGCTTTTATGAGTAGTTTCTTCTTTTTATTGCTGAGTTATATCTCATTGAATGACCATGTCACATTAGATGAAAATATCATACGCATTTATCATATCACCTATAGATGGGCATTTGTGTTGATTCCAGGTCTTGGTCATTATGTACAAAGGTGCTAAGAACATTCCTGTTCATATCATTTGGTGCCCATGTGTATACACTACTACTGAGTATATAGCCAAGAGCAGAATTGCTGGATCCTAAGGTGTTTGTTTTATAGCTTTACTAGTTGCTATGAAGAGTTTCCCAATGTGGTTTTACCAGTTTATCCTCCAGCCACCAATGTGTGAGAGTTTCACTTACTTTATATCTTTCCCAACATGTGGTATTGTCAGTCTTTTAAATTTTAACTATTCTGGTGGTGGTCCACTGATACCTCACTGAGGTTTGAGCTTGCATTTCTAATGGTTTTTGTATGGCTAATGGTGTTGAGCACCTTTTCATATACTAATTAGCAATCTGAATTGGAAGCAAGCTCTTAATATAAAAAGTATCATAATGCCCTGAAGGCCCATCCATGTCCTCTTTTGAAGGCATTATGCTAAGTGGGGTAAATCAGACAAAAACAAACACTGTATCTCACTCATCTGTGGAATCTAAAAACACTGAACTTGTGAAAATAGAGAGTTGAAATGGTTCCCAGGGACTCAGGATGGGGGAAGTGGGGACACGTTTAAGGGCACAACCTGGAACTAGTAGGTAAATAAGTTCTGAAGATCTAACCCACAGCATAATGATTATGATCAACGATACAGTATTATAAACTTCAAAGTGGCCAAGAGAATACATCGTAATTGTTCTCAACACAAAAAAGAAATGATAGTTATGCGATGTGATAAAGGTGTCAGCTACACTGCTGTAGTAATCACATTGCAATATATAAATGTATTGAACCAACACACCTCAAACTTACAATGGTCTATGTCAATTATATCTCAATAATAATGAGTCATAAATTAGATCTTTTCATTTTTCTTTTTAGATCTGTATAAAAACAGCTGTCATTTAACAAATTCCCTAAAGCCATTCATTATTATTTCAATGTAATACACTTGAAGAACCCAGAATCACGTGATAGAGCCACAGGCCAGTGGTAAGAAACGACTGTCAGTGTCAAGATTTACCTCAGAGCTTTTTCAACCTTTCACTTTTTGTTCTGTGCTAATCATAAAATGTCCACAGCACAATGTCCGTCATAAGTAATCAGAGAAGCATATGACAGACAACATTGACTAAATCAGTTCTGTCTCAAAGGTGATAACTGAGCATTGCAAAGGTTAGGAGTTTACGATAAGATTTCATAATTCAAGATTAGTGGTATTTTGACACACATAGGTGTTTTATAATTTTCTCTGACTACTCATTCATAAGTGCATGTATATTGCTCATAATGTATATGCATGTGAATATGTGTGTACAACACAAAGAACTATTTAGACACACATGCTACCATACATGAGCTTTGGTCTAAAAGGCTCTTAATTGTTCATTAAGCCTCACAAGCTGGTGGCAAAGAGGTTAAAGATCACCTGGAAGTTACATATGGCATATCGACCCCAGAACTCCAGGAAAGTGGAACGAATGAACCAAACTCTGAAGCTGCAATTAAGTAAACTATGTCAGGAAACCCACCTACACTGGGGCCAGGTGTTGCCACTCAATCGCCTTATTAAGAATCAGGTATAGCCCCACTAAGCAGATGGGTTTCTCCCCTTATGAAATCCTTGATGGATGCCCTCCCCCCATGATCAAGGGCATAAGGGGGGATCTAAATGAGATAGACAATCTAACCCTAAGGCAACAGATACAGGGCCCTTGGCTCTACCCTAACCACCTTACACCACTGGATTAGGGAGCCATGAGCTATGAGTCTGACCACAGACGCTCACCCCTTTAAACCAGGAGATGCTGTATGGATGAAGGAGTGGAATGTCCAACCCCTAAAACCCCTCTGGAGGGGCCCGTTCACTGTCATTTTGTCCACCCCTACTGTAGTAAACTTGTTGAAGTGGGTCCCTGGATTCACTACAGCAGAGTGAAGCCGATATTTCGAAACCGAGAGTGCATTCCTGATCCATCAACGCCGTGCAAGCTGAGCATACAGAAGAAGCAATCCGCACCTCCAGAGGCTCCGGGAGACTGCAGCCCTGCTTTAGTCACTCCGGAAGCTGACTGATCTACACATGGCAAAAGCTTGAGGAATCGATGGTCCAGTCGAACAAATAGACTCTCTTCAGTTTCTTTATCTGTTCCCTTACTGTGATGCACTGTCACCCCTTGTTCCTTGCTGTATTGTGATTCTTGGTCAACTTTTCACCATAGGATTGGCAGAGGCCGCCCCAGCCGGCTGGGAGTGTGGTGAGAGGTATCTGTTAGCACTCACCTTCCTTTTGTGGATAGGATGCTTCGTTGGCATTGGTTGCTTCTAACCTGGACCCCTTCTGTAGACCTTGATTCTTCATCGTGTGACCCATGTATTAACCTAACCAAGTCAGGCCAGGGCGTCACTTGGACACTACTATACCATACCCACTTCTCATGCCAGGGCAAAGTCCTGGGGACCTGCAGACACAATAAGACCACCGATTCTATTTGCCAAAGGCAGCGTCAGTTCCTTTGTTTTGACCCGCAGTACTCTCCAACTGAGGAATGTTTGGAGGTCCGACACTCCCAGGATGAGGGGGAATTAATCAGCCAAACCCAGGTTATTAATCCCCACATGCCAATATCAGTACTTTTTGATGTGTGCAGCTATTAACAAAAACTCTTTGTTCACTCAGAATTGCAGAGTTCTACCATGGTAACGAGGATACAGGCTCAATGACAAGTATATGTGTGAACAGGCCTGGCCCTCATCCACATGTTAAGGTGACTGTTGGGCTTACTGCCACTCTTGGAGCTGTGTCTCATGGGCCATTTGGAAAGATAAAGATAAGGCAGCACTTCTCCAAAAGGGGGCTGCAACCTCGAGCTGTAAATTGGGAGCCTGTAACCTCATTACTTTTATGATCTTTAATCCAGGAGACCCAAAATCGGAAAATGGCCTCAGGATTGGTGTATATGTATATGGGCGAGGCAATGACCCAGGAATCGTGTTGAACTTCAAGAGGGTTGCTGTCTCTGAGTCTCAACTCACGAAGTCTTTCATTCCTCTTATGAGGAAATAGAAATTAGCCCTACCCCATCGCCACCACAATAAGAAACCTGTTCCTTGCCTTAGCAGAAACTAGAGCCCAGACCCTAAAGATCTCTTCTTGCTATGTATGCGGGGGAACCAACATGGGGGATCAATGGCCATTTGAGGCTAGAGAATTAGAGTCCCGTGAACCTTATAATGGAAGAGAATACCCCAGTCCTACTATCAAAGTTTGGCTCCTCAAAACCTCAATTATTGGAAAAAGCTGCCTTGCGCGATGTGGAAGAAAGTTCACTATCTCTGTTGGAAGTTTAACGTGACTAGACCAAAGATTTTATAACTCAACCTCCCGGAAAACCCAATGGTGGGGGTCCACGGATCACCTTGAGCCAGATCCCCACCCTTTATCCAACTTCTCTCATCTCCGAAAGGCCTGGGACAGTGTCGACACACCCATCGAATGGTGAGCCCCAGGTGGAGTATACTGGATGTGTGGAAGGACAGCCTACACAATACTTCCCTCAGGCTGGTCAGGGTCATGTGTGCTGGGAACTGTTCCTCCATCTTTCTTCCTACCCCCACTTGCCAGAGGGGAACATTTGGGAGTCCCAGGTTATGGGGACAGGGAGACTCAAAGAAAACGCCGTGCCCTACAGATTGGCAATTGGAAAGATGATGAATGGCATCCCGAGCCAGTATTATGGCCTGCCAGCTGGGCAGAGGGTGAGTCTTGGGGCCCCCACACTCCCGTTTACATCGCCAAGACGCCAGTCTTGGATTACTTGCTTGCTTCTGAGGGAGGAGACTGAGCAACTGCTGCCTATAGATAGACGATGAATCTCTATACCAAGATTTGACCCCAAATTGGGAGGGTCCAGGCAACAAAGGGTGGATGTGGTAGAGCCTCTCCCAAAGAAATATGGTGAAAACCTGAAGACAAGGGAAGGCAACCTGGCTATGTGCGCATATGATACATTCCTCCCGACTCTGTAACATGAAACCACCCAATCAGACTGTCTGCCTATGTTACCATGTATGGGAGACAAAGAAGTAGAAATTATATAAAAGGCTACACCCCACTGCTCTCGGGGCTCAGTTTTTTGAGTATGAACCCACTGAGCCCGTGTTGGTATGAATAAAGTTGCTTCCTAGAAAGAAAAGCCTCCGTGTCACAACTCTCTGTGCGAACCTCAGTCCTGTTACAGAGACACTTAAAAAATGATTTAGTACCTGTAGATATCGACAGCAATAGGCTAGTAATGAGCAGCACAAGGAGCAAATGTAAGACTGCAGCTATGGAGATCTGGAGCAAAGGCACAGATAGGTGTTGGTGTGTGTCTTATAGCGAGGTAAATTCCCATGGATGCACAAACGACCAAAGAAGAAACAAGTCTAGGTGTTTAAGCTGGTCAGGGTCTCTAGGCAAGTATTCTTATATAGAGACTAAATTAAAAGAGAAAACAGTCAAGTGGGGACTGAATCTGATACTCATTTCATTCTCATTCGTGCTGAGGGTATAGTGATATAGAGAGGAGGGTCACAGAAAAAGTATCTAATCCTGACACGTATCTGAGATAAGCCTATTTCATTTGATCCTTAAAAATTGGAAAGGTTTTAGGTATTGCAGTCTTCACATAGTTCTGCCTGGTGGCTCTTAATTGCTTTCAAAGAACAGAGCGGCAGACTTCCAGTTAGAGCCAAGATGGTGAAGCCCCCCTTTTCCTCTAGGTCTTCAGTCTTAAGATGAAAAGCCCTGAGCCTAACACACCGAGCAGAGGAAGACCCAGAAAGGCAGAAAGACAATGAGATGACTAGTGACTTTGGGACTTGAGGCATAACACGGCAGTAGTGACTTTGCTGGTGTCTTGGTCTACTCAGGCTGTCATTTCAAAATACCACAGACTGGGTGGCTTAAACAACAGAAATGTATTTTCTCACAGTTTGGGAAGCTGGAAGTCTAGGATCAAGAAGCCACCAAGGTTTGGTTTCTTTTTATTAATTTCATTGTGATTAGAACACAGTGTGTAACCTAAGAACTTCACACTTAAAAATTTTAATGTACAAAACAGTATATAAAATACTATTTTATTTATCTATAGGCACAATATTGTATCGCAGATTTCTACAAAGTATTCATCTTTCGTAACTGAAATTATATACCTGTTTTCTTCCATGAGTTCGGGTATTTTTGATATGTCCTGTAAGTGGGATCATGCATTATTTGTCCTGCTGTAACTAGCTTATTTCATTTAGCATAGGCTCATCCATGTTGTCCTATATTACAGAATTTCCATTTTTATGGTTGATTAGGTGATTTCCACATTTGGATTATTGTGAAGAGTGGTACAATGGGAGTGCTATTACCTCTTTGAGACCCTGATTGCAATTTTTCATGGATAAATACTCAGAAGTGGGATGGCTATATAATACGATTATTCTATTTTTAATTTTTCGAGGCACTTCTATTTTCAATAGTTACTGCACTATTTTTCATTCCCACTAACAGTATAAAAGGGTTTCAACTTACCCACCACCTTACCAACATCTGCTATCTTTTGTTTTTGTTTGATAATAGCTATCCTACCAGGTGTGAAGGGATAGGTCAATGTGGCTTTGAGTTGCATCTCCCTGGTGATTAGTGAGGTGGAGCATCTTTTTGTATAAATGTTGGCCATTTGCATATTGTCTTTGGAAAAATGTCTGTTTAGGTCTTCAGCCCATTTCTAAATTAAGGTTATTTGTTTTGCTAATAAGTTGTAGGAATTTCTTACATATTTTGGAAATTAACCCTTTATCAGATTATGTTTTGCAAATATTTTATCCAATTCCCTGAGTTGCGTCTTTATTCTGTGGATTGTTTCATTTGCTATGCAGAAGCTTTTGAGTTTGATATAGTCCAATTTGTCTGTTTCTGGCTGCCTGTGCTTAGCGTTGCATTCATGGAATCACTGTGAAGGCCAGTGTTGTGAATATTTCCCCTTATATTTTCTTATAAGAATGTTACAGTTTTATGTCATATGTTTAAATAATCCATTTTAAGTTGTTTTTTTGTGTATGGTGTAAGATAAGAATCCAGTGTTATTCCGTGTGAGGTATGGGCGTGAGTGCAAGTACGGAGCTCTTTACTTCTCCGCCAACTTGCCCCTCCCCCCAAATCCAGGGTTATTCATTTGCATCCAATTTTCCCATCACCATTTGTTGAAGACCTTAGTCTTTCCCCATTGTGTATTTTTTGGTATACTTGTCAAAGATCAGTTGACTATAATATATACATGGATTTATTTCTTTGTTTGAAATTATTTTTGAGAGAGCGAGCACACGAGCCCGAGTTGCCACTTCTAGACTCCACTCAAACTTCACCTCCTCAATGAAAAGATTATTATTGATTGCCCTTCCCCAGAAGAGTTAGCTTTCTTATTCTTTTTTAATGTTTTATTTATTTCTAGGAGAGAGAGAGACAGCGTGAGCAGGGGAGGGTCAGAGAGAGAGGGAGGCACAGACTGAAACAGGCCCCAGGCTCTGAGCTGACAGTCAGCACAGAGCCCCACCCGGGGCTCGAACCCACGAACCATGAGATCACGACCCAAGCGAAAGTCGCACACTTAACCGACTAAGCCATCCAGGCGCCCCTAGCTTTCTTATTCTTATTTACATCTTACATTCCTATCTCCCTCAATGCATTGTAAGATCGATGAGCTGAGACCTAACATCTCACTCATTCATTCTTATACCCTGTGCCTCTGATCATTCTCTATGCTCAACAGATATATACATTTTTAAAGAATTTCTTTGGACTACATTAATCCATTTAATTGGAAGTCAAATATATCTTGGGTTGGGTGATTGGGGGAAATCATGATATGGATACTTAGGATAGAGAAAATATATACAATTTATGAAGAATTCAAAGATTTCACCAATACCTCAATTGCTATAGTCAAAGAAGGTAAAATAATCTGAGTAATTCTGTATGCATTACAGTTCAAAGAAAGACAAGGAGGTGAAGATATCAAAGTTAAAATAATACTAGTTTGTAGCCACCTTTTAATCCTCAGAGGTTCATGAGGGAGATACCATTTTTATCTCCATCTTTTAGATGAAGGAACTGAGACCAAAAGTCACACAGCTAAAAAAGGACAAAACCAAGATTTTAATCAAGATGTCTCTGAATTCAGAATAACATGTTGAAGTAACACACTGTTTTAGTCCATTTGGATTTCTACAACAAAAATACCATAGATTGGGTGGCTTAACCAACAAATCATTTGTCACAGTTTTGGAGGAAGTCCAAAAGATGAGCTGTCCAAGATTAAGTAACCAGCAAATTTAGTGTCTAGTAAGGGCCTCTTTGTGGTTCATAGATGGCCATCTTTTTGCTGTGAACTTAAATAGTAGATTTGGGGAGTACACAAACATTCAGCCCACAGCCTATGCTAACTGTTTCAAAAAGTATGAACCATTTCAAAAAGTACTAAAGCAGCATTACATGAAATGTACGGAAAAGCTAAGTTCAGTCAAAAACAATCTTTCATAAGCTGAAAGTTCTTCTGCTGGGTCAGCTCACTTAGCTAAACACATGATTTTTCCTAAGGATACATATCTAATGATAAGGTTATAAATCACTCTTAATTCCCTCACTTCTGTCATTCAAAATTTTGATAAAACAAATACAAGCAATGGTCTCTCCATGAACACCGTTTTGTTCTAAATGTACTTCCTGCCATGAGTTTCTGTGTTAGAACCTGGACTGAGCCATGAGCTCCATTCGTACAAACCTCTCATTCTTACAAACACTGTCATGGCCTAAATGAGGTCAGAAACAGTGAGTGGCCAGGAACAAAGGGTATCTCATTCTTGTCAACAGTGATAAGTCTAACGATTGTCTAAACTTCCACGCTTGGAAGTTAAAACTGACTTGAGGACCCTATTGAAATCCCATTTTCTAGTCAACTGTGTTGCCAGGAACTTGCTAAAGTAATTTTGTTTCTGAAGTCCCTATACAGCTTCAAGCCACTCACCTAATGTGTTTAATGTTATAATTAAAACTAGGAAACATTATAACCAACATACAGACACTGGCACTCTTCTCATTTGCTTGAAGTCCCACTCTCCAAGGTGTCATATTTATGGAAAGTTCTCCACAGGGTTCTTGTTAACCTCAGCAGCTAGTGCATTGATGCAGAACATTGAGTAAATCCCACTCACTGCATGGAAACTCCCAACAAGCTCCTAATGCCCATTAACCATATGGCTTTGATGTCACTCTGATGTTTTGTGCTCTTAGCCAGAGACCCCACACTAGCCGGGAACATCATTCCTTCCATTCTAAAAAATCATAGCCTAGAAATACGCAGCCTTCCATTACAGATAAGGCTGAGTATTAATGGAGGAAGTCAAGTCAGAGTACGCCAATAGCATGATCCCATGTTTTCTAGCCCCTTTCTTGCCATTTGACAAGATTGGTGGGTCACTTTTGTTTGAACATATTAAGTGGTTTTCCTTAATCTTTTCTCTAAACCAACACTAAAGAGAATGAAGTGCAGTCTTGCAAATTCTTGAAGCAATAATATAACCAACGAAGAGAGCAAAATCATGCTACAACTGCTGGGAAAACATGATGAAGTTAATTAATGAATTACTTAATTCATTATATCTACTCCAAATCTTAGGGAACTTCCTTGGTTGCCCTTTATATCTTCTCTATCAGAAAAATACAGAAAATACTGTTCTGACAGTTTTATTACTTACAAGAAATGGTACAAATATAATATATTTAATACATCTTGGAAACAATTCCTCTCTTGAATATGCTGTAACACATCAAAGTTTCTGATGCTAGGTCCTTACATGATACAGTTGAAATCTAAGAAAATGATTTAAACTTGATTGATTCAAGCCATCATTTTAAAGTATTTACTTTAGTCTTAAGTGTGCAGATCATGTCTTCAATTTCGTATTTCACTATACATGTGTACCTGAACACAGAACGTTTATAGTGTAATTTCAAATGCACTGCGTTGTTTGATGCATGTGTATCTTCTCTCTCTCTCTCGTCTCTCTCTCTCCCTCCCTCCTGTAGCTCCTTCTCTGCTATTGTCTCCAGAAAGTTGGTGAATCCTGTGTTCTCTGTAACGAAGATCTCTCTTCTGAGTTTGAAACTTGCATACCTAGTCTGCAGTTTTACCTCCACCTAGATGTCTGCACAGAAAACTCAATTTCCACATGTCCAAAATTAAACTCAAAAGTATGCATGAGTACACATACACACATATACATAAATATTCCACTAAAGATACACGAAGTATTTTACAAGAGTCCACGCATGTTGGGTTATATGGCTAATGTATTAGAGGAGGCAACTATAGAAGAGAATATAATGGGAGCACAAATGGAGAAAAGGTAAAAATTAAAATTAAAGGCACAGGAGAGATGCCATTCATAGATGAAGAATGTCCATGTATGTTAACATGAGTCTGAACTACTCAACTTTACATACCTGAAATTTGACCTGGTAAAGAGGCAGTAAATAATCTCAGTAAAATAGCTAGATGGCTGACATTGCCTAGGATAGCATGTATATCATCAAGGCTTTGTCACGGGTCCATAAATGACTTTGAAACTAAACTTGTGACCTCATGAATTATGCAAGATAGAGTCTTATCTTTGACACAGTAACTGTTAAAGGCTCGCAGGTATTCTCTTGGTCTCTGTCCAGTCAAACCCAGAAATATTTATATATACTATTCTTCCAGAGAAGGTGTAGATACAATTTTCAAGTAGGTTGAAATAATATCAGCAATTACCAAGTACGTGGTATTCATGGTAAACTTCGTGGTATGGATGCAGGGGCTGTATGCTCACCGGTGAACATCATGTCCATGCTGTCTGCCTTCTACCAGTTCAGAAGGTGCCTAAATAAATCCTGAACTTCGAGGAATCTTTGTCTCTCAACCTGGCCTGCTCTCAATTTTGTTGAGGAAACTGAGGCAGCTTATACACCCATCCTGATTAAAAATATACCTAGAGCTGTCTGAGCATTTTAAGAGATTTTCTTTCCATTGCATATAATTACACCTTAAAGTTTTATTTTTCTTAGTTTCTTTTTGTCTTCTTATTAGTTTCTTAATTCATATTAACGTGACCTATCTGAAGTACATTGAGGAGGTAACTGGATGGCTTGATAGGTTAAGCGTCAGTCTCTTGATTTCAGCCCAGGTCATGATCTCACAGTTTATTGAGATCAAACCCCGCGAAGGGCTCTATGCTGACAGTGCAGAGCCTGCTTGGGATTCTCTTTCTCTCCCTCTCTCTGCCCCTCCTGTGTGCACATGTTCTCTTTCTCTCTGCTCTGCTCCCACCCCGAAATAAACAGTCTTTTGAAAAATAAAAAATAAAATACGTTTATAAGATCAAATCATTGCTATTATTATGCTCAGAGTGTCTTTTTAATGTTTTCTGTCTCAGTTGCTGCTTTCCTGTCAAACTTGGCTAACTCTTTGGTCTGTATGGAAGTAATATGAATAAGACAGCTGGTTTAAATTGACTTTTTTAAGGGGATTGGACAACTTCTTTATAGAA
This sequence comes from Hyaena hyaena, assembly GCF_003009895.1. Classification (NCBI taxonomy): domain Eukaryota; kingdom Metazoa; phylum Chordata; class Mammalia; order Carnivora; family Hyaenidae; genus Hyaena; species Hyaena hyaena. The sequence continues at coordinate 6,160,874 of NW_024080644.1, read as the reverse complement.
TCCAAAGTTTTAGAATCAGTGAACCAGTTGTCCATCACTTGCTATACTGTCTGAAATCAAATGTTTCTATTATGTTCCTAACATCTAGAGACATTTGGAGAAACTTCCTTCAAACAATGATGTGCTGAGCCTATTGATACAAACTATATCTGCATGATAGAATCTCTTCCAACTGTCACCAAAAGTAATTAGCTGTTATTATTTCACGTGAAGTTGTGGTGAGTGAGGAGGTCTCAGAAAGCCAAATAGTTAGCTTCCCATTCAAGAAATTTATAATGGTACTGTCACAAAAATAACAGAATATTAATGTTGTAGTGCCTGTCTTATTCACCAAATTGTGTACTTAGAAAAATCACAGACATACATGATATAGATACATAAATAGATATGTATCTATATTTCCATAGTGTATGTGTATATTATTCTGATTTTACTCATTTAACAACATAACTTAGTATTTTACAATATCCCTAGTTATAATTGGAAATATGACTTGTGAAAGCTGAATGCTAATTTGATTTATAGATGCAGCATCATTTAAAAATTTTTTTTATGTTTTATTTATTTCTAGGAGAGAGAGAGACAGCATGAGTAGGGGAGGGTCAGAGAGAGAGGGAGTCACAGACTCTGAAACAGGCTCCAGGCTCTGAGCTGGCCATCAGCACAGAGCCCGACGCGGGGCTCGAACCCACGAACCGCGAGATCATGACCTAAGCGAAAGTCGGACGCTTAACCGACTAAGCCACCCAGGCGCCCCCATGCAGCATCATTTTAAACACATGGGTTGAATTGTGTCCCCCCCGTCCCACTAAAAAAAAGTCCATATTTTGAAGTCCTAACCCCCAGTACTTTTGAGTGTGACCTTTTTGGGAAGCAGGGTTGTTGTAGATGTAACAAGTTAAGATGATGTCATATTGGAGTAAGGTGGGCTTCTAATCCAATATGACAGTGTCCTTATTGGAAGAAAGCCATGTGAAGACAGATAAGCATGCACATAGGGAGAACACCATGGGAAGATAGGAGTTCTGTGGGCACAAGCCAAGGAAACACCAAAAGGTAGGAGAAAAGCCAGAACTATGAGATAATAAATTTCTTTTGTTTAAGCAACAGAGTTTGTGGTACTTTGTTACAACCGCTCTAGAAAACTACTGGAACACATCTTTATTTTCCAACTCTATTGATTTTGATAGTGATGTTGAGATGAATATTTACCTAAATGGTTGTTCTCCTCTCCAATTATTTTTTTTACAAATAAACTTTATTAAAACTCACATATAACGTATGCACCTATTTAAGGATATAGTCTGAGTTTCAAAAAAAAATGTATATACCATTTTGACCAGTGTTTTAATCAAAATACAGAACTTTTTCACTACTCAAGAAAGTTTACCCATGTTCCATGCTGTCATCCTTTCCCACCTCCTGATGCACATACTCTCTGCTGATTCCTTCTTTTTCATTTTCATTTTTTAATTTTAATTCCAGTTAACAGAGTGTTATATTAGTTTCAGGTGTATAATATAGAGATTCAACAATTCCATGCATCACCTGGTGCTCATAACCTACTTAACCATCTGCCCACCCTGCTCTGGTTTCTTTTTCTTTTTTTTTTTTTTTAATGTTTTTTTTTTTTTTTTTTTTAATTTCTAAGAGAGAGAGAGAGAGAGAGAGACAGCATGAGCAGGGGAGGGTCAGAGAGAGAGGGAGTCACAGACTGAAACAGGCTCCAGGCTCTGAGCTGGCAGTCAGCACAGAGCCTGACACGGGGCTCGAACCCACAAACCACGAGATCATGACCCAAGCGAAAGTCGGACGCTTAACTGACTAAGCCACCCAGGCGCCCCACTCTGGTTTCTTTATAGATTAAGTTTGCCCTTTCTAAAGACATGCACATGAAATTAGATAGTCTGCATTTTTGTTTCTTGGGGAGGTGTGTGTGGCTTCTTTCAATAAACCAGTTTTTGAAATCGATCCATGTTGTTGTGTATCAATAGTTGCTTTTAATGGCTGAGTGGTTTTTCATTACATATGAATAATATAGGACGTTTATCTTTTTATCATTTGATTGACATACAGATTGTTTCCACATTTGGGACATTAAGAATAAGGGTGCTAAGGATACTTATGTTCAAGATTTTATGTGGACATATGCTTTCATTTTTCTTGTATAAATAACTGGAAGTGGAATGGGTAGGTCATGGTACATTTTTAATGTTCAAAGAGACTGCCAAATTGTTACCCAAAGTGTTTGCCTCCAGTAAAGTATGAGAATTCCAATTGCTCCACATCCACACCAATGGTTGGTCTTCTGGGAGATGTGTATTACATAGTGGTATCACTATTGGTTTGAATTTGCCTTTCCCTGATGACTAATGATGTTGATCGTCACATATGCTTATTGACCATTCCTCTACATTCTTTTTTGAAGTATCTCTTCAAATTTTTCCCCAGTTTTCACTTGTGTCATTTGTCTTGTCATTGAATTGTAAAACATACATTATATATATTTGAAAATATATTAGATTTTTATATTTATATTACTTATACTGGTCTTTTGTCAAATGAGTGCTTTGCGAATAATTTTCTGTAGGTTATGATTTTATTTATTAGTTTCCTTAATACTTTTCACTAATGAGCCAAGGTTTTGAATTTTGATGCAGTTAATGTTTTTTAAGTAATCTCTATACCCACCGTGGGGCTCAAACAGTCAATTGCATGCTCTGAGTCAGTTAGGTGCCCAAAAGCAGTTTATTTTTTATTTTATGATTTGTATTTTTTGTATTCTGTGTATCTGAAGGTCACAAAAATATCTCAGGATCAGAGTTTTGGGTGTTTTTGTTTCTCTTTTTTTTTTTTTTTTTTTTTTTACAGATGTTAACATTAGGGGGTGCCTGGGTGGCTTAGTTGGTTAAGCGTCCGACTTTCGCTTAGGTCATGATCTCGCGGTTCGTGGGTTCAAGCCCCACTCCGGCTCTGTGCTGACTGCCAGCTCAGAGCCTGGAGCCTGTTTCAGTTTGTGCCTCCCTCTCTCTCTGACCCTCCCCTGCTCACGCTGTCTCTCTCTCTGTCTCCTAGAAATAAATAAAAACATTTAAAAACAAACAAACAAACAAAAACAAATGTTAACATTAGTTTTTATGTTGAGGCCCAACCTATTAGGCATTTTTTTCTTGGTATGGTATCATGAGTTGATTTATTTTACCCCTTTTAGGTATCTAATTCTTCAAACACCGTAGCCTCATTTGTTAAAGGGATTATCCTTTTTCCAATTGAAATAAATGGGCATATTTGTTGAAAATGAATTGATTCCATATGTGTGGGTGTATCTCTGGACTGTGTATTCTGTTGTACTGATCCATGTGTCTATTTTATGCCAACACTGCAGTGTCATATTACTCGAGATTTATACGATCTCTTGAATCGTATAGATATTTGATATTTTCTCCATGTTTTGCATAGTTGTCTTGGCTATTCTAGTGTTTTATGATTCCATATAATTTTAGAACAAGCTTGTACATTTCTACAAGTAGACTGCTGGTATTTTTATTACAGTTGTGTTGAATCTGTAAGTGAATTTAGGGAGCCTGGACATCTTAGCAGTATTGAATCTTCATGTCCTGTTTCTTGACCATATTTTGTCAAAGTTATTATATATATATATTTTAAAGATCTTTATATTCCAACTACCTTCTAGCTCATAGTAATACATTGGCTTTTTATTTTACTACATATCCTGGAGCACCTGCATGGCTTATTTGGTTAAGTGTCTGGCTCTTGATTTCGGCTCAGGTCATGGTCTCACCGTTCATGAGCTGGAACCCCACCACGGGCTCCATGCTGACAGTGCAGAGCCTGCTTGGGTTTCTCTGCCCCTCCCCAACTCACGTGCACCCTCTCTCAAAGTAAATCAACTAAAAAAACAACCCAAAAACAAAAACGTACTACATATTTGTGATTGCTGAATTCATCAATTCTAATTTTTTTCTCCAGGCAATTGTGTCATATGCAGATAGATTATACTATTTCTTGCCTTAATGTACCTAGTAGCACCTCCAGTATAATAATGAAAAGAAATGGCAAGAATGGTCATCATTTGTTTCTTGCTGTGCTTAGTGAGAGCACATACATTCTTTCACCAATAAGAACATCGGGATTGTTTCATAAATGTCTTTTATCATTTTGAGAAATTCATTGTATTCCTGGTTTGCAAGAGCATTTTAATGATTTTAATCATTGATGGATATTGAATTCTGTCAACTTTTTTTCTATGCCTCCTGAAATGATTTTCTAATGTTTCTTTATTCTGCTTTCATAATGAATTACTTTGGTTTTAAACTTTGCATTATTTATATAAAATCTTTCTGATTGTGATTTTTTTTAAATATTTTTATTTCTAGGGGGGAGAGAGAGAGAGAGAGAGAGACAGTGTGAGCAGGGGAGGGTCAGAGAGAGAGGGAGTCACAGACTGAAACAGGCTCCAGGCTCTGAGCTGGCAGTCAGCACAGAGCCGGACGCGGGGCTCGAACCCACGAACTGCGAGATCATGACCTGAGCGAAAGTCGGACGCTTCACCGACTAAGCCACCCAGGCGCCCCCTGATTGTGATTTTTTAAACATAAGAGCTATTCAATTCTTGGTATTTTATTGAGAATATTTTTCTGTACTTATGAGGGATATTGGTCTGTTATTAAGTTTATTTTGAGGGAAAGCATGCATACAAGTGGGGGAGGGGCAGAGAGAGAAAGAGAGAATCCCAAGCAGTTACTATGTGACCCAGCAATTCTGCTCCTACACTTACACCCAAGAGAAATGAAGACATATTCCTACATACATGGTTATATACTCCCGTGTTCATAACAATCCTTATAGCCCCAACATGAAAGCCATCTCCATGTCCATTAACAGATGAATTGATTAGCAAACTGTGGAATATCCAAACAATGGTATATTAAGTGGCAAAAATAAAGAAGAGGTAATAATCATGTTATAATATGGGTAAATTTGGGAAACCTTAAACTAAGTGAAAGATGTTAGTCACAGGAGCCACGTTTTGCATAATCCTATTTATATGCAAGGTCAAAAATAGGCATACCCATAGAAATAGGAGAATATCATGGCATGGACAGAGTGTGTAGTTGTGAATGATTCCTAGGTTTTTTTCTTCTGAGGTGAAGAAAATATTCTAAAATTGATTATCCTGATAAGTGTGCAACTTTGAAAATACTAAAAACCACTGAATTTTATAAATTTAGATAGATGAATTTTATGTTCTATGACTTTTATCTCTTTAGTTGTTAAACAAAAGTTAGAATAACCAAAAATAATAATAATACCATTCCCACTGGAAAGAAAGGAGAAATCTTTGGGAAAGAGGAAGGATAATCTTCCTTCTGCAAAGGGAAAAAAATAAAAGACTACTTGCAAGTCCAGAGAAAATTTATGGCAAAAAAAACATTTGGTGATAAATAAATGAGGGAGACTAAGGGAGAAAAATGTAATATTAAAAACATGAAGTTTAAAAAAAATTTTTTTTAAACAGGTTTAACATCAAGCGATTAGCAAAATTTCATAGAGGTAGAAATGAATGCTTGAGAACTGAAGGTAGGAATTTGGTATAATTGATGAAAGAAACACAATATTGATAATTACAGAACAGTCAGTGCATATTTAAAAACAACAAACACGGAGTCATAATGAGGGCCTGGCTGAGGTTGGAGGCATTGCTTTCTTTGGAAGCCAATGTACTTTTGTAACTTTCTTTATCAACAGATAGTGATGTGAAAGCAATAGCAAATAAAATACATTATGAGGGTGAGATAAAATTAGAGACTTGTCAGCAGAAATTCTACTGAGTGAGGAATTTGTAGGTTACGGCCACACTGAAATGTATGAACTCTGTGTCAGAATCTGTTTTTATAGTCATTCACCAGAAGATTTGGAGAACAAGGGAAGAAAGAGAATCATTGAATAAATCCTGTATAAGTTGGTTAGAGCTGCCAGAAGAAAACATCACACACTGGTTGGCTTAAAACAACAGAAAGTTTTGGGGTCTAGAAGTCCAAAGCTAAGATGTCGGCAGAGCCAAGCCCCCTCCACACTCCATGGGAGAATCCTTTCTTGACTCTTCCTAGCGTCTTGTGGTGGCCGGCAGTCAGTCCTTGGTGTTCCTTGGCTTGCAAATGTAAGATGATAACCTCTGCCTCCATCATCTCATGGTCATCTTTTCTTGTGCCTCTGACTCTTCTTGTAAGGACACCAAGATAAGGATTTAAGGCCCATCCTAATCCAATGTAACCTCATCTTCCCTGGATTCCAACTGGAAAGATCCTATTTCCAAATAAGGTCACATTCTCAGGGAGTAAGGTTTAGGATTTGAATATATTTTGGGGGAGAAACACAATTCAACCTGAAATAGATGCAAGAAAAGTGGGAAATCTAAGTTAGCTTGATGGAGCAAAAAGGAAAGAAATAGGCAAATGAGAGAAGAGAGAATTGTGTTTCATTTTACTTAAATCAAAGGAGGAACTTAAATCAAATATCTAGGGTAAACGTTTTACATTAGGTGTTCAGGGAGGCTTATATTGACTCTCCAGCTTATGCCATCTGACCTCGTGAAAAATCTTGTGGTAGGGGTGGTATTTTTTTCCTTTTAAACTTCAGTCACATTTTCTTTCTTTCTTTTTTTTTTTTTTAATTTTTAAAATGTCATTGTTCAGTGTGACTGTCTCCGTGAGTAAATGCCAGTATTCTTCCTTTGAATATTAAGTGTTTGTAGGTGGCTTCTTGGCTGTGACCATTTTGTTCTGTTACAGTTCTTTATGCTAATTGCACTGGTAATTAAAGAGCTAGTGCAGCTGTTATGTTCACCAAAGAAGTACGACTCTGCCTGCTTCAGAGAGGAGGAGGGCTTGATCTGTGATTATAGATCCATAAAAACACCCCATGATAATTCAATTCCATGCCTTTATTAAAGCATTATTTAGATTTTGCTCTGAAACTATGGATCCATCTACATTCCCAGTATTGTTTCCTTCAGACCACCCACAGACGCAGAATGCTGTAAATAATGTCAGACTAGTGTTCTCAGTTAATATTGCTGGCCTGGTCTTTATGTTGTAAATATCTGTCGGCAGAGATGGAATGTACTGATAAAAGTGGGGATGTATTTCTCAGGCCTTTGCACCCTGTCTTAACCTGCCATATATTCAACTGAAAGACTAGATGACTCCAGAGTAGCAGTGAGGAAGCCAGTAGCTATCCTATGTATTTGGCAAACATTCATTTGGTATCTATTCCACCAATTCTCCCTCTAATATACCAAGTTCAACCAACACTCAGTACTGACACACTTATTAACCAGGCTTACTTTTGTGAACAGTAATGTTTCAGTGCTTTCACTGCATCTTCACCAATTTAATTTTCTCAAACCTGTTTAGATATCTGGGCTCAGAGATTAGTTTAAAAAAAGAGTAGGGGCGCCCGGGTGGCTTAGTCGGTTGAGTGTCCGACTTTCGCTCAGGTCATGATCTCGCGGTTGGTGGGTTCCACCGCCGCGTCGGGCTCTGTGCTGACTGCCGGCTCAGAGCCTGGAGCCTGTTTCGGAGTCTGTCACTCCCTCTCTCTCTGACCCTCCCCTGCTCATGCTGTCTCTCTCTCTCCTAGAAATAAATAAAACATTTAAAAAAATAAATAAATAAAATAAAATAAAAAAAAGAGTAAGGGGCGCCTGGGTGTCGCATTCCCTTAGGCAACCAACTCTTGATCTCGGCTCGGGTCACGATCTCACATTTTGTGGATTCAAGCCCCACATTGGGCTTTGCGCTGACTGGGTGTGGAGCCTGCTTGGGACCATGTCTCTCCTCTCTACTCCCCCTCTGCTTGTGCGGTCTCTCCCAAAATAAATAAGCTTAAAATTTTTTTTAATAAATTTTAAAATAGTTAAAGTTTTAAAATACCATAAAATTGCATGATTTTTTTAAGTGAGGGAATAAACTGACATAGGAAAATACCTAGAGAAATCAAAGCCTTAGGATTTTGTTTAAGACTATATCTGATTAATCGATTAATAAGGAACTTGAACGTTGCCAAGAGGAAATCCATAGTGTTTTTTGGGGGGCAGAGGGGGAAGTGCTAATGATCAAAACAACAGACCATCCACATCTAAATTCAGAACTTTTTGTTAATGTTTAAAATAAGGCTTAATTCAACATCTTTTAAACATGATGGCTTTTAGACTATGTACTAATTTTTCTCCTAGAGAAATTTATCAGCAATTAGGAGGCAGATTACTGATGAAAATTCAAAAAGAGTTTACCAAAAAAGTGCCATTGTGGGCTGATCGTGAGACGTATAGTGTAAGAGGACAGTAGCAAGCACTTTGAAGCCAAAGAGCTTGAATTTGAATGCCCACTGCCCCGGACTGTAACTGGGTAACCTTTGACAAGTAACTCAATCACCTTGCCTTAGTTCTTACATCTGTAAAATGGGTATGACTTAGTACCTACCTCCTTCAGGGTATTTCAAAGATTAAATGAGTCATTACATGTAAAGAATTCATAGTGGTTTAGGTGCCTTGAAATTGTTATTAGATTATTTTGGCATTATCAATATTGTACCCGGTAAAACTTAAGTATTTTAAGACCAGTTTCCAGCTTTCGATATGAAGAAAGCATGTGATCTAGCCACTTGAGATGGTGTAGAATACTATGACTGCACAATCTTAAAAAGGATTTTATCTCCAGATTCCTTGGTGCCAATGCATTGTGAATGGGGAAGAAAATACATTAATTCATTGTATGACTTCACTCATGTGAGGAATTTAAGACACAAAACAGATGAACATAAAGGAAAGGAAGCAAAAATAATATAAAAACAGAGAGAGGGACAAAATATAAGAGACTCTTAAACATAGAGAAAAGCAGAGGGTTGCTAGAGGGGTTGTGGGAGAGGGGGATGGGCTAACTGGGTGAGGGGCATTAAGGAAGACACTTGTTGGGGTGAGCCTGGGTGTTTTACGTAGGGGATGAATCACTGGATTCTACCTCTGAAATCATTGTTGCACTATATGCTAACTAACTGGGATGTAAATTTAAAAATAAATAAATATTTTAAAATCTATTAAAAAAAGAAAATGCCTTAATTCACAGGTGTTTTCTTTTTAATCCAGTCAGTACGAAACCTTATGTAAATGATGTGAATGATAGTTTAGGTTTGAGAATACCTAAGTATGAGACAAAAGGGCTTGCCCTCATTTTTCCCTTTACCTTAGGTAAGTCACCATTTCTTAAGTATTCTACTGATTCTTTCCGCTATTGAATGACGAATCTGCCAATAGCCAAGACAAATGATAAGAATTCAAAATGTCGCCTTCGTGAGAGAGAGGGAAATGATTTACCAGGTGGCAGGTTGATTACAATTAATACCCTTCATCTTGAGAGCTCTGCTGTTTTAGAGGATTCGTTGAAGAAGAGCCAGGATTCTCCCAGTAAAGTGAAAACTGAAATTGCCAAATGATCCATTTAGGATTCAGCATGCCAATTAATTAACAGGCAAAATATTACTCTATTTCCTGTACTAGTTGATCCTGATTATGAAGAGAAAATAAGGTGGTTGCCGCATAGTGGGGTCAGAGTGAATATGTGTTGGGTATGGAATTCAAGTGATTCTCTGAGGGACTTCTTTGTACTTCTGTGTCTAATAGTAAACGTTGATGGAATATATAGCAACCGAAGGCAGACAGGATCTTTAAGGACTCACATCTTTTAGGGATAAAAATAAACAACCATGATCACCTGCAAGCAAAGGAAAAATTGGGTAATGGAAGAAGGCAGCAAAAAACACCTACGTTGTGACCAACAATAAAAAACCAAGAGGTTAGATTTAAGATTCTTTTTTCCTTCTGTTTGCTTTGCCATATATTCATCTATATTAACCCATTTATGGCCTCTTTCTTCTCTTAAAGTACTATTTTCTATAATGTGTGTTCAAGGTCCTTAACCTTAAAATTTAATATTAAGATTATAGAACATCAAAAAAAGAATTCTAAAAGAGAATAACATGGAGTAATAAAGGAATATTGGGAGTTTAGGGTTTCATACTGGGAGTAGAAAGTGAGGGTGTCTTATTTATATCAGACATAGCCACATGAGGTTAGGTGAAAGCAGGATTTTGTTGCCATTTTTGTTGTTTGAAAGTTAACTATGATATGTATAGATGTTGACTTGTCAAAGGGGTAGAATGTGTCACATTGTGTCAAATCAATGAGCTCCAGACCCTGATTTGCACTTGCTTCTGTATCACAGAGGGGAAGCTTCAAAATTAGAGTTTTCATGTCTCTGCTGCCAGCAGAGTTCCGAGTTAAGTTTTGCCAATATGAGGCATCTGTATCAGATTTGAAAGGCAGAAGAGGAGTAGAAGCTGTTCTCCCGCAGCAGCATGAAAAAAGAAACCCTTGGGCAGCTGCTGGTGAGTTTGCAGAAAGTCCTTAGAGTGAGCGCTTGTGAATCACCTGCTTTTGTCCTACACACAGCTGAGGCCATCATCAGGGGCGTGCACAGATTCCTGCACTTCCAGAATTGCTGTAAGTGTGGTGTTATTTCTCCTTTACTTCTCTAGTGCATTCAATGATTAATACTATAATTTCTTATGTTAAATCCCTTTCTGCTTGAGATGCTCAGGGTAGCCTCTGTCGTGCAGACTGATTTCTGATGAATAATCATGGCTCCGTATCTCATGCCGAGCAAGAAACATTTGGAGAGTAAGGAACGAAAGTCATTAAGTCAAAATCATGCTTGAAAATTCCTTAGGAGGGTGACACATTAAGGGCTTAAAAAAATTAAAGGGTCCAACACATGATTTGTTTTCTAAGCATGTGAGTAGGTTGTTGTTCTCTAGCACCAAAGGAAGTGACTGGCTGGCTTTTAGAAGCCATGTTGTATGAAAAGCTCACAAATTTAAACATTAGAATCACACTCAAACAGCTGCATACCTTGAGAGGCTTCCCTGCCCTGGGACCAGCCAAAGTAACAGTATATATTCATGCTTCTCACCTTATTTTTCCTCTAGGATAAGAATTTGTCATTCTATCCTCCTAAAAACACAAAATTGAATTTCCCTAAATTAAATGTTCATGTAATCTGTATACCTGAATTTCCTTCTATTAATTGCCCTTCTGTTTCCTTGAATTCTAGTTATCAGTACGAACACATTAGAGATCTCAAATAATTCAGGTTTTCTCGGTACATTTTTTTGTGTGACCTAAACTTGTCTCTTATCCTCACCTTCATGATTTAGTTCAGGTAACAGAAAATTCGACACTGTCACAAGTAAGTCTCTAATAGAAATACATCTAATATATAGATCTTGAGTTCTTGGTGAGTAATCAATTTTTGTAAACCACAGCAAAATACCCTAAGGTGAAAACCCTCGATCACTAATGTGCTTCTGTTTGAGCTTCGGAGTCAAGTTTCTACCTAGGCTATGTCAGCAACTATGAAAGGTCTCTGAATTTACGCTCCTTTCAAACTAGTAAATTAGTCTGCTTCAAAGATATTGTGAGAAAACACAAGACTCCTGTGTCAGTCATTCCCACGCTGCCTGCTGTGAGTTATAATGTATCAGAATATTTGCATTAGTTCCCTTTGCCCCAAATTTGTCCCATGTAGGGCCGGCAAATGGGACTTTATAGATGTCTGCACAGTGAGTTGCATTTCAGAGGAACATCCCTGAGATCAGAGAATCTCCACCATTTTATAATGGGCGATCAGCATGTCTTCCCTTTGATCTGGAGGGAAATACTGTGTTAATTATAGGAAAGGAAGTGAACCTGCCTTTTTCTCCAGAGACATTAACTCTCTCTTCCAAGATTGTCCATTATACAAACATCCTTGAAAAGACAGTCTAGAGCAAAGGCACTTAGAATCTCTGTTAATAAGATGTGCAGAAGTACATGAGACCCTTGGAAAATTGAGTCCTAACAGACTGCTTTTGCAGTCTGAGGTTGATCTTTTCTTTGTGACTTGTTTTCTACCCTCGGGCTATGTGCCAGCAATATATTGCCTCCTGGAATAGTGTAATTATGTCTAACCAAAGACCTACAAGAGAAGGTACCTCATTGTTTTCAATAATGTGAACTCTCGTAAATAAATACAGTAAGGGAGGGGCGCCTGGGTGGCTCAGTCAGTTGAGCGTCCGACTTCAGCTCAGGTGATGATCTCACAGTCTGTGGGTTTGTGCCCCACATCGGGCTCTGTGCTGACAGCTTGGAGCCTGGAGCCTGCTTCGGATTCTGTGTCTCCCTCTCTCTCTGCCTCTCTCTCTCTCTCAAAAATAAAGACACATTAAAATTTTTATTTTAAATACGGTAAGGGAGCAGTAGCTCCGACATTCACATCCCTGATGCAAAACCAAAGTGGAGGAGAAGAAAGAGCTTCATCAAATTCACTTTCTCTCTGTATGACATCTGGTCAAATACTTTTCATCAATTTATAACGCATGTGCCTGAGAGAACCTACCTTTCTGTTCTGTTTCTGCCCTTACCTTTGAAGAACCCAGTCTAGGTCCCCTTTCACTTGACTTCTCTTGGGGATGATTCCTTGAGTGCACACATCCAGAATACCTCCTCTCCTTACTTCTTAGGAATCAGGATTAAGACTCCATTCAGTCATTCAATTGGTCTTTCTTGGATTTTTGTCTTCAGAGAGCACATGTGCACACCCCTTCCTGCCCTTTCCACTTAGAAGTTCTGTGGAGGACTCCCTTCAGTTGGCTTTCTCTCAGGGATAATTCCTGAGTGCACACATGGAGGCCTCTTCCCACCCTTTTCTCTTGGGAATTTTTCTTGGGAATCCTTAGGACTCAGTTTCAGTTGACCTTCTCTTGGGACTGAATCTCTCAGTGCACACACACAGGACGTTTCTCATCCTTACTTCTTAGGCAGCAAAATTAGGACCAAGTGAAAGCACTTGGTCTTTTCTCGGGCCTTTTTCCTGAGAGCACACATGCCGGAACTGTCCTTCCTTTGTAATCCAGCATAGACTTTCACTTGGCCTTCTTTCAAGTCTGATTCCTGAACGCAAGCATCCAGGTGCCTTTCCCTCCTTCCATCTTAAGGACCCTGCAGTGGCTGTCCCATCACCATGCCTTCTCTGGTCTATGGCTCCTTGAATTCACATAAGTGGGCCACTTCCTGCATGTTCCTCTTAGGAAACCAGCAAAGGACTCCCTCTCACTTAGCCCTCACTTGAGGCTCATTCCCTAAAAGCATCTATGCAGAACCCATCCTGACTTTCTTCTCAGGAACCCTGTGTAGGACTCTTTCACTTGGCCTTCTCTAGAGCCCGATTCAAGGGGTGCGCATACACTGCTGATTCTCCTCTCCGTGGCATATTTGTTAAGACAGAACCTGGAGTACAATCCTGATTAGTGCCTTCTTGTTTTACTGTACATGAGAACTGTTTAGATGGTATATCTTGGTGGCCCTTTGCATAGGGTGGAGCCCCAGTGTCTCTTTTTCTTCTTGTATTCCTGACATTGTTTGCATTTGTGGTAAAACTCTTTTACATTCCAATAATCAGCTTATTTTACCCTTGAGGGCTTAGAGCTCAGACTGTGGGGAGCCTATTATTTAAATGTAGTAGTCACTGGGATCTCATCCTGAAAATCTAAGATCTGGATCTCCCTTACTTGGTTAATACCTGTCTAGTTCCTCTCTCTGCCTTAGGAATATTTCCAAAATACAATGCAAAACTCAGATAATAGATCCCAAATCTTGATTCTACATGATTTACAACATCTACTAATGCCAAGTCTTAGAGGTCAGAAACAAGGAATAGTTTATTATAATAAATCATTGCAGTATCTTGAGAATCTATGGGCTTGGGAGTAATAATGGTTTGGTGTTATGAGGGCAGGGAATCTCCTGCTCAAAGTCAGGGATTAACAACCTGGTCTAGAATGCAGAGTGTGCAACCTAGGGCATAAGCATCAGAGTTGAAGGAGCCCCTGTGAGTCAGCCTTTTCTTAACATACACTGAGCACAAATAGAACACCTTGTAATCACTGTGAAAAAAACACAAGTAAGAAATTTGAGGAAAATGCAAAGCAGGATATGAGGGAAATGAAATGAAAACTGACCTTGGCAAGATTTATTCCAAGATACCAGTGGCTCACCACTCTTCTATCATGTGGCCCTGGCAACCTTGTGAGATAATCAAAAGAAAAAGAATTGTCATGAAACCATGCCTCCAGCTTTCAGGGTATAAACCATGCTATTTATGATCTCAAACCTTTCTGGTTCAGGGCATTTTTAACCTTTTCCCCCCCGTCTCCTACAACGGATATTTTTGGAGCAAATGGATTGCTTATTTTGACAGGAAATGGGATCTTTACCTTGCCAGCTTATGGCAGTGTTCACGGTCAGTTTCTTTCTGAGTGAAGAAAAGTCCTCCCCTACAGATATCTGAGTCTCCTGCTTCAGAGGACTCAGAAGTTATGAAGGAATCAAAACCAGGCCAAATAGACATGCAAGTTGTGCATGTGCACAGCCATATCACTCTGGTGGGAAAATGTGGGTATATTATAGGATGATCAATTTCATTCTTCCCGTAACAGGCAGCCACAAAATGTTTCCAATTCTGACTGTCACTGACAAAGCCCTCTTCACATGCTTGGGGTGCAAATAAGCTCACAATGGTTTTACTAAAGTCAGCATTTCTATGAGGTCCCATATCTGTATTGTAAAACTACCCACCTCTCCTCCCACAGGCTCATCACCACCATCATCCCACTCCCGGTAGATGAGTCAAAGATCATTTTCTGGAATATTGTATTCTGTGGGAATATGCCTGGAGTTGAAATCTAACTAGAAGTTGAGCATTTCTGCATCCACCACTGGAAGCATGTGACCAGTAGCTCACAACGAAGCCAGAGATTAACTGCCATGCAAAGAAATCCAGAGAGGCTGTTCCCAAACCTCTGTTGTTCTCCAAGGTCTCACCGTAGCATAACTCAGAGAGCCAAATTTGACTCCACCCTGTCCCTACCTCACAGTGTCACCTCCTATGTGATTTCAACAGTCCCACGTCATTCCTGCTTACTGATACAGTAATAACTTTGCAGGCACAGGTTTTCTCTTGGTTCCTGTTGTCATCTGGGGGCTGAGAGGTGAGGAGGGTAGGAGAGAGTAGAGATAAAATGCCCTCTCTGCTCTCATTGTCACGGTCAGCTGTGGCTGCCACATAGCACCATAGGTCATTGTAAACCATGTTGCAGACTACATTATAACCTGTTTTTTTACCATTAATATGCAGCCATTAATCTTCAAGCCATCCCATGATATTGGAGTTATTTAGTCCTGGGAAGTTTTCAGGTCCCGCCGATGATGCTTATAATCCCATGCATCAGGGACGCTGGGTGGTTGTTTACCAAATCCATTTCCTCTTATTCATATGCACCTTTTCCAACCTCCCTTGCAGCAGATGGGGCCACGTGGATGGAAGTGATGGACACCATTTCCAGGTCCAACACAATAAACTGTCTCTTGAACTATCCTCCACTCTGTTCTGACAGACAGAAAAAGAAAAACCAGCAGGAGACCTTGAGGTTCTATAAAGTACTAGTACTACAAGGGTGAGGAGCCTAATTTCTGCATCCTTCCATTGAAGGCCATCCACCAGGTACCCAGTGGTTACCTTTCCTAGTCGAATACGTCCTCGTAGTTTAAGTTCTCGTTTAGACCTCAGTTATCACTCCAAATTCCTTACTACTGCTCTCTGCCCTGGTTTCATTTATAAAATGTTTTCAAAGAATGTGGGGGCTCACAAAATAAAAAGTAGTCAGATCCCATATAGATCTTTTTTCTGGAGAATATTTGGCCCCTTTGCTAATTTGTTTTTTCTGACAGACTGCCTCTTCCTTCAAATATTATGGGAACTGGGGGGCACCTGGTGGTTCAGTCGGTTAAGAATTCGACTCTTAATCTCAGCTCAGGTCTTGATTTCAGGGTCATGAGTTCAAGCCCCGCATTGGGCTCCACACTGGGTGTGAAGCCTACTTAAAAAAAAAAAAAAGTATAGGAACTGGAATTCCCACAGCCTCTGTGGCTGAATACATCATAAATTACTTCGTAAAAGTAAAGGAAGTTATCTCTGGAAGATTTTACTTTAAACTCCAACACTTATTTCAGTGAAAGTTCTGTGATAAATAATGCCACAGTAAAACACACACACAAAGTACCATCAAAGAATGTCGACAAAAAGATTCACAAAGTCTGTAGATAGTAGCATTATCAGGCATATTGACATTTTTTTAAGTTTTATTTTGAGAAAGAGAATGCCAGTGAGGAAGGGGCAGAAAGGGAGAGAGGGAGAGAGGCTCTGTGAGTGCAGAGCCCAACAGTGGGGCTTAAACCCACAAACCTAGAGATCATGACCCGAGTCAAAATTGAATGCCTAACCTACTGAGCCACCGAGGTGCCCCTGGCATTATTTTTAAAGAAAAAAGAAGGGTACCAAAATTATAACTATAATAACTATACTATTCTTCAGTAAATAATTATCTACCTCCCGTATCTCCTAGAGAGGAGTATGCCTGCTTCTTCCCAGCCCACTGATGCTTAACTTCCTCATGTGACTTGCTTTGGCCAATAGAAAATGGTTTGCAGTGACAGTTTGTCAGGTCCAAACCTAGGCATTGTGTGTCTCCTCCCATCCTTCTGGAAAATTTAGATTTCTGCCATGGGAAGAACAATGCCCCAGGTAGCCACTGCCCTTTGAGGCTGTGTTTCAGAATGAGACACATGGGAATACCTGGACTTTTTTTTCCCAGCTGTAAGCTATAATCAATCTATAACATCGTATGTGTGCAATGTATTGATTTGATATATTTGTATATTGCAAAATGATTACCACCATAGCATTAGCTGAGGCTCTCGTCACATAAGTACCAGTTCATTTTTTGTGGTGAGAACAGTTAAGATCTACTTTCTCAGCAGCCTTCAAATATATAATACAGTATTGTTAGCTCAAACCACCATGCTGTGCATTAGACCCTCACAACTTGTTCAGCTTATAACTGAAATATTTTTCCCTTTGACCAACATCTCCCTATTACTCCTCAGCCCCCTAATCCCTGGTAAACACCAGTCTACTCTGTTTCTCTGAGTTTGGGTTTTTTAGATTCCACATACAAGTGAGGTTATACAGTATTTGTTTTTCATTCAAGTAGCATAATGCCTTCAAGCTTCATCCAAGTTGTTGGAAATGACCAGATTTCCTTCTTTTTATGTGACTGAATAATATTCCATTGCATATATACTACATCTTCTTTATCCATTCATGCGCTGATGGACGGGTTGTTTCCATATCATGGCTATTGTGAATAATACTGCAGCAGATATAGGAGTGCGGATATCTTTACAAGGTTCTGGTTTCAATTTCTTTGGATAATTACCTAGAAGTGGGATTGCTAGATCATATGGTAGTTGTTTTATTTTTTAAATTTATTTATTTATTTTGAGAGACAGAAAGAGAGAATGAGCAGGGTAGGGACAGAGAGAGAAGGGAGACAGACTCCCAAGTAGGCTCCACACTGTCAGCACAGAGCCCACTGCAAGGCTTGAACTCACAGACTGTGAGATCATGAAGTGAGCCAAAATCAAGAGTTGGATGCTTAACCAACGGAGCCACCCAGATGCCCTGGTAGTTGTATTTTTAAGGAGGTCTCATCCAGGTTTTGATTTGCATTTCCCTGATAGTAGCGATGCTGAGAATCCTTTTTGTGTACCTGCGGGCGATTTGCTTTTTTGGGTTTTGAGGGGGGAGTTTGTTGTTTTTGTTTGTTTGTTTGTTTTTTACCTCTCTATTCAGATCCTCTGTCCACTTTTTAATACTTTTTTGTTGTTGTTGAGTTATATGAGTCATTAAATATATTTTAGGCATTAATCCCTCATGAGATATATGATCTAAAGATATTGTTTCCTATTCCATAGAACCTCTTTCCATTTCACTGGCTGTTTCTAGGGCTCTGCGGAAGCTTGTCAGTTTCACGTAGTCCCACTTCTTTGCTCTTGTTGCTTGTGCTTTTGGTGATATATCCAGGAAATTGCTGCCAAGACCAATATCAAGAAGTTCTTTCCCTATGTTTCCTTCTGGGAGTTTTATGATTTTACGTCTTATGTTTAAGTCTAATCCATTTTGAGTTCATTTTTGTGAGTAGCATAAAATAGGCATCTAATTTCATTCTTCTGCCCCTAGTTATAGTTTTCCCAGCACCATTTATTAAATTCTTTCCTTTTGTTATTAAATATTCTTTGCTCCCTTGTCATATATTGGTTGAGTATGTGTGCAGAGGTTTATTTCTGGACTCTTGATTCTGTTCTGTAGTTCTTTGTGTCCATTTTTCTGCCAGCACCATTTTTTTTTTTTTTTACAATAGCTTGGTAGCATAATTTAAAACCAGGAAGTGCGATGCCTTCAGCTTTGTTCTTCTAATGATTGTCTATACAGGGTCGTTTGTGGTTCCATACAAATTTTAGAATTGGTTTTTCCATTTCTGTGAAAAACACTGTTCAAATTTTCATGGCAGTGGCGTTGAATCTATAGGTGGTTAATATGGGCGTTTCAACAATATTCTTCCAATCCATGAACACAGGATATCTTTTCATTTGTTTCTGGCTTTTTTTGGTTTTGTGTTTGTTTCTTCCATCAAAGTCTTACTAGTATTCAGTGTACAAGTCTTGACCCACACTGTTAAATTCATTCTTAAGTATTTTATTGTATTTGATGCTGTTTTGAATGGAATTTCATTCCTTATTTTTTATTTCAGTATTTTGTTAGCATACAGATACACAATTGAGTTTTTTTTTAATTTTTTTAATGTTTATTTATTTTTGAGAAACAAGGACAGAGCATGAGTTGAGTGGGGGGCGGGGGCAGAGAGATAGGGAGACACAATCTGAAGTAGGCTCCAGGCTCGTGTGAGATCATGACCTGAGCTGATGTCGGAGGCTTAACCAGCTGAGCCACTGAGGTGCCCAGTTTTCTTTTCTTAAGCTTATTTCTGAGAGAGTATGTGAATGTGCAACAGTGGGGGGGGGGGGGCAAAGAGGGAGGAGACCGAGAATCCCAAGTAGGCTCCACACTGTCAGCCCAGTGCTCAACGTGGGGCTCCCACTAACAAACCTCAAGATAATGACCTGAGCGGACATCAGAAGTCAGATACTTAACCAACTGAGCCACCCAGGCACCCTGCAATTGAATCCTTTATGTTGATTTTGTTTCTAGCAATTTCACTGAATTTGCTGATTCGTTCTAGCAATTTTCTTTTTGGTAGAGTCTTTAGGATTGCTTACATGTACGACCATATCATCTGTAAACAAAGAAAATTCTATTTCTTCTTTTCTTATTTTCATGCCTTTTCTTTTTCTTTCTTTTTTTAGTCTTCCTTTTTCTTTTTTTCCTAATTGCTCTGGCTAGGATTTCTGGTACTAAGGTGAATGGGGGTGGTGAGAGTAGGCACCCTTGTCTTGTCACTGAGGAAAAGCTTTCAACCTTTCACCATTGAGTATGATTTAACTGTGGATTTATAGTATATGGTCTTTATTATGTTGAGGCACGTTTCTTCTGTACCCAATTTGTTGAGTCTTTTATCGTGAAATATATTTTGTCAAATGCTTTTTCTGCATCTGTTGAGGTGGTAAGATTTTTATCTTTCTATTAATGTGGTATATCACACTGATTGGTGTATGTTGAACTATCCTTGCACCCCACGCATAAAACTTGCCTGATCATGACATATGCTTCTTTTAATGTTTGGTAATACTTTGCTGAGAATTATTGCATCTGTATTTATTGGAGATGTAGGTCTGTTGTTTTCTTGTAAGTTTTTCTGGCTTTGGTATCAAAGTAATGCTGGCCTTGCAAATACGTTTGAGACTGCTTATTTCTTATTGATTTTTGGGGGGAGAGTTTGAATAGAATTGGTGTTAATTCTTTAAATGTTTGGTGTTATTGACCAGTAAAACCATCTGGTCCTGGGCTTCTTTGTGTTGACAGGGTTTTGATCACAAATTCAATCTCCTTATTTGTTGTTTGTCTATTAAGATTTTCTGTTTCTTCATGATTCAGCCTTGTTAAGTTGTATGTTTCTAGGAATCCATTTTTTCTAGGCTATCTAGTTTATTGGCATATAACTGTAAATAGTAGTATGTTATGATCCTTTGTATTTTTGTGTTATCAGTTGTAATGGCTCCACTTTCATTTCTGATTCTGAATTCTCTGTTTTCTGAGCTAGTCTAGCTAAAGTTTTACCAGTTTTGTTTGTTTTTTCAAAAAACCAGCTCTTAATTTCTTGATCTTTTCTATGTTTTCCTCTGGTCTCTATTTCACTCATTCCTGCCCTGGTCTTTGCTACTTCCTTATTCTAACTTGCTATATAGTCTTTTTCTAGTTCTTGAGGTATCAGGTAAGGTTATTTCAGATTTTTATTGTTTGTTTAAAATTTTTATTTAAATTCTAGTTAGTTAACATACAACGAAATATTGGTTTGAGGAGTAGAATTCAGTGATTCATCACTTACATACAATACACAATGTGCATTATAACAAGTGCCCTCTTTAATACCCATCACCCATCTAACCCATACCCCATCCACCTTTCTCCATCAACCTTCCATTTGTTCTCTTTCTTTAAGAGTCTCTTATGGTTTCTCTCTCTCTTTTCTTTTCCTTTGCCCAAGTTCATCTGTTTTGTTAAATTCCACATATGAGTGAAACCTCATGTATTTGTCTTTCTCTGACATTTTACTTAGCATAATAAGCTAGACTTCTAGCTCCATCCATGTCATTGCAAATGGCAAGATTTCATTCTTTTTTATGGCTGGATAATATTCCATTGTGTATATATACCACATCTTTATTTTTTTTTTAATTTTTTAATGTTTATGTATTTTTGAGAGAGAGAGAGAGAGAGAGAGAGAGAACATGAGCAGAGGAGATGCAGAGAGAGAGACACAGAGTCCAAAGCAGGTTCCAGGCTCTGAGCTGTCAGCACAGAGCCCAACGTGGGGCTCAAACTCACAACCTGTGAGATCATGACCTGAGCTGAAGTCAGCTGCCTAACCGACTGAGCCACCCAGGCGCCCCTATTTATTCATCTCAGTAGACATTTGGGCTCTTTCCATAGTGTGGCTATTGTTGATTTTTTTTTTAATTTGAGATGTAATTGACATGTATTTCTTATTTCTTTTTTTTAAACATTTTTAAAGTTTATTTATTTTGAGGGAGGGAGAGCTTTACTGGGGTGAGGCAGAGAGAGAGGGAGAGAGAATTCTAAGCAGGCTCTGCGCTGCCAGTGTAGACCCCAATGTGGAGCTCAAACTCATGAACCGTGAGATCATGACCAGAGCCAAGATCAACAGTCAGACACCCAACCAACTGAGGCACCTTGATGCCCTCATACATTTCTTATTTCTTAATCTAGACATTTATCTCATTTATCTCTATAAACTTCCCTCTAGAACTGCTTTTGCAACATCCCATAAATTTTGATATGTGGTGGTTTCATTTTCATTTGTCTCAACATATTTTTTAATTTTCTTTTTTATTTCTTCTTTGACTGTTGATTGTTTAGGGGCATGTTTAATCTCCCCATATGTGTGCTTTATCCAGCTTTCCTCCTTTTAGTGATTTGTATTCTCATACCACTGTTTTCACTCAACTGACTAAGCCACCCAGGTGTCCCTTCTCATACCACTGTTTTCAGAAAAGATATTCCGTATAATTGAAATCTTCTTAAATTTGCTAAGACTTGGGGCACCTGGGTGGCTCAGTCACTTGAATGTCTGACTCTTGATTTTGGCTCAGATCATGATCCCAAGGCCATGGGATTGAGCCCTGTTCAGGCTCCACATTGAATGTGAAGCCTGCTTAAGATTCTCTCTCTCTCCCGCTCTGCCCCTCTCCCCGTGTGCTCTATCTAAAAAAATTGCTAAGTCTTGTTTTGTGATGTATCATATGATCTATCCCTGTAGATAGTCTGTGTGTGCTTGAGAAGAATTGTATTCTCCTGCTGTTGGATGGAATGTTCTGTATATGTCTGTTAATTCCATTTGATCTAAAGTATGATTCAAGTTCAAAGATTCCTTGTTGAGTTTCTGTCTGGATGATTTATCCATTGCTGAAAGTGGGGCACTAAATTCCCCTACTACTATTGTATTGTTGTCTATTTCTCCCTTCAAATTTGTTACCATTTTTTCATTTATTTATTTATTTATTTTAAAATGTTTTATTTATTTCTAGGAGAGAGAGAGAGAGAGAGACAGCGTGAGCAGGGGAGGGTCAGAGAGAGAGGGAGTCACAGACTGAAGCAGGCTCCAGGCTCTGAGCCGGCAGTCAGCACAGAGCCGGATGAGGGGCTCGAACCCACGAACCGCGAGATCATGACCTAAGCGAAAGTCGGACGCTTAACCGACTAAGCCACCCAGGCGCCCCACTATTTTTTCATATATTTAAGTGCTCCAGTGTTGGGTGCGTATATACTTATGATTATTATATCTTGTTGAAAAATTGACCCCCCCACATATAATGAGTACTTTTGTTTGGCTTAAAGTCTATTTTGTGTGATAGAAGTATGGCTGTCTTGCTTTCTTTTAGTTGCTACTTGCACAGCATGTATTTTGATGTCCCTACACTTTGAGCCTATGTGTGTCCTTAAAGCCAAAGTGAGTCTCTTGTCAGTAGTGTGTAGCTGGGTCTTGCTTTATTGTGGGTTTTTTTTTTTTTTTTGGTTTTGTTTTCTTGTTTTTGTCCATCCTACCCGCTGTATGCCTTGTGATTAGAGAATTTAATACATTAATATTTAGAGTAGATGTTGATAGATTAGGACTTATTAATGCCATCTTATTGTTTTCCAGGTGTTTTATAGTGCCATTTTTTTCTTCTTGTTGCCTTCCTTTGTAAACTGATCATTTTCTCTCTCTTTCTTAATGTGTTTATATTTATTTTTGAGAGGGAGAGAGAGAGAGAGAGAGAGAATGAGTGGGGGAGGGGCAGAGAGAGAGGGAGACACAGAATCCAAAGCAGGCCCCACCCTCTGAGCTGTGAGCATAGAGCCTGATGCAGGGCTTGAACTCAGGACCCATGGGATCATGACCTGAGCCGAAGTTAGATACTTAACTGACTGAGCCACCCAGGTGCCCCATAAACTGATCATTTTCTGTTGTGGTATACTTTGATCCTTTTTTCTTTTGGGTATCTATTGCAGATTTTTGCTTTGTGGTTCCCATGAGGCTTACATAAAACACCTTTCTATCTGTATCTCTATACCTACCTATAGAGATAAAGATATATAGATATCTATCAGTCCATTTTATGCTAATTACAATATAATTTCAATTACATACAAAAATTCTGCATTTGCTTTCCTATTTTATGTTTATGATGTCACCATTTACATCTTTTTATATTTTGTATCCATTAATAAATTGTCGTTATTTTTAATATTTTTGTTCTTTAAAATTTATGCTAGAGCTAATTAGTTAACATACCACTAGGTTACAGTTATTAAAGTTTTCTGAATCTGACTATATATTTACCTTTACCAATGTGTTGTATATTTTCTTATGTTCTTATTTTACTTTTTTTTGACCTTTTGCTTCAGCTTGGAGAACTATTTTTGGCATTTCTTGTAAGGCAGACTTAGTAGTGATGAATTCCCTCAGCTTTGTTTATTAGGGCAAGTCTTTATTTGGCCTTAAGTTCTGAGGGGTAACTTTGGGTAAAGCACTCTTGGGTGGCAATATCTTTCAGTACTTAGAATATAGCATCCCATTGTTTTCTGGCCTGCAAGCTCTCTGCTGAAATATTTTCTGATGGCTTATTTGGGCTTCCCTTACATGAGAGACTTTTTCCTTGCTGTTTTTAAAATTCTCTTCAGCTTTGACAGTTTTATTATTGTATCTTGGAGAAGATCGCTTTGGATAGAATTTTGACATGACTTAGTAGCTTCGTGAACTTGGATGTCCAAATTTCTCCCCAGATCTGGGAGTTTCCAAGCCATTATTTCTTAAAAGAAACTTTCTGGAGCACCTGGGTGGCTCAGTAAATTGAGCTTCCGACTTTGGCTCAAGTCATGATCTCACGATTCATGGGTTTGAGCCCCGGATCAGGCTCTGTGCTAACAGCTAGCTCAGAGCCTGGAACCTGTCTTTGGATTCTGTGTCTCCCTCTCTCTCTGACCTTCCCCTGCTTGTGCTGTCTCTCTCTGTCTCTCAAAAATCAATTAAAAAAATAAAAATCAAAAAAAGAAACTTTCTACCTCTTTCTGTCTTTCTTCTGGGACTGCACCCAATGCATTCAATATTTCTTTTGCTGGTGTCTCACAAGTTCCTTAGGCATTCATCATTTCTTTTCATTGTTTTTCCTACTTTCATCTCTGATCAGGTAATTCAGTTCATCTGTCTTGTAACTCGCTAATTCTCTCTTCTGCTTGTTTAAGTCTGCTGTTGAAGCTCTATATTGAATTCTTCAGTCATTATATTCTTCAGCTCCAAAATTTGGTTGTTTTTTGTTTTCTATTTTTTTGTGCAACTTCTCATTTGTTCTTGTATTGTTTTCTGATATCAATAAATTGTTTATCCATTTTCTCTTGTAGCTCTCTGTGTATCCATCGAACAATCATTTTGAGTTCTTTATTGGTTAATTCCTGAATCTCCATTTTTTTGGAGTGAATTGCTGGAGGTTTGCTCTATTCCTTTGGAGACTTATTTCCCACTGTGATTCTTCATAATCTCTGTAGCCTTGGAGTGGTGTCTGCACAAATGCAGAAGCAATCACGTCTTCCAGACTTTATGGACTAACTTCAGTAAGGGAAGCCTTTCACCTGTGCATGAGAACATAATGTCTTGTGGTGTGACCCTGAGTTTAGTGGTGTAGGATGCCGAGTGTGGAGATGCCTGGTGACACCCGGTCAAAGACAGCATGAAGCCTCTTCAGCTCAGGTCACTGCCATTCATACCTTTGACAACTCTGTGGTCCTTGGTGAACGCTGTTGGAGGATTACAGTAGCTACAGGGGCTATTAGGGTCTATATGTGTCTCAGATCTCCTACCTAAGGACCAGGACAGGCAGTGATGGTGGCCAGAGCCGACGGTTTGCACACATTCAGCTGTGGGAGTCATCTGCAGTGCCTATGTAGTGGCAGAAGCCAGTTGTAGACACATTCATGGTGACAGGGGCCAGGGCTGGTAGCAAGGGCCATTGCCACTGTGAGCTCACTGGCAGCTGTGGAGGCGCTAGCTGCTGGAGTGCTGTCCTGTGGATGCACAGTGTCCCCCTGCACATGCACACTGCTGTGGAGTCAGTTAGAAAGGTCTGGCTGGGGGGTGTGCAAGTGCACAGCTGGAGGGCCTAGCTCTACATAAGCACATTGATGTCAGCCAGTGATAAAAGGAACACCTGATCTTGGCCTACAAGCAGCTTCCAGGGCCCTGGTTGTCAACGTGCTCCCTTGTGGATATACACTCCCCGCCCCCCCCCCCCCCGCGGCATGCACACTGGATGCCAGTGACTGGCATCAGGCAGGTGGCGTGCAGGTGCACAGCTGGATGCGCTAGCCTTGAGCACAGGACCAATGCTGGGGCTCAGCCAGGGCTGTTTGCAGCCTCATGGCTGCAGAAGTCAGATCTGGCTGTAAATGTGGCTCCCAAGCTTGTAGGGATGAGGTGGAGGGACTCAGGCAGTTGGCATCTTATACTTGCAGAGATATAGAGACAGTGGATTTCTGCCAGTGCAGGTCCTGGAGTCCAGTGGGTGGGTGGTGGCAAGCGGGGAGGGACTCGGGCACCTGGCATCAGCAAATGTGGAAACCTATTGGGTGAGAGCTGGAAAGATTTTCAGGGACCTGCGATGGATGACCGACCTTTGGCTTCATAAGTGGTGAATTCTGCAGTTTGATGTGCAGGTTTGTGCAAATCATGATTTCTCCTATTGTATGCTAATGACAGCCCCTGCTTTCCATCCCTGTCCCTAGCTGGCTCAGAACTATCTCAGATTTGCTGGCTTGGCTGCAGTGAAAACAAAGCAGGACGTTCATGCAGTGTCCTGAGAAGCTGGCCAGTCATTTTCTTTTCCAGCCCAGAGGAACTTTTTATAGCTGAGAAGTTCTTTCTTGGTGCTGAAAATGCCAGCTTGAGGGGTAGGATGGTGTAGGCGAAATGGACTCATCTTCCTTCTTTTCTGGTGCAATTATTCTTGCTTTCTGTTTCTACTGTGTTGCTAAAACTGCCTAAGTTGACCCTAGAGGTCTTCCAGAGCTGCTGTTGTTCATGAATAGTGTCCGATCATTGATTTTTGTGGTGGGTTGTGAAAACTGGGTTCTCCTATGTTGGCATGTTTCCCCCAGGATCCTGGGAAGACCTCCTGAGTCATAGCCTGAAGTACAGCTTTCTCTTAATCACACAAAGGCATTGTATTGTTTAGCGATGGGATTGACCACTTCATTATTCTTTACACTTGATCTTAGGGAAAAGGCTAAGAAGCTATAACTTCATTATTCCTTAAATGTGTTGTATGTGTTATACATACTATTTTATATGTGTTACATATGATTAAAAACATTCTTTTTTTTTCAGCAACTAGATTAGCCATACTCCTGCCTCAGTACACAGGATGTGAGGCACTTTAGGCTGAGCCCCTTGAGAAATAAAACAGGTTATGCTGATGAAATCAGCATAAAAGGCTATAATTGATCCACGCATTGTATGGCCTTGGAGAACTAGATTATCTGTGAAATCAGTGGGTTTTTTTTTTTCCACTTCAGTACCGATTTGAATATAATGCAGCAATAAACATAGAACAGCAGCTCTTCCTTTCATTGACATTCCAATTAAATCTATAGTTCGACTTTCTATCAATTTCACTGATTCATGAAAAAAAGTAATTTGGGAATATTTACCTTTCTTTACTAATTAGAATTGTGAAGACCAACAGAAATTAAATGGGATGGGCAGGATGGAGAAAGGATCTGAGAGCAAATAATACAAGTCAGTGAAAAGTTAAGAGGTCAGTTGCAAGTTTGGGTCCAGATGTTGTGGGATAAGAAGTTTATACAATTTTGAGGTACTTCTATAAGGATAATGATGCCAGATTATAAACACAAAGTTAGGCAAAAAATTGAGTACATACTTGCGATGAGAGAAGGAAGGACTACAAACTTTGGTTGTCTTCAGAATTCAGATTCCTTTCTCTGAGAAACCTTAGGAAATTTGCAAACAATGCCTCTATAGATTGGCTTCCTGTTTGCAACCTAGCTCCTTTTCTCTACCTAGACTACTCTGCAACTCCTCAGAAAGTTCCAGCATTCCCACAGGCCCATGCAACTGAGAGGTTCTGATGATGCTGAAGCATCATTTGCTTCCTAGGGAGTCCACCTCTGATGAGGAATACACCTGATTACCTATTTATACCTCATGTGTTGTCCCTTGGCTATTCGTACCCCAGTAGCTGGCTTCTAACTCACCTCTCTCTGGGGGCTGACAGGGCTGGCATTTGCTACTGCCTCAGAGGCTACAGAGAACAAAATGACTATTTTAAACAGACAGGCAGGCACTTCCCACAGCTCCTCCCCCTGTCTCAGCACAGAGCAAGCAGGTAATAAAGCACAAGTTCTCCTGGGAAGACGTTAGCCTGCACCTTTAGCAAATCAACGTTTCTGCTGCTGAAGAATCTGGTTTCTTACTTGCCAGTCTCTGTGAGCGAACAGGGTCTGACATATGCCAGGCGCTGGAGGCTATGGAGAGTACAAAGCAGAAGCCTGAATAAGCATGAGGGCACGTGTCCCTGCTCATCCCCTAGCTCAGTACAGAGCAAATGGATGATACACTCAACTTCCAAGCTTTTCCATTAGGAGCAAAGGAGTTGGACCACACACAGAGCACCCCAACATTTCTTGCTACTACTCAGGGAACTGATTTCAGTCTTGTCTGTCTGAGCATCAATGGGAACTGATGTACTCCAGAAGCCTGAGGGCTGCTGTGAACAAGACTGTGGTTTGGAATCACACAAAGGTTTGAAAAGCACCTATAATTTCTGGCTGAACTGATGAACCCTAACACAGAGTAAAGGAAAATAATGAAACAGGAAAGTATGTTCCAAATAAAAGATGATAAATCTCCAGAAATCAGCTCTAATGAATTAGAGATACGTGAATTACCTTGCAGAATTCAAAATAACATAAAGACACTCACTGAAGTCAGGAGAGCTATGCATAAACGATGTGTGTGTGTGTGTGTGTGTGTGTGTGTGTGTGTGTCTATATGTGCACAGCTCTTTTATTTTTAATAGTTTATTGTCAAGTTGGTTTCCATATAACACCCAGTGCTCATCCCCACAAGTGCCCTCCTCCATGCCCATCACCCCCCTTCCCCTCTCCCCCACCCCCGTCAGCCTCAGTTTGTTCTCAGCATTCAAGAGTCTCTCATGGTTTGCTTCCCTCCCTCTCTCCCACTATTTTTCCCCTCTTCTTCTCCCCTACGGTCCTCCGTTAAGTTCCTCCTAATCCTCCTATACGTGCAAACATATGGTATCTGTCCTTCTCTGCCTGACTTATTTCACTCAGCATAACACCCTCAAGGTCCATCCATGTTGCTACACATGGCCAGATTTCATTCTTTCTCATTGCCATGTAGTATTCCATCGTATAGATAAACCACATCTTCTTGATCCATTCGTCCATTGATGGACACTTAGACTCTTTCCATGTTTTGGCTATTGTTGAGAGTGCTGCTCTGAACATTGGGGTCCATGTGCCCCTATGCATCAGCACTCCTGTATCCCTTGGGTAAATTCCTAGCAGATATATGTGCATTGTTCTTATCAAGGATTCTGAATTTTAGTTAAGATTAACATATTTTGCATCACTGTCTTCACAACCTCAGCAGTGTAGTATGTTCACTAATAAGGAAGGTCAAACATTGATACCGTGGTAATTAAGTGCCAAGCCATGGTCTCTACTTGTATTTACTTATGTGATGATCACAACAACCCCATGAGATGAGTTCTATTATCCCCATTTTATATATGAGGAAGCTAAGACCCAATGTTATTAATTTTTTCAGTATAAGAAAACTAATAAGGTGTGTGTGGGCTTAATTACAACATTCGACTCTATCACCTGGCTCCACCAACAACTGATGGGTATGATATTTGTGATGTGGTGATCCTCAGCTACAAATGCATCTTCTTCCATTGTGGAAGACCACTTACTTCACATCTTATCACAGCAGTTATAAGAGCATGTGGCTGGAAGTGTATTTGCTTTTGGATTTCTTGTTCATATGCTTTCTAGGAAAATTCCATCTTGTGTACCAGAACACAGCTCTGTGTGCTTTCGTGGTGTTTTCTCTTTTGCAGTTGGTGTTTGCTTTTCATGAGTTCAGGAACCATGTCCTTTATTTCCCCTCAGTCTTCCAGAATAATGGCATGGTGCTACACTCATAAGAAGAGAATAACAAACATTGGTTTATTCACTGATATTTTTTTAGCCACAAATCACAACTGACCATTATCTGTAGCTTGTATTCCTTCAAACACATTCAACACACATTCCTTCAGACAGGATTTATTGAGAGTCCATTTTGTGATGGGGACACAACAAAAATAAAACGTAGTTCTGCCACTGAGGAACTTCTGGAATAATAGGAAGAGACATATGTAAACAAATTACGTAGTGATGTGATATAGAGCAATTGTTAGGATTAAATAAATGTGTGATGAGTAAGTGGGCTTCTGTGGGGATGGAGAAATCTAATCCTGATTTTGGCAAGAAATATTGGACTCATACAATATTAGAACTGAAAGAAACTTTTAGGCATTATTTTGTCTAATCTGTAATTGAATAGGTAAGAATCTGGACTCCTGATGTTGAGTGGGATTTTCCCTGTTAGTCCAAACTTGATTGTAATGAAAAACAGTTGGTTTAAAAAGCAAAAAAGAAGATTATATGAATCCATTTAATCTTAAGGCCTTTCTATGAGGACCATCTACTGAAAGGCATTTAGACATAGCAGAATCAGGTCTGTTACTAATCATGCACCCTCTCATCCCAGAATTAGCCAAGACCTAGAGATTGGACTGTGGGGAAATAGGTTTTACTTACATTAAATGGGTTAGAAAAAAGGTTAGGGCAGAAAGCCATCACCACAGGGCAAAAGCTAACTCAAGGTTAGCTAGCGAGATATTGTAATGAGATCACAAGTAACCTGTTATATCACCTGCAGGAAATTACTTTCCATCTGACGCCAATATCACAAACCACTTGCCCCCCCCAGACTCTTTGCTTCTTACACACGCATGACTGATTACTATCTAATTATTTCCTCCACATTCACATATGTAAGATCTTGTTCTCTTCACAGTCACCACGTGGGTAATATCTTGTGTGCTCAATAAATACGGAGATGAAATGTCTGTTCGGAGCTCTTGTTTCTTCCTGGACGTTAGTGTTTGTCGTCCACTCTCTTGCTGGATAAGAGAGAACTACATACTCATAGTCTGCGTCATGGGAAGAAAGAGAGCCTTCATGCTTGATAGTTTTGGGAGAATGCAGACTGCCTAAAGAAAGGCTCCTTCTTTTCCTCTCCAAGATACTCCTAAATCCAAGTGCTCATAATGATGGGTTGGTTCTAAGAGAATTAGTCCTAAATTGTGGCTCAGTCTTCAAGCAGGGGAGGCGGGGTTCTTTTTTCCTACTTTCTCATAGGGATGTCCTGGTACCACAGTGTAAGGGGGAGTGATCAGGGTTTTGGGAATATTTTGACAGGAATTTTCTGGTAGTTCATGGTATCCTAAATGGAAGGATTGATGCCGTTCTTCGATCTAGACATCTCTGAAGAAAGGAGTCCCACCGAAGTGGTTTAGACCAGTAAGACTTCAGTGACTACAGGGGCACCGGGGTGGTTCTTCTCAAATAAAAGACCTCAGAAACTGTGATGTAGGAAGGCTTGGAAAAAAGGTGTAACATGTTTATCCCATCCCAGTTTTCCACAGTTCTTGGAGAAGGGGGGGCAACCGTGGTTCCCATAGCTCCAGGAGGAGCTCCAGCGTTTCTCAAGCCACTGGCTGGCTAAACGTTGGGATACTCCAGTCAGAAGGTATGGGAGGTGTGAAGTGTTGGCAGGAGGCCAGAGGGAGAGAATCTGTTACTGCTGCTAGAGTGTTGCAGAGTAAAGCTGATACCCACCACACACTTACATAGCAGTAGCCCCAGGCAGAATTAGAACAAATTAAACTGAGACACGGGGATCCAACTGGCAACCGTTACATCAGCACTTCTATGCCCTCCATTTTCCTCCCTGTTTCCAAACCTACAGGAGCTGCATGTGGAAGAACAATGTGGAAGAAATATCCTAGACTCCACCAGCACATACGTATGTAAAGTACTACATTGTGGGAAGTACTAGCGAGAAGGGGAAGAAACCACAGCCTTTATCAGTCCACTTCCTCTGACATACAAACCTGATGCTAACTGTACGATCTTAATCATTAATAAATGATCATTAATAAATGTGGTATTAGAAACTTCAATAGCACAAAAACTGGGGTCTCTGGGTAGCTTAGTCGGTTAAGTGGCTGACTTCCGCTCAGGTCACGATCTCATGGTTAGTGGATTCAAGCCTCATCGCAGGCTCAGAGCCTGTTGCTTGCTTCAGATTCTAAGTCTCCCTCTCTCTCTCTGCCCCTCCCCACTTGCACGTGCTCTCTCTCTGTCTCTCTCAAAAATAAACATTAATTTTTTTATAAGTAGGACAAAAACTTAATATCCCTAAATAAGAGAGTCACCAAATTTTATAATGGACTGGAAAGGGAAAATCTGATACTTCACAGTAAAAAGTAGTTAAAGACTATTTCATGTTTATAATTGAACCAGCTCACAGTGGCTTACCCAGGTGGGAGGTGGGAGGCATGGGAGCTTTCCACCCTGACAGAGAAATCTAGTTTATGACTGATATTTAAAAATTAGTTGTCATGTGCTGATAATAAGTGCATACAAACTTTTAGTAGAGTTTGTTATTCTCTAGAATATTCTCTAGAAATATTGCACTCTCTGTACTTAGGGCCGTGTCTACCAAGCCTCCTTCTTGTTACACAATGGCCACTTGAGACTCCCCCCAAAACCAAAACTTCTTTTCCTAGGGAAAGAAAATTTATCAGGGGTAGGGAGAGAATTTTGCAGACATTTTGCAATCTCTGGCCTTCTCTTTTTCTTTACATTACTTATAAGTGTAGGCAGACACAATGAGCCATTGGGGTCCTTTGTGAAGCTCGCATGGAGACCGTTACTAGCACAAGAAGAGTACTGTGGAATAATGCTAGTGAAAGATAAAGGGGAAGGGAGTAGGTCCGGGCAGGGAGAATCTCTGTCCAAGACATGAATCTGACGAAGTCTCGGCCAGCTCTGGCGGGAGCTGGGGAGCAAAGATTGCTGGTTAGATTTTCCTTGTATTGGTCCTTGTATGAGGCCAGGCCTTAGTAAACCCACTCTGCATCAGCTGCAAAGATTGGGTTGCTGACAAATAGATGATGGGCTGAGTGGCCTCAATAACAAACACTTCTTTCTCATGATTCTGGAGGCTGGGAAGTTCAAGGTGCTGGCACTTTGGGTGTGTGGCACGGGCCTTCTTCCTCATTTGAAAATGGAGATCTTATTGTATCTCACATGGTGGAGAACAGAGAAGAAGCAGTCCCTCATATTTTTTCTTGTAAGAGCGCTAATTCCATTCATGAGGGCTCTTCTCTCATGACTTAATTACCTCCCAAAGGCCCCACTTGCTAATACCATCACATTTAAGGTTAGGATTTCAGTTTAGGAATTTTAGGACACAAACATTTGGTTTGTAACACCTGAGGTGGATCCTGAAGGCTATGCAGCTGGAGGCTGTCAGCCAGCCGCACCTCTTAATGCTAAACAAGTTCTTTCATGACAGGACATCTAACCCGCTCACGTCCCTGGCTCCCACACCTGATCATACACTAAATTTCTGTATCCCCAGCTTTTCTATTTATTTTTATAAGTATAATAAATGCTTTGTGTGCTTCCATAGATACTCCTCAACCACTTTTGTGCAGCCAAATCACATTTGGCTCCCCTGCATGTCTGGATGTTGAGAAGAGTCAATTTAGTCAACACGGAACTGGAGTCATCCAGTGACTTGACTCAACTCGGTGTCACACTTCAGCTTCCATTTGATCAAATAAAGTGTGTATTCCATGACAAAAAGGAACATCTTTTATTCCTATTCATACCTTCTCATTCCTTTTTCATAGCCACCTCCCTGCCCCCCCCCCCCCAACAAAAATACGGAACCTGGCAGGGCACCGACTGCCCAGGAGAATAATCATAACTGTTGTGTTTAATAGAATGACTGATTATAGAATGTTACACCTTCTTGCCTTCATAGGCAATGCAAGTAGCCTTTGTGTCACTTGCTATTATTATTGGTGGTTCTGACTCTGGTTTTGCAATCAATTCATTTTGTCTCTGCTTTATGAAAGGAATAAAATCCTCAGTACTAAGAGACAAAAGTACTGAGAAAAGGTCAGATTTTTAAAAATTGAACTACCATTTCCTGGGAGCTGCCAGGGACACCTCCAGTGGAGGCTGGGAGCAAGATGTATTACAGACTGAGGGATCCGAGCATTCACATGTCAACACAAATTTAGGAAGGAAAGAAGGAAGGGAGGGCGAGAAGGGAGAAAAGGAGAAAGGTTATAGAAAGTAATTGCTCACCAAATTTTGAAGGTTGGGAGGCTCCTCTCTGTAAATTTAGTAACAATATTTATTTTGTCAGTGGTCTGAGGATACTCTTTATCATTGCGGGAGGCTTACTTCCAGGATCAGGACATGTAAATACAATAGTTAAGTCCAGCCGGTAGCTGGGATGAAACAAGAGTGTCAGGAACCCTGAGTAGCTGCCAAAGGACCTGTCCTTTGTAAGCTTTGGAAAAGGGAGCAAGTGATGACAGTCCATCTGTAGCATCCCCTGGTGGCCATCTACAGGGCCGGTCCGGCAACTCAGAAGGCTGCCATTAAACCTAAATAAATAAGAACCAAGGATGTGGCTTCGTTTGCAAAGTCACCTATTGATGGGTACTTTTCAGTGCTAGGAGACAGCCATTGACTCCTGACTTCCTGAAGGTACCTGGGGAGAGCTGCAAATGGGGAAGCTGAAACACAGCCACATGGGGGCTTCCTGAAGGCTCTTTGGTGCAACTGATTATGATGTTCTTGCTGGATAATCTGCTTGTTTCAAGGGCATGATTAATGGAATTATTATTCATAATTAGGAAAGGCCCAGAGAGCAAAGAAAACAAACAAGGTTCTGACTAGCTGTCAGTAATTGTCAGGCTCATGCTAATAATGCCCGGGAAATGAAAAGGCACTGGCATTTTTCTTTAATTTTATTAGGAATGCCATTACCTAATAACAAGCGGGTGCTGTGGGCAGTGTATATCCTGCAGATTATGTTGCCTCAAAGCACCATTCCTCCTGGCATTCCCTGCAAAGTATACAGCTGAGGCCTGTCAGATAGGATTGCTTAATTAATTATGGCCTTTCTAGCAGGAGCCTTTGTAGACAAGACCCCCCTCTTCTTCCTCCTCCTCCTCCTCCTCCTCCTCTTCAAAGCACATGTGCTGCTGGTCCCTGAAGGAGACACTAGATTGGAGGAACAGAATCTGTTAGCTACCTGTTTAGCCTCTAATGAGAAAGCTTTATAAGGCCAATCTGTTTTGTTAAAATGGCTTCTCTGCTTGTAGTAGGGGGGAAGAAATCTTAGCAGCTTTCTTGTATAAACGGCTCCACTTTTTGGTCATCTTTGCTACAACTAATCAAAATACTGTCCTATTCACCTTCAGAGTATTGCAAACCACAATGAGCTATGGAAAGGCCTTGATCAGAGTGAAGGACCATTTCAAGACACAGTTGCCAATTTCTCCAGTGGAGTACCTTGTTGGACTACAGTGAGCAGAAAAGCCTGGCTCCCCTGGGCAACCGTTCAAAGAAATGAAACAGGGATGAGAAGAAAGCCGACAACAGGCCTGAAATGTACCTTGCAGTTTGCTTCTCCTTTTGTGTGTGCTCTATAGGGTTTTCAAAAGAATGTATGGCAGCTGTGCTGGATGCAGATGTTTAAGTTCCTTGCAGGTCTGGAGCAGACCTGAGCCTGGGTGGCTCAGTCGGTTAGGTGTCCCACTTTGGGGCAGGTCATGATCTCGCAGTTTGTGAGTTTGAGCACTGGGTTGGGCCCTGTGCTGTTGGAGACTGGCTCCGGCCGGGGTCCAGGGGTCCATGAAGGATGGACTGTGTCGGCGAGGGAGGGGTGAGAGAGGCCCGAGAGTCTTTCTGGTCACCAGGCAGGCATCTCCGCTATGACTGGGGCTCAACTTTATTTTATAAGTGTTTGGGGGATGGCACAGAAGTGGCATTTGCCTTAGACAATGATTTCTGATAACAAACTTCTTTGATATGTTAAGAATTTCCCAGAACATAGATTTGTAGAAGCCTCATGCATAACCTTTATCAATAGTGATTGAGGTAGGGGATTTAGATGCTTATCCTATGGGGAAGAAGGTATCTTTAGCATACCAGACAATGTTTTTAGTATAAAAGGGTGTAGTTACTTTCTGTGAGCAGGGGTCAAACAGGTCTTTCAGAAGAACACCTGTGCTCCCATAATCACAAAAGAAGAAGTTCTTCAATAGGTTCCTCCTCAGGGAGCAATCAGCATATTCAAGGCCAAAATAAGTCACTCCAAATACTTGATAACAAATGCCTGGGAAGGGGGCGGCCTGTGCTCCAAGCAGAAACAATTGGGTGGGGGTGGATATCTGCCCTTAACTCTAAATTAGGCTCTTTGTCTCAGGGCCAGACTCAAGCCCCCTTTTATTATGTTAAGTCTTGGATCTGCAAGGCCCTTAGGAAGAGCCTTTGAACAATCATCCACAATGTTTTCATCTGAAGTCTCCTCGGAAAAGGCAGGGACACGCCTTTCCTTATGAGCAATCTGTGTGGGGAATATCGGTCTGATCTGGAATATTGTGAGGCCTGGTCAGTACCAGCAGCCTCACTTCCAACATGAGCCAGTAGTAGCAGAAGGAGATACCAGTTTTCGTTTCTCATGGCAGGAGCTGTGCAAACACTGCCATTTCCTCGCTGTGACTGTCATCCCGCGAGGCCACTGCGGCTCCCAGCACTGTGCTGGCAGGTCAGAGCCTGAAGCCTGCTTCAGGTTCTGTGTTCCCTCTCTCTCTCTCTCTGCCGCTCCCCTGCTTGTTCTCACTTGCTTTCTCTTTTTCTCTCTCTCTCCAAAATAAACATTTAAAAAAATAATTTAATGTCTCATTTAACCTTCTTTCTACAATTTGTTTTAAAAACTTAATTCTCAAACTTTTGAAATGACAGATTGAAATGTTGTCCTCGGGGAATGTCAGATTTTTCCATAGCTCGGTAATATTTTTAGTGAGCAGTGTACTATTTTCAGAGCAAATGTTATATTACTAGCCCGAAAGTTACATGAAGTATTATAAATAGGATTCTTTTTTCCTTTGAGGGGTACAAACAGACAAATTCATGGGTGCTGCCCACCTTATCTCACAGGCCTCTGGACACTATTTTGATCAAATTAAGAAGAAATTGTCATTAACAGAAAGCAGGTTCTCTATAAAATGAAGTGTATGCTGTGCTGGGTAGTATAAACAGTCTCCAAGAGCTGAATATTAAGGTGAAAATATTAAACCACATTTCATCCAGCAGCAGCTGACTACCCAGTCTTCTCAAAGACACATGGAATATTCTTCAGGGTATATCCTATGTTAGGTCACAAAACAAGTCTTAAAAATGTAAGAAGTTTGAAATCTCACCAATTCCCTTTGCTGACCACAGTGGTATGGAACTAAATTTAACAACACGAGGAAAATTAGACAAATAATATGTGGAAATACACTCCTCAACAACTAATGGCTCAAGGAAGAAATCAGAAAAGAAATAAATATTTTGAGAAAAAAATGAAATCACACCATAACAGAACTTAAAGCAGTTCTAGAGGGAAGTTTATAATAATAAATACAGTGATAAAGATCTCATACAACCTAAATTTATACCTGAAAAAAAAGAAAGAAAAACTAACCCCAAAGTTAGCAGAAAGAAGGAAATAAAGATCAAAACAGAAAAAGAAATGAAATAGAGACCATAAAACACAACAGAAAGGATCAATACAACTAAGAGCTGGATTTTTGAAAAGATAACCAAAATTGAGAAAACTTTAGGGAGATAAACTAAAAAGGCAAGACTCAAAATCAGAAATGAGACAGTCATTGCAACTGATACTGCAGAAATACAAAGAATTATAGAGGCTACTACA
The DNA here is from genome assembly GCF_003009895.1 of Hyaena hyaena. Lineage (NCBI taxonomy): Eukaryota > Metazoa > Chordata > Mammalia > Carnivora > Hyaenidae > Hyaena > Hyaena hyaena. The sequence continues at coordinate 6,123,464 of NW_024080644.1, read as the reverse complement.
AACCATTATACACCAACAAATTCTATAACCTAGAAGAAACATACAACCTAGTAAGACTGAATGACAAAGAAATAGAAAATCTGAATAATTTTATAACAAATAAAGAGAATGAATCAGTAATCAAAAACTTTCCAAAACAGCACAGTCCAGGACTAGATGACTTCACTGGTGAATCCTACCAAACATTAAAAGAAGAATTAACGACAGTCCTTGTCAAACTCTTGCAAAAATGTGAAGAAGAGGGAACACTTCTGACCTCATTTTACAAGGCCAGCATTACCCTGATACCAGAGCCAAGTAAGCACAACATGAGAGAAGAAAATTAAAGGATTATTCCTGATGAACATAAATGCAAAAATCTTCAACAATACAATACTAGGAAACCTGATTCAGCAGCATTTTAAGAGGATCATATACCATGATCGAGTGGGATTTATTATCCTTAAGATACAAGGATGGTTCAACAAATGCAAGTTTAATGCAAAACACCACAGTAACAGAATGCAGGATAAAAATCATCATCGCAATACATGGAGGATGAGGATTTGATAAAATACAACATCTTTCATGATTAAAAAAAATTCTTAGCAAATCTGGTATAACAAGCCCACAGATAACATTATACTCCAGAATGGAAAGATAAGAGCTTTTTCTTGGGGTGCCTGGGTGACTCAGATGGTTAAGTGCCGGACTCTTGATTTCAGCTCAGGTCATGATCTCAGAGTTTATGGGTTTGAGCCCCATATTGGGCTCCATGCTGATAGTGTAGAGCCTGCTTGGGATTCTCTGTCTCCCTGTGGCCCTCACTCACACTCACTCACTCTCTCTCAAAATACATAAATAAACTGAAAAATAAAAATTAAAAAATTTTTAAATAAATTTTTCTCTAAAATAAGTAAGAAAGGGATGCCTATTCTCTCTACTTCCATTCAATATAGTAACTGGGAGTCCTAACCCAAAAAAGTTAGGCAAGAAAAAGAAAACACATCCAAATTGGAAATGAAGAAGTAAAATTGTCAGTTTGCAGATAGTAGTGTCTTATGCATAAAAAGCTCGAGGGTGCTTGGGTGGCTCAGTTGGTTAAACGTCTGACTCTTGATTTTGGCTCAGGTCATGATCTCCCAGTTTGTAAGATCTAACCCTGTCTTGAGCTCTGTTGCTGACAGTGTAAAGCCTGCTTGGGATTCTCTCTGTTCCTCTCTCTCTCTCTCACTCTCTGCCCCTCCCCTGCTAGCACGCACACTCTCCCTCAAAGTACATAAAAATAAATTTTTAAAGAACTCTAAAGTGAATTTGCAGGATACAAAATCAACACGTAAAAATCCCCAGCAATTTAGTACACTAACAACCAACTATCTGCAAGAAAAATTAAGAAAGTAATCCCAGGGTACCTGGATGGCTCAGTTGGTTGAGTGTTTGACTGGCTCAGGTCATGATCTCATGGTTTGTGACTTCAAGCCCCCCATCAGGCTCCATACTGACAGCACAGAGCCTGTATGGGGTTCTCTCTATATATACCCCTCCCCTTCTTGCGCTCTCTCTTTCTCTAAATAAATAAACTTAAAAAAAAAAAAAGCTATCTCAATCACAATATCATCAAATACAATAAAATGCTTAGGAATAAATTTAACCAAGTTGATGAAAGACTTGTACGCTGAAAGTTAAGACACTGATAACAGAAATCGAAGGAGACACAAATAAATGGGACAGACATCTTGTGTTCTTGGATTGTAAGAATCGATAGTGTTAAAAAATGACCATGCTACTCAAAATTCAATGCAATCCCTATCAAAATCCCAATGGCATTTTCACAGAATTATAAAAATTCTTAAAGAAAAACCCCAAAATATGATTTGTGTTTTTTTTTTCAATAGGCATGGATCCTGGACAAACTTTTCATACCATTCATTATTAAATGTTTCTCTTTACATTAACTACTAAGAAAGCACTTTCCTACACTAATACAACTGTAACTAGCATTATTTAAAAGAATAATGTGCTCTCCTGCTAGGAATTTACCCAAGGGATACAGGAGTGCTGATGCATAGGGGCACATGGACCCCAATGTTCCTAGCAGCACTCTCAACAATAGCCAAATCATGGAAAGAGCCTAAGTGTCCATCAATGGACGAATGGATCAAAAAGATGTGGTTTATCTATACGATGGAATACTACACGGCAATGAGAAAGAATGAAATCTGGCCATGTGTAGCCACGTGGATGGACCTTGAGGGTGTTACGCCGAGTGAAATAAGTCAGGCAGAGAAGGACACATACCATATGTTTGCACGTATAGGAGGATTAGGAGGAACTTAACGGAGGACCATGGGGGAGAAGAAGGGGAAAAATAGTGGGGGAGAGGGAGGGAGGCAAACCATGAGAGACTCTTGAATGCTGAGAACAAACTGAGGACTGATGGTTGTTGGGGGAAGGGGGGTGATGGGCATGGAGGAGGGCACTTGTGGGGATGAGCACTGGGTGTTATATGGAAACCAACTTGACAATAAACTATTTTTTAAAAAAAAGAATAATGTGCTCTCATACTAGAATATGTAAGAATGTCAAGTACTATCAATGCTACAAAATTGAAAGAAAGGCAACAAATCTTTCCTACTGATACTTTTTACCTCTGCCTCTAAATTTTTATCTTAAATTGAATAGAGATTACATTAGCATCAGGCGTCATAGGGTAGAAATGGGGTCAATGCAGTTCTCTGTTTTCAATAAAATAGTGTAGGATGGGCAAGTGTTACTAGGTCTTCCTACCTGCTTTCCCTGAGGACCGACTGACCTCGTTTTGTTCTCTCATTTAAAGGGCAAGGATGATTTCACACTAAGCCTTTTATTGTTCAGGAAAGCAACATTTGAACCCTCAAATAAAATTAGTTTTAAAAGACCATGAAGCATCATGTTGCAAATTTTTAGAAAATTATTATCCTCACCACACTTTTTATTTCCATTGGTTCAGTCTGAATCAATGTAGTTGTCATATATTCAAATAACAGTGATTCTTTGAACCAAAATTACAGAATGTTTTCACTTAAGGTCCATGAAAAATAAATTCTATGGAGAAATGGCTGTCGGAAATTCTAGAGATGATTGATAAACAGGCAATTGTGAATTAATCTTAAGTAGAAGATTCCCCGCTTCTACAATCATTACTCACCTACTTGCTTGTGTTTAAACATCATTAATGAGATACAAAACTTTCCATTACATAATGAGAATTCAAACACTCTTAGGAGAGCTAATGCAACTAATTTATAAGTAATTCAAGTCAAGATACCTCCTGACACTGGGTCTAAATAAGGATAAAGTAGGAAAGAAAGATGGTACTTGAATGAGAGGATCATGAATTATCAAAGAAAGAGGTCATGGGCTCCAGCAGATACTCTTTCTGTTTTACAATTTTGTCTGCGACTTCCTGGCCACAAAGAAGTGCTAGAGACATATTTATCAGTGATGAAGGCATAACTTTCAAAAGAGCACACATGGAATTTTTTCCTCAAAGCACCAACACAAATTTAAAAGGCTTGAAATTCATCAATGGCAATAAATGCTGGGTGGAGAGGAAGAGGTATCTAAGCAAAGCTAAGGAATGTAAACATTGGGAATGTTGCCCCTCCTAATTCTCTAATGCAAATTTGTATCTATACCTTTGCTCCTGGCCCACACTCCTTCCCTGAATATGCTACTCCCAGCTTCTCAAGGGAAGCTGTGGGAAAATAGGTTCTACTTACATAAGTGAGTCAGAATAAAAGCCTAGGTTGGAAAGCCACCACCATGGGGCAAAAGCACCCAAAGTTGGCTAGGGAGATAGATAGTGTAAGGGGATCACGAGTAACTTGTTACATCACCTGCAGGAAATTACCTTCCATCTGAAGTCAATATCACAAATTCCACTTGCTGCCCCCCCCTTTGCTTCTTACACACACAAGTTAATGATTACTATCTGATCAGTTTCTTTACCGTCACCATGTGTGTAAGTTCTTGTGTTCTAGATGGTCACCATGTGGGTAAGATCTTGTTTTCTTCACGTTCACCACGTGGGTAGTATCTCGAGCACTCAATAAATAGAGAGATGAAAGCCTTGTTTGGGGCTCTTGTCTCCTTCCTGACGTTAGCGATTCTCCTCTTTACTTTTGCCTCTGCTCTTCTACTGGACGAGAGAGAACTCCCGACTCCTAGTCTGCGACAGGAAGCCATTCAAGGCGTTTCCCAAGGCTTAAGAAATGTTGACAGGTAAAGATTTTGTTTTATCTGAGTATACTGTAATGAATCTAATGAAGAAGTGATTCAAGGAGTACAAAAGCAAAGGTCAAGAAGATGAAAAAAAATTGCTCCGCAAGTGGTACTTAAAATATTTGGGTTCACCTATATAAATATATCTTGCATCTAGTAAGTGATGAGCTCTATACTTTTAACAGGCCAAACTTTAGCCTTTCAAAAATCTTTTAAGCTGTGTACCCGTTTGCTGAGGTTTTTAAAGAACATGGGCTCGTGTTTCCTAAAAAAAGAAAGTATAAGATTTATGTGGTTTATTCTGGGCCTGATGGCCTAGAAGGATGTTTCTCCCCATCCAAAGGACTATAAAAATGCTTCCTTAAAAGTTTGTGTGGTATACTCTAAAAGGCAGACCTTGAGACCGTTTTGTTTTTTTTTATATGGAAGTCATTTATTCCTTAGAAACTCTTTAGGGGATAGCAAAATGAGACAAGAAAAGGAAAAAGGCATAAATGGTATGTTAGTAAGAGAGCTCCTACTGTGAACAATTGGAGCTTACACCCACTGGGGACCTCTCGCCTGCCCGTCATTGCTTGAGAGTTGCTGTTTGGTGTACTAACTCTCCTGGGCACTTCAGTCAGCTCACTACAGAGACTGATCCAGTTCGCAACAAAGCCCTGAGGCAGAGAGGAGCAAGTGTTTGTAGGAGGCAGCCTTTAATATGTTGAGATAAATGCCAAAAGTAGACAGGGCAGTAACAGCAGCAGATGAGGGCCCAAATCAGTTGGAAAACCACTAACTCCCATTTCCTGTCCGAAACAGTCGGGATTGTCAGGACAAATCTTTGAAAGTCTCTCTCCTTTTGCAAGGCCATTGAGCATGCCAGTTGTTTCCACATGATATGGTAAATATCACACAGGGTTTGGATGGAGGCCAGATACAACGTTGTACACAACATACTGCCATTTCTACACCCCGTGATAGTTGCACACCCATTTAGGAAATTCGTGCTCCTTAAGTATTGTAGTGACATCTTATGGGCTTGTTGGAGGTTGGCAGTGCATGACAATTCGCGAGTGCCCTGCTTATTACACAGTAGAAGGTTATTGTTCTGTATCATGGTCCACTGCTTAATGCAATCTCTCAACAGCCAGAAGGATGGTTTTTCTCCCCTACTGAATCTCCCCGATGTGAAATTTTCCCAACATGATTGTTATTGTCTCTGTAAGTTCATTTTCCATGAGAGTTAGAACTGCAGGGGAAATAGGTTCTAGCTTCTTCATCAAAAATGAATCTCCGTGGTAATATTAACACATTCAACTCCAATAAAAACACTTCTTATTACTGCAAATAGGGGACATTTACAATACCTGTAAACGTTTTCTCTGCAGTTTGAAGGTTCGTTTTGGAATCCAGACTTTCTTGCAGCTGGTTTACTAACATTTAAGTTACTGCAAATCTGAGTTCTATTTCAGTATTTTATGAAGGGAGAATAATTTTGTCATGACTTGTCTTTGTGAATCTTTTGAAAAGCTAACCTCTGGTGATAATTTTTGCTGACTTCTAATTCTGAAACTTTTGAGTTAGGACATTCAGTAGGAATTATAAAACTGAAATCTCCCATTGTTCACTTCCTGGCTGAATTTAAGAATAGGATGTTTGATTTCATGACTGTAAAGCAGTTATCAACTTCAGATAAGAAAACTGAGACACAGAAAATTGAGTTGTTCAAGGTCACAAAGCTTTCTTATCTGTAAAAAGAGGATGATAATGGAGCTTTAAAAGTTAAAACTTAAATGTATCATATATATGAAGCACTTATCTGTAGCACTGATATGTATATAGTTTTATAAAATATGAATCCACTTCTTTTATTTTTTTGTTTTCCATTGCTATTAAGTGCAAAAGGAGCTATGAATTTTGCTACAAAGATGTTGTACCTATTAAAGGACATTCATTTTTACCTGAGTTGTATACTTTATGACGTTATTAGAAGCTTCCTTGATAAGTCTTAAGGTACTGGATGATGTGTTAAATTGAATTTGAGTACTGTGCTATTTCTATAGCTGGTTCTGTGAAATGGAGCTTTCCAGATTGTCATTCACCGTGTTTGTCTTCAAATGCAGCTAAGTGTTTTAATGGAAAGAGTACCCGATGATGACCTTGAGTTAGTCCTGTTTAGTCATTAGTTGGCTTTGGGAGGTCAGGAATTCGGTCTTTCTCGATTTCTGTAGTCTGAGACACTCTGCACATTACCTATACAGTGAACTGATAGAAGGAATCTTTGAGTTTATTTCGAATACATAATGTCTTATGCCTGTAAATTCTTGTGTTTTATCTTGGTTTCTGTATTGGTCAACTCAGGCCATGCTAACGAAATACCATTGACGGCTTAAACGAGAAATTTATTTCTTGTAGTCATGGAGTCTGGGCAAGTTGAAGGTCAGGGTGCTGACAAGGTAGAGTTGATTTGAGACCTTCTATTGGTTTGCAGGCCACCACCATCTCACCAACAAGCTCACATGACCTATTCTTTGTGCACCCAGAGAGAGAAAGCAAGCTTTCTTTTTTTTTTTAATAGTTTATTGTCAAGTTGGTTTCCATATAACACCCAGTGCTCATCCCCACAAGTGCCCTCCTCCATGCCCATCACCCCTCTTCCCCACCCCCATCAGCCCTCAGTTTGTTCTCAGCATTCAACAGTCTCTCATGGTTTGCCTCCCTCCCTTTCCCCCACTATTTTTCTCCTCTTCTCCCGCATGGTCCTCTGTTAAGTTCCTCCTAATCCACCTATACGTGCAAATATATGGTATCTGTCCTTTGCCTGACTTCTTTTGAGAAAACAAGCTTTCCGATGCTCCTTCCTGTAAGGAAGGTCATGAGGGGCCCATCATCTAATCTTAATTACCTCCAAAGGCCCCATCTCCAAGCACCATTACAGTTTGCATTAGGGCTTTAATATATGAATTTTAGAGTGACAAAATTTCAGTCTGTAACAGTCTGAATAGGATTTATTCTGGACCCAGTTTATGAACCTCTCTTAGTTATTTTTCAATCAGTTTCAGTGTAAAACTCCATGGATTTGATAACACCCAGTTTATAATGAGCAGCTCAAGTCTCTTGACTGCTTAGTATCTATGTGCTCCATCTTTACAAGGGTCCAGTAGCACCCCAGGAGCTTATGTAGGGAATTTATTTTAAAGGAATAGTTCTTTGAATATAGTGTATTTTCAGAACTTTAGGGCTCTGCTCTGCAACTTTTCTTTTGGGGCTGCCAGTGACTTAACAAAGGATCCTTATCCACCCTGGATGCCTCTAGCATAATCAGATCCAAGTCCTGTGACTCAAGTGTTAATGCAACTTGTTCTTCACACTAGGTTGCTGAAGAGCCCTCTTTCAAAATGGGCCCCACTTAAAACAGATAGGAGTCTCCCAAATAGGAATGACAGCATTGTCCCCAATTGTAGTATATACACTGAAGCAACCAACAACTTGTAATGCTTTGTCCTCAGTAGCTAGAGTTCACAGACAGTAGCATTGGCCCATTTCACCATCATTTCAGCACTGGTTTAAGTTGGGGAATCTAACTCTGCCAGATTAGAAGTCCTAGTTTCCAGAGGAATAAATGAACAAGGACACTAGAAGAATTCCACTCAATTGAAAGTGCAACTACCACCTGTCAATTTGGGACTGCTTCTGTCAGTGGAAAAGCAAGCAAAGTTACTGAACTGGGTGACAGAATATAGATTGATGAAGAGCACGGATGCTACTGTACTAGAGGAGTGGGGGTTAGCTTGCATCTAGGTTTTTCACTGAGGCACTTCTCGTTGCTTCCATCCCAAGAATTGTGATAAGTGAGCCATATTAGCAACATACCAACTCCAGACAAAGGCGAACCAAGGGCATAGACCCCTTGGAAATGAAGTTTTGGTTTCTTCTACCAGGAAAGCAACCCAGAGGAGACTAACTACTGGCAGATAATGGAAATCACTAGTTCCAGTGAACGGCAAGATGACGTATGTTTATTACAGCCTTAAGATCAGGCACAACAGTAATTATAAAAGTATATCTTGAGCAGAGTAGAGCTGACAAGGATTGGATTTTCACTTTCAAGGTGCAAGTAGATGGGAGGGGTACAATTGATTATCCTGTTAAGTTTTGCCAGGTTCTCTTGGACCTATATCCCTCCACAACCACCGCTTACTTTCTCACCTGCTTAGTGGGTGGCCTCCTGTGTCATTTTCATGGACACCTGTCATAACACTCCCAGCTGCCTGACTCAAGATGATACTAGGCTTCCCCATGGTCCCAGAGTAGGAGCCACCACAGCTCAGACCTCCCAAGGCTACAACCCAGAGAAGCTATTGATCATCTCACCCCCTTTGTAGTTTACATGATGTCTTGTACCATGAAATGGGGGTTTTCACTTTCCTGGTGGTTCCCAGGAAGAGCTCAGGAACACAACCTGGAGGTTTGGAAAACTGATGTTCCGTGTGGCAAGCTTGCATCAATGTGATGCAGTAAGCAAGATTTTGTCAATTTCCAATCCTTCTTCCCACCTATTCTTCTGAGGTAAAATGACCTTATATAGCTCAGGATCTGGTTCATGAGATCAGACCGCTACATTTCCTTATAAAACTGTGACCAGCTTGATAATATAGCCTGTTATATTTATTTTCCTTTCTTTTTATGGGTTTGTTTTCTTTTTGGTCTCAGTTCCTCCCTAGAAGGATGTATACACATCACTTGCTTCCCTGGGATTTCACACTCTTCCTACCCATTCTCAATGAAACGTTAGGAAACCGTTTCTAACAAAGCTTGAATTCTAAGAAACTTGGACTCATATGAGGATTAAAAAAACATATTTTTGGGAGAACACAAGCAGAGGTGCAGAGAGGGGGACTGAGGATCCAAAGCAGGCTCTGCACGGACTGTCTGACAGCAGCGGGCCCGATGTGGGGTTCCATCTCAGGAAACTGAGATCATGACCTCGGCGGAAGTCAGGTGCTCAATGGACTGAGCCACCCAGGTGCCCCTCAGATGAGGATGTTTAATGATTCCGTGCATGCACCAGTGGGTCGTATATAAGAGGGAATCCTAGGAAGATGAGGGAAACTTCTTGTCCTAAACAGGAAGAGGAAGTCAATTGTAAGGAAAATCCCAAAGAGAAATGAGGTGACGGGGGATGCATGGAACAGAAGAAAACAAAAGCATGAGAATCATGAAGGAGGGAAATTACCAGATTTAATCATTAAGCTTCCCTTGAGGTTTTTCTTAGGGACACCAGAAGGGTAATGAATTTGAAATACGAAATGAAGAGTCTTGTTGACAGAACAAACATGTATTCTCAGAAGAAAGCAGCCTGTCAGGAATCTGTCCTCCTTCTTGCCCTTGAAGATTTTTCAGAAAAGAATTCCATGCAGATATTTATACTAAGATCAACCCTGTTACATACTGGGATAAAACAGGGGCCTGGCTTGGCTATTTTACTCGTAAACTGCGCAAGAAGCGTAAACTGCGCAAGAAGCGTAAACTGCGCAAGAAGCGTAAACTGCGCAAGAAGCGTAAACTGACCGGTCGAAGAATACTAAAAGCATCATGCAAATGGTCTTGTGACCCTGGCTACTTCAGGGGCTTTTCTCTCCGTGTCTGCATCCTGGTTTAGGGATGACGTATATGCTAACTTTGAGAGTTTTCTTGAGGCCCAAATAAAGTTGAAAAATTCGCTGGGCCTAGAATACAAATATAAATGTCTATTATCTTCTGTAGTGATTCTCCAACTTTAGTGTGTATCTAAATCACATTTATTTTACTCTTTTAGCATGAATGGGGGAGAAAGAGAATCTCAAGCAGGCTTCACGCTCCGTGTGGAGCCAGATGTGGGACTTAATCCCACAACCCTTAGATTATGACCTGAGCCGAAATCAAGAGCCCATTGGCTTAACAAACTGAGCCACCCAGGCACCTCTGAATCCTACGTTTATTTAAACCTAGGTTGGTGGGCCCCATGTCCAGAATTTCTAATTCAGTAGGCTCAGGTGATGCTGAGAATTTCAAGTTCTAAAATGTTTCTAGATATTTTGTTGCCAAACTGGGGACCAAACATAGGAGGAGATCCTTTGTCTGAATCTAAGACCTAATAATATCTACGATTACAACGAAAAAAGTAAGGAAATCTCTTACTGAATATCCATGGGAGACTGTCAGAACAAATGTGAAGTTTAGAACCAAGACCATTCTAGAGAGAATTAGAATGAAGTGCTAAAAATCCTTTCTATCTTAGTTTCTTTGAACATTTGAAAATTAAATCTTTAAATGGATGTTTCATAAATAGCTAACAGTTGCATTATGTTTCCCTATAAAAGGTCCATCCTACAGCAATTTTTTCCTGCTACATAGGCATAAAGTAAATTTTTCAGGGAAAACTATCTGGGTGGATTAGCTGAGATAACTTTTTTTTTTTTTAAGCAGCTTTATTGAGTATAACTGTTGTATAAAACTACACATATTTAATGTATACAAGTTGATAAGCTTAGAGATGTGCACACACCATGCACCACGACCGAAGTAATAGACATACTTATCTTTTGACTTCCTTCTGTTCCGTGGAGAAGAAAAAGACGCTGAAGTGTAGGTACCTTTTTTTTTTTTCCACGAGACCTATCTGATGCCCTCAAGCATTTCTCTGAATCTTTTGTGACAAATCAAAGAGGCATTGAAAAATTGCTGTTTGGAATTATCAAAGCAATACTGTAGGATAGAATTTGTCTTAAAATACAGGTTACAGAGGTTATGAGATAGTTCTTTTCTTTTATGGTTCAAAGGTGTTAGGTCAAAATGGACTAGATCACTGGTGTGTACCTTAACTGCACATTAGAGCTCTCAAATCTCCAAAAGCCTGAGGGTGGCTCAGTTGGGAGAGCATCTGACTCCTGATCGCAGGATAGTGAGTTCAAGCTCCACAGTGGGCATAGAGTCTACTTAAAAAACAAAACAAAACTCGGGGTGCCTGGGTAGCTCAGTTGGTTAAGTGTCTGATGCTTGATTTCAACTCGAGCCATGATCTTACAGTTCTTGACATCAATCCCCGAGAAGCTCTGTGTTTGGGATTCTCTCTCCCTATCTCTGCCCCTCCCCCACTCACTCTCTCCCTCTACTTTCTTCCCCTCTCAATATAAATAAACAAAACAAAAACTCCAAACTCCTGACCTCTTTCCAAATGAGTTAAATCAGTCTGGGGATGAGACTTCGGTATCAGGGTTTTTTAAGGTCCTGGGTGATTACTATGAGCAGACAGATTGAGAATCACTTACCTAAAAAGAAAACAGGTCAGTTATCTCCCTGAAGATGTTAGACTCTATTTCTAGCAGGACCAGAGTGGTATTTTCCATGAAGTAAGATAATCTTTGACTCTTTTTGAAGAGAAAATTCATGTTTTCTTAAAACAGTTCCACTAAATTTGTTGAGATGCTTGAAAAACACTGAAAATACATTTTCATAATGACTCATAGGGAGTGGAAAGATGTTTAAGAAGTAGAGACGGGGAAGTGCTGAGGCTCTGTGTTGAGGTTTGTAGGACTTTCTCCAAATTGAGGGATAAAATAAATAATAGAAGAAAAATCCTGATAAAGAGGTCAATGGAGCTTTGGAGGAACAGGTAGGCCCTTGAACAAACTGTCTAGTTAGGAGTAAATGGCTGTATAGCAAATGGCCACAATTTGGGGGCATTGTTAAATTGCACAGGAACCCCATTGAAATGGAGTCCTCCGTACCCACTGCCAAACCCTTAATTTCAAAGTACCTTCTATTGTTTGGGCCTTGGGGCTGAATAGGCACGTGAGGAAGACTCCTTTTCACAGCAGCCTGAAGACCTCCAGCACAAGTGATGCATTTTTATGCTCTTCCCTTCTTGTGCTCCACATCCAAATTCCTTGCTATGGATTCTCTGGTTGAAACCTCTCCGATGTCTATTTCCTAGAGCAAGAAAATGGGTCTCTTACTTAACCGAGAGGTTGTAATGATGGAAGAGAAAGCCCAGCACCTATACTTCAAACCACCTATGATGTACTGAGGTAGCATGAGCATTCTCTAAAGCTAGGCAAAATCAAAGCATGACTATTCTCATTTTACCTTTGCAACCCCTCTGCTTCCCAAAGAAGAAAGATCTGAAATGGTTTGTTAGCTGGGTGGTATATGGGAGAGTTATTGAGTGAAAGGACAGACATTCAAGGATCTGAAGCCAGAAGTTAGATTCAAGTAAAATATGAAAACCAAGGGCATCTGCGTGGCTCAGTCGATTGAGCATCCAACTTCACCTCCGGTCCGGATCTCCTAGCTTGTGGCTTTCAGCCCCACATCAGGCTCCCTATTGTCTACTCAGAGTCTGCTTCAGATCCTCTGTTCCCCTACCCCCACCCCCTCCACTCTGCCCCTCTACTGCTTGCATTCCTTTTCTTTCAAAAATAAACTTTCACAAAAATTAAAACTAAAAAATGCAGGGGATGGGAAGGTTGGTATTGGGAGCTCCAGGATGATGCATGAATGAGGCCAGGGTGACTGGTGGCACTGTGTAGAGGGAACCGTGGGGCCCCAGGTTTGGTGATGTGGCTGACTTCCGAACAGGAATGTCGTGTCAGAAGAGTGGCTTACAGGTGTAAAGGAAAGGCTATCCTTGCTATTTTAAGTGGTGGTGTCCTCTCCCTTATCTTTCTTCACAGCAGAACCTGATTTCATAAAGGACTTGATCAGTCATTAATATTTGGTGGGGGTTTAATCTCCAAATGTTGGCTCTGTAAAGATTATATGCATGGCTATGCCTATCTTAAAATCACAGAAGGAAAGCATCTGTTGTAAAGCAACTATAGTTGCCAACATCCAGTATAAACAGATTTTGAGAGGAAAGAAAAGTTTTCCCAAGTATCCACTAAATTTCTCGTCCTTTAGGAAGTTGTATGTGTTAGTTTAAAAAATACATATTTAAAGAAGACTCCTCAAGATTATATGTAGAAAATATAACTGAGCCCATAGAAAAGAGTATAACCATAAGAAAAGCATCAAGTCAATTAAAATCTATACTATGTGAAGGACAAGAATAAATTGCTTCTGAGATATATTTGCAGCAAGTAGAATAAGGGAAAATATGGGCTGCTGTCATAATAGTTTCCAGAAAGGAAATCCCTCCTTCATGGTACTTACGGGGTTTTTCCCCCCATTAGGTAGAGTGATTATTAAAAAGAACAAACATATGAATTAAAAAGACCTTCCAGGCTGCAGGTTGGTGAAGTGTTTCAAGGATAAGAATTCCCAGTTGAGGAGGAACAGGTTTTTAGAGTACTTGATGGATCTTTCCAAATATGGTTTCTTTGCGAAGTGAAATCTGGGTGTCCAGCCTGCCTGTTCCTCTCCCAGTGTTCTGCCAAGTTGTCAGATTAAAAATGTAACCCAAGACTCGAAACTATGAGAATGGTTTGAAAAATTAAATTAATTTATAAAAGATTTTGCTTTGTAGAGTAGTAATATATAATGAGTAATCAAAAAACTTTGAATATTCTCCAAAGAATCTGAAAGATGTGGAAATTTGCCAGAAGGTTAGATATGTATACTTATATTTCCAGTTTTCATTTTCAGAAGGAGAAAAAACGATAGCATCTAGAGCCTTGTTAGGGTAATATCATTAGAAAGTCAGCCATTATTATAGATAAATAATAGGATTTTTAATACTGTACTTAAACATGTTTTAAAAAGTAGATTAAATAATTTTTGAGGGGGGGGGCATGTAAGGGAGGGGCAGAAAGAGAATCTCAAGCAGGCTCTGCACTGTCACCACTGAGCCTGATGTGGGGCTGTAACTCAAGAACCGTGAGATCATGCCCTGAGCAGAAATCAAGATACAGGCATTTACTGACAGGGCCACCTAAGTGTCCCTTAAATATTTGTAAAAAAAATTTTTAATCTTCTGAGAGAGAGAGAGAGAGAGAGAGAGGGAGGAAGACCGAGGATCCGAAGCAGTCTCTGCCTGATCAACGCAGAGCCCGATGTGGGGTTCAAACCCCCCAACCGCATGATCATGACCTGAGCCAAAGACAGATGCCCAACTGGCTGAGTCACCCAGGTGCCCCAATATTACACTCTTTAAAGTCCGCCCTAATCACAAAGATCTTGAATAGATTCACTAAGAATAAATTATAAAAAGCCAAATTTATTTTTTTGAAGGAATGAGACCATGAAATACAGAGTATATATCTGGATTTCAAGGAAGTATTAGAATATACTATTATCCTCCTAGGGGAAAAAAGAAGAGTAAAACGAAAGGTAAATCCCATATTTAGGCGATTTTTGTATATTGTTGGTGTATCAAGGCTTCAATGTTGCTTATAAATGGCTTGGCATAGTTGCAGTGGAAATCCACTCTGCGGGCATTTCTATAGGCCACTGTCATCAGCACTTCCCTCTTTCTGTCAGTACTTCGGGTGAAATCTTAAAAGGTTTCCTTCTGTACCCATCACAGTAACTGGTATGAAATAGACTATGTTCAGTGGCAGAATGGAAATTCAGAAAAAATTTTGGTAGTTGGAAAGGTGAAATGGATCTACATATATGCTTATATTTTTGTTTTAAAGTGCTCTCTATGCCCAACATGGGGCTTGAACTCACGACCCCAAGATGAAGAGATTCATGCTTTACTGACTGGGCCAGGCAGGCACCCCTCATATTCTTGTTTTTAGTACTACAGAGAAATAGTTTACACTTGAAGTCAGAACTCATTAAGGATACAATGAAAGATAGGTTAAGGATAGTGAGCTCTTTGGCATTAATTGAAGTGTAGTTTGACTAAACCCCAATAGTGGTTATAAGAAAAATCAAGGAGTCACAACATGGCTTAACTAGCAGACTTGAAGATCCCTTCCGATTCTGAGAATGTTCATCATTTCTGAAGTGCCTACCACCATTAGGTCATTATTTCCAGCCTAGTAGTGGATTCAAACGAGCCTAGAACCTTGGCCTTTAAATATCTCCCAATGAGACTGTTCCATCAGCATTTCCTTCAGAAGACCTCCAGCATCTGAGCACTGTTCAACATGCCTGCCTTCACCAGCCTGGTCTCCGTTCCTCTCTGCTCTGAATTCCTGTCCCTGAACAGAGCTCTCTACTTCTTCCCTGTCCCCTTCAGTCTGATCTCAATAAGATGGTTTCTTTGCTACTTTTCAAACATGCTGGGCAAGCCCCCAATTCAGGACCCTTTCTTCTGCTGTTTACCTGAAGTGTTCTGTGAGATACCCGCATGGCCCCTTGATCACCTCCTTCATGTTTTGACCAAAAGTCCCATCTCCGTGAGGCCTCCCCTGACCACCCGGACTCTCCATACTGATACTTAATGCTCCCTCCTTAATTTACTCTCTTTAGTACTTATCACTACTTAATATACTACTTACATTATCTTAAAAACTTATTTGTGTGCACCCCCACCAGCATGTAAGTGGTCATTTTTATCTGTATTGTTTCCTGCTGGATTCCCAGTGTTTAGAATAGTGCCCAACAGAGTTCATCATCAATACACAGCTGTTGAAGGGATGGAAGAAATGATAAAAGTCCATCATGGGAAAGGGCCATGTTTCTTAAACATTCATTTGGGGCCTGGCACAGAGCTAAGCACTTGGTACGCTAACGTGGCCCTGAGTCCTCATGACAACTGAGTGAGTCACAGGTAAAACGTGAGGAAACCAAAGTTCAGAGAAGACCGGTAACTTGTTTGGGGTCTCAGAGCTGCTCAGCACTGGGTCAGGGTAATGTTCAAGGGTCTACAGCCCCACCATTGTCCACCTCATGCAGTCAAAAGCATGTCCCAACCTCTACTTCTCACTGTCCTCAGCTTAATCAGAGGGGTGAGGCAAGTATCTTTCAGGAAGAACAGGCTGTTGACCATGATGCTTTCTACAGGGAAATATTGAAGGCCTTTCCCAGCATGGGTTAAGTAGATTTTATCTGGTGCTGCATCTCAGGGAGGTGAGGACCTTTGAGTTGCCATGGTAATAGAGAGCAGGTGCTTATAAACTCATTTCCTGTGTAGTGATGATCTCTTCTGCTTGGTTTTAGCTGGGAACACATCCGGTAACTTGTTAAGATGTAGCTGTCACCAGTGTGCTGGTTCTACTTAGACCCATGTCTCTTTTTTTCTTTTCTTTTTTCACTTTGAAAGTTAGTGAACCACATTACAGAAGACTTGGGGGGGACAAAGAAAAAGAAAATTCATAATCCTTCAACCCAACACAACTTCATCATCCTTGTTTCTTTTCATTATTGAGCTATAATTCATGTGCCCTAAAACATTGTCTTAAAGTCTACAAATGAGCAATTGTTAGTATATTCAAAGAATTTCTACAAGTTTCTGCAAGCGTCACCAATATCTAATTCCAGAACATTTTCCCCACCCCAGTGAGAGACTCTGTTCATCAGCGGCCACTTCCAGTCTCCAATTCTTAGAGCCATGAATCTATTTTCTGTGTCTATAGATTGGTCTACTCTGGATAGTTCACATAGAGGGAATCCTACAATAGGTGGTATTCTGTGACTAGCTTCCTTGAGGTAGCATAATGCTATAAAGGTTCATTTATGTTTTAGCATCTGTCAAGACTTGATTGCTTGTAATTGTCAAATAATATTCCATTATATGGGTAGACCTCACTTATGTAACCATTCCCCAGTTGATGGGCATTTGGGTTCTGTCATTCATTCTGTGGCTTATTTTTTATTTTTATTTAAAAAAATTTTTTTAATTTGTTTTTGAGAGGGACAAAGACCACATGCACAGGGGAGGGGTAGGGAGAGAGAGAATTTCAAGCAGGCTCTGTGCTGACCTGATGCCCTATGTGGGCCTTGGACTCAAAAAACTGAGATCATGACCTGAGCCAAAACCAAGGGTCAGATGCTTAGCTGACTGAGCCACCTAGGTGCCCCAATCGTTTATTTTTCTTAGAAAGCAATTCTGACTCCACCATTTATTAGCACTTTGGCACTGGGGAAAATGTCTTTGTGTTTATGAGACCAAATGAATCTCCAACTCTTGATGATACTAATCCTTGTTTGAGGAGATTTTCTTTTTAGCTTTTTCAATTCTTTGTGTTCTTAAGAACTAAATGAAATAAAGTATGCAAGTAGTTTGTGTTGTGGATTCCCAGGAATATTTGTGTCCCCCTATAGATAGTCTTCTATTTCATTATGCTCTCCACCCTGCTACTTAACAAATAATAGCTCTCTTGGAGATACATTTAATTTTTTTTTTTTAATTTTTAGAAACTAATATATAACCAGTAGAAGGACAGCACTGGTATATGAAAGTTGAAACCCTCCCCATGACTTTTGGCTTACCCAAATGTCAATGTCTTATAAAACCTCTGCCTCTCTGCATTGTTAATGCTGAGAACACAGGACATCTGTCTCAGAGCCAAAGCACCACCTGAAGCTCATGGGCTGGTCTCCACCTACCTACCCTGAATTCAGAATCCCTACTCCCTAGAACTTATTACATACATAGGTCCTCATGTCCTCTACTCTCTGTTCAATCTCTTAAAAAGCGCAGAGAACTGACCATCTCAGCTCTGTTTTTTATTAGCCCTGTCTTTAAAATACAGATGATAACCGCTCTAAGTTCATACTTAGGATTGGATGAGACCATGCACAAAAGTGCTCCACAGCATACCTGACTAACTGTTCAAGGAATGAACACCTCACATGAGGCCTCAAGAGGGACTACAAGGAAAATCTTAATTGCTTTCTTTTACTATTCACCCTTGGTTTCCTTCACTTAGAGACTATTTTGCCCACTCCTGTTCTTTTTCCTTTGTGTTTGGGTTTCTTGTTTGTTTTTATTTACAGGAAGGGAATAATTCCTTGTGAAGCCCTTAGACCATTCTCCAAATTTTACTCTCTAGTTATTTCTTGTACTCACACCCTATTTGGCTTCTTACTTGATACTATTTGATATTTTTCTATACATTTGGTTTTATATTAAAATCTATTCCTGAGACACCTGCATGGCTCGGTTGAGCATCCAACTTTGGCTCTGGGTCATGATCTCAAAGTTCATGGGTGCAAGCCATGCATTGGGTTCTGTGCTGATGGTGCAGAGCCTGCTTGGGATTCTCTTTGTCCCTCTCTCTCTGCCCCTTCCCTGCTCATATATGCACACTCTCTCTAAAACTTTTTTAAAAAAATCTATTCTTGTTAATTCTTACTTAGCCAGTCACTCATTGTTGAATGTTTAGTTTATGATTATTTTGCTCTTCTAAATGTTGTGATGAACAACCTTGTAGCTACAGTCTGTGTACATTCATTATTACCTACTGAGACTAAATTGTCAGGGTCTAAATTTCTTAATCAAAGGGCATATATATGTTTAAGTCTTCTGATAATGCATTGAATTGCCTTGCAGAGAATTTGTAGTAATGATCAACAAATAAGACACTGTAACATCTCTCTCATTCATCACACACTGAAAGGGAGCAATGAAATATTTGTTGGTTTTATAAGCAAATATAATCAAATTGTAATAGTATTCTGCTGTAAGATTGAACATACCTTCATGTACTGATTGAACATTTGCATATATTCTGTCAGGAATTGTCTACACATTTTAAAAACCAGTTTTTGGGATATTTTCTCTAGCCCTTTTTTTTCTAATGGATGTTAAAGGTAATGAAGAGTGAAGTCTTTGTTGGATATCATGCTGGCTTCTCTAGATGCATTAGAGAGAGAATCAATATGCTGGTGATTGGTTGGCTGCCTTCGTTCTAGGAATTGTGAATAAGTTGTTCACAGGACCGGGTAGGGTATGTGGGAAGCACTTGCTGGTTAATAACTTTCGATCTGGAAAGAAAATGCTTATTAACACAAATCCAGATAATGTTGAATTTCAAACAGCTTTTTGATAGTGAATTTTCACTTCATTCTCTTCTACTCAAAATACTGAACACTTTATAGGTTGCCATCCACTGGTCTTGGCACTCCTTAACCAAAAGGAGAAGGTCAGGAAAGGTCCCTCCAGATTTGAAGCTTAGTTTTACTAGATGGTCATCATCCTCAGAGCTCACATAACTCCCTGCCCTGTTTCCTGCCCCACTTGACTGATAGCTCTCAGCGTTGGGTCACATTTTTATGATCTTGAACTCCAAGCTGAATCCAGACTATAATTGAGTAAGAGTACTGCCATTTCAAAAACCATCCAGCAAATATTTATTGGGGCCCCTGCTGTATTCCAGTATCTATGTTATCCCTTCCATGTACCATATATTTATTCCCACAGAGCCATCCACAAAATAGTACTTTAACCCAAAGAATATTGGTTTAACAATTTAGGCAGGCTGGTAAAAGAGATAGTCAGATCATGCAAAGAAGGGAGCAGAGGAGGGTGAGCTTTTTACAATTTTGTAAACCTCTTTAATTAGCATTACTCTATTTCACAGTGGATTTCACAGCCTCTGATGCTATGTCTTTTTGAGCTGGAAGGCTTGATGGCTATGATCAGCGACAGTCAGAGGAGGCAAATGAAATGATCATCTCTAAAGTCAGAGGATCATGCCATTCCAAAACAGGCGATCCAAAACTTTCAAATGGCATTTGATTAAACTATAATGTTTGCCTTATGTATAAAAGTCGTTGTTGCCAGTAGGGTTATTAATCCCACTTGCTTGGTATATTAACTTGAGGAATCATACTGTTACCAATCAAGTATCCATCTTGAAAATGTCTCCCCTGCACTGAAATGGCGGCGTATAACACTGCAGGCTACACTAATTGCATTGGCACTTGGGGTTCTAAAATCCACGGTATAGAAAAGATTTGATCCCATCTTCTGTCCTCATAGAAGAGTTGATGAACCAGGAGCTTTTTAAATAATAGGCAACAAGAGCTAAATGGAGTATTCACCACATAAGTTCTGTTGTTGACCAGAGAAAATCACTCTGGATAAACAAAAGTAATTGTACTCTTCTAATCAAGAACTATCCACCTCTTTCTTCTATGTGGCAGAGGCAATAATAAATTTGCCTTCAACTTGTGTGAGATGCTTTCCTAAGAGCAAAAATGCTACTTGGCATCCATAGGTTTTCTAACCATGTGAGTTGTGGCCGATTGTGAAATCCTACAGTATTTGCCTTTTTCTCACTGACTTATTTTACTTGGCATTATACTCTTTGGCTCCATCCATGTCCTCGTAAATGGAAAGATGTCATTCTCTTTTGTGGCTGAATAGTAGCCCATTGTGTATATATACACCACTTCTTGATTCATTCGTTGATTGATGGACACTGGGCTGCTTTCATTTGGCTGTTATAAATAATGCTGCAATAAACATGAATGCATGTATGCCTTTGACTTAACGATTGCATTTTTATGGGTAAATACCCCTTAGTGGAACTACTAGATCTTCTGGTATTGATACTTTTAATTTTTTGAGAAATCTCCGTACTGTTACCCACAGTAGCTGCACCAGTTTGCATTCCCACCAGTAGCACAAGACGCTTCCTTTTTTTCCCCGCATCCTCACCAACACTTGTCATTTCCTTGTTTTTAGTTGCTAGCCGTTCTGTCAGGTTTGAGGTCATCTCCCACTGTGGCTTTGATTCATATTTCACTATTTGATTAGTGATGCTGAGTATCTTCTCCTGTGTTGGTTGGTCACCCATATGTTGTCTTTAGAGAAATGTTTGTTGAGGTCCCCTGCCCATTTTTTAATCAGATTGTTTTTTCCATCCCTTTAGTTTTAACCTATATGCATCTTTACATTTCAAATGGGTTTTGAATAGGTAACATACACCTAGGTCTTCTTTCTTGTCCCACTCTGACAATCTCTGTCTTAATTGGTGGATAACTGGATTAACATCTGTCCTGTTTGTTAATGTTTGTTTGTTGGCTTATTTTGTCTTCAATTTTTTTCTGCCTTCTGTGATTTTACTTGAATATTTAACATAGTTCACTTTTCTCTTTAACACAGATTATATTTTTTTATAATTTATATTTATAATTTATAATGGTAATTTTTTAAATAGTTTTTATTCTACCTCCAGGAAATAACCAAACTATTTCCCATAGTGGCTGCATCATTTTATATTCCCACCAGCAATGCACAAGGGTTCTAATTTCTCTAAAGTCTCAGCAACATTTGAAGTCCTCCTTTTTTTTTTTTTTTTTTAAACAACCATCCTAATGGTTGTGAAGTGGTATCTCATTGTTTGCATTTCCTTGATGGTGACTGATGATGAGCATCTTTTCATGTGTACATAGGTCCTTTGTATATATATCTTCTTTGGAGGAAGGTCTTTTTAAATCCTTCATCCAGCTTTTAGTTGGGTGGTTTTTTTGTTTTGGAGTTGTAGGAATTTTTTATACATTCTAGATTTTAATTCCTTATCACGTATATGATTTCCAAATATTTCTCCCATTTTATGAGTTACCTTTTCACTCTTTTGATCCTGTCCTGTGCTGCACAGTCATTCATTTTGATTGAATCTAATTTAGCCTGTGCTTTGAATGTCCTAGCCAATCAAATCTTTACCAAATCCTGCATCCTGAGGATTTTCTCCCACTTGCTTCTAATAGTTGTATAGTTTTAGCTGTTACATTTAGGTCTTTGACCCATTTTGAGTCCATTTTTGTATATGATGTAAGATTAAGAGTCCCACTCTTTTTTTTTTCTTTTTTTTTTTTGGGCATTTTGTAAATGTCTCTTGGAAGAGGTAACTTCTATTAGGTTTTCAAGCCTTTTGCTATGTCTGCTTTTCCTTAAAAAGATTAAAAAAAACAAAAAAACAAAAACACTACAAAGTGATCTTTATGCCAAAGAGGGGTATTTGAGTGGCCACTCCTGGTCCCCTACCATTTCTTCCCTTTTTGTCCTACACAGGCACATGAAAACCATCTATTATCAAATAACTGTGGAGTCCCCCCCATTTTCATTTAAACATCTTGAGAACTAAACACTAACTCGTTCCACATGGATTCAAGGAAGTACAGCTTTCTCCTGGGAGCTAGGAGTTGCTGAGATGGTAGTTTCCTTGTTGACAGGATGTTGTGAATGTCAGTTCCCTGGTGTCTGTTACTGATGAAAGATCAGACACTCTTGGGGTTGTAACGTCAGTGCTCTTGATATGCCCCTTCCCTTCCACATTCACATACAGACCTTTGCTTAGTGGTCAGCCAGAACTAAGGATTGTCTCTTGTAATTGCCATCCGCTCCTTGGATAGTTGCAACTGCCCAGTTCTCTCCTCCAGAGCTAGCTCAGCAAACCCATGTGGAGCTTACATAAAAATCTTGTTCTGGTTATAAGCATGAGAAAAGATTTGACTTAGCAGGGGGAAAGAGTGAGAAGCAGAAGATGGTACAGTCAGTCAGAACTTGATTATTCATGAGTGTCTGGATGGCTTGCTCGGTTATACATCTGACTCTTGATCCCAGCCCAGGTCTCGATCTCAAGATCATGAGTTTAATCCCTGTGCGGGGCATCAAGCCTACTTAAAAAAAAAAAAAAAAAAAAAGGATTATTCATTCTTATTCACTAAATGCAAAGTAGGGGTAAGGATCTAACACAAACCCATCTCCTGCTACGTAGTGTGCTCCTTTAAATTTTGTGAATTTGTGAAAGTTTATTTAGAGTATGAGCAGGGTAAGGGCATAAAGAGAAAATTCCGAGCAGGTTCCACACTGTCAGCAAGGAGCCCGTCATGGGGCTCAAATTCAGGGACTGTGAGCTCCTGACCTGACTCAAAACCAAGAGTTGGATGCTTAACTGACTAAGCCACCCAGGTGCTCCTAAATTCTGTAAATCTTTACTAAAACATTATGAGATTAATAGGTTCATGCTGGTTTTACAAATGAAATATCTGGGGCTTAGAATGCTGAGTTGCAAAGAGGCATGGAGAAGCATTTTTGAGGTTATTGATACATTCATCATCTAGACGATGATCATGGCTATACAGATATACAAGTGTGCCCAAACTTTTTGAACTGTTTTAAACACATGTAGCTTATTTTATGTCAATTATACTTCATTAAAAGAAAAAACGGGTGCCTGGGTGACTCAGTCGGTTAAGCATCCGGCTTCAGCTCCAGTCATGATCTCCTGGTTCATCGGTTCGAGCCCCGTGTTGGGCTCTGTGCTGACAGCTAGCTCAGAGCCTGGAGCCTGCTTCAGATTCTGTGTCTCCCTCTCTCTCTGTCTCCTCTGCTCACGCTATCTCTCTCTCTCAAATAAACATTTTAAAACCACAACAACAACAACAACAACAAAAAAACAAATAGAATACTATATAACATGTCCAAGATAGCACAAACAGAAAACAGCATTTCTGTCTTCTCCCCTCTGAAGCATGTTCTTACTCAGCAAGCCGTGCTGCAGAGTCCTCTGGGAAGTCACTACCTAGCTGGAATGGAAGGAGACAGAGTGAAGGAAGATACCAGAAATTTGGGTTGTTCTTAGAATACTAGCATCTCCTGATATGCAAATGAACTTAGAGAAAAGCCCAAACTGTGGTATTTTGAATCCAAGTTGCCCGGTTGATCTGCTCTGTCACTGCGTGTGGGGGCAGAGACGCAGACAGCATTGGCAGGTTCACCCCCCTCCCCACCCCCTGAGACCTCCTCTCAAAGAGGAAGTTCTCCATCCCAGCCACAGGTCACACCTCCCAGGCAGCTGTAGGGCAAAGGAGATTGGGGTGACTGTCGGACTTGGAAAAATAAACAGTGTCGACTCCAGACCGGTGAGCGGGAACCGTGTTAGGGCTCCGGTTGTGAACGTCTTCCAGTTCTGTCCCCAAAGCACGTGTGGCAGAGAGTAGGTGCTCTGGGAGTATCTTCGGAATAAATGATTGAATGGCTTGTCGATTCTAAAAATTAAATCCAGGTCCCTCCCTTATCACTATATTTAGATTCCAGAGTTACAACACTATAGATACGGCACAACATTTAATTTGGGAATAGGTAGAGATGAATATCTAAAATAAATTATGGAAATGATCTAAAGATTTCCATTATCTGTGCTTCCTTTACGAGCTAAAATTATATCATTTACATTATAATCCACTTTTCTCTGTAGCTGCATTTAACAGTAAACCTCCGGCTCCTACTAGGGGCAGCTTTATCTGCATTAGCAGACAAAATAACGTCTCATTAAGCTTTTAGTTTGCTCTGCTTGTTTTCCTACAAAACTCAGTTCATCACAAGTTCTCCAAAGAACTTTTATTCTCACTTTCGTAAATATCCGTAATTAGCTATATTTCCATATTTATTGAAGGATAATGGAAGTTTTAGACCAGCTAGCTGTATTATAGGACACAAAAAAAGTAAATCACGAGGTGTGCCAATATAATTTAAAAAACGGTAAGAACATTTTGTTTTTTACTGCACCACTTAAAACTGCTAGTGTAAATTAAAAGAAAAATCATTTTCTTCTTTAATGATGGAGACGTACAGAAATTTAAATGCTATATATTTTCAGCAAAAGGCCGACCTGTTTTTCCTTGTCACTTCCCCAGGCCACACCATGTTTGTTTGATAGATAATATCAATTCCTGGGGTTTGGAGATTTGAAGCTGTGAGCTTTCAAACCCCCTCTCTTAGCGGACAAGTACGTTCAGTATAAAGAGCACAATGAGGCGTGGAATTGTTAGGTTGCATTATGCAGGGATATAATTTATTCCTTGAAACACCTCAAAATGAACAAATCCATTGCTGAGGCACAAGGACATGTATTCTACTTTGTAGGCTAGGATTCATGTAGCATGACCAACAAGGTTTCAAAGTCATACTGGGAAAGGACGCCTGTTTAGATGGCTCTGGCGTAAAGCGTATGATGTCCCGTGGGAGTGGCGGGTACTATGCAGAAGGCAGCACAGCCCAGGCAGAAACCCAGAATTTCATGATTAGGAACCCACGGCTGTGAGATTATTGAGCCCCTTTTCTTTTCTGTCTGTGTCGGGGAGATCCTGCCATTCGGTGACTTCTTTGGTTTCAGAAATGTACTTACAGGTGGAGTTTGAACTTTTGATTGGTAAAAAAAAAAAAAAAAAAGAAGAAGACAGGCTAATTGGATTGTAAAAATCTGTCAAATTGCTTTTACAGTTCTGTGGAAGAAAAGCTTAAACTGTTTTCTTTATTTGTTGTCTCTGTTGAATAATAACGATATTAGGCTTCTTTGTTTTTTTCTTTTGCCATTTCCCTGCAGTGAAATTCTTTCCAACTTAATCCTATAATCTGTAATTAGCGGTGGATAACAACATCTTGATTCTCTCTCTCTCTCTCTCTCTCTCTCTCTCTCTCTCTCACTTTTTTAGGTACACAAAATGATGTGATTAGCAGTATGCATTTAGTAATCTTTTTAAGAAAATGTAGAATGTGGAAGAATTTGGTTTCTTGTCCAGTCTGGCTTTCCTGTAACTAATCCTCCTATTTTTTCCTAATATTTTTGTTTTATTAAGTTTTAGTTTAATTCCAGTGTAGGTAACATAGAACGTTCTATTAGTTTCAGGTGTACAATATAGTGTTTCAGCACTTGCATACAACACCCAGTGCTCATTAGTACAAGTGCATCCTTACTCACCATCACCTATTTCATCCATGCCCTCTCCCATCCCCTCTCTGGTAACCATCGGTTTGTTCTCTACAGTTAAGAATCTGTTTCTTGGGTTTCTCTCTCTCTCTGTTTCCATTGCTCATTTGTTTTGTTTCTTAAATTCCACATCCGAGTGAGATCAAATGGTATTTGTCTCTCTCTGACTTATTTCGATTACCGTTATAATCTCTAGCTCTATCCTGGTCATTGCAAATGGCAACATTTCATTGTACTATTAATCCTGCCTCTTACCAAAGGAGGGGATTAAGGCAAAGAAAACTCACTTTTGATGTTGAAGGGGCCGGAATGTGTACCGTGCAATGCAGTTTTAGGTCCTAGGTGGACCATATTTGCGCAGATGAAGCGTGGAAATGAGAAGGAAGGGGGGAAGGGAAGGGCGGAGGCGCGCCCACTTGCCCAGCGCTGAGAATCCAGTCCGGGGCTCTGAGTGTGTTTAACACAGCATCCTGGGTGTTGGGGTCAGCACGAGGGCGATGGAGGATGTGCATCAGGAAGTAGATTTACACAGCGTGTGATGCCGGTTAGAGAAGAAGCTGGAAAGGGGGTAATTAGAGCTGAGGATGACGGCTTGACGGCCACGAGTGAGAATGTGCAATGCACAGGCAGCACGGCCCCGCAGCTCCGCACCGGTCGTGGCCCAGAGACCCGGGGACCCGGCCCATCTCGCGCCTTTCGGGCACGTCTGGAAGCCTAATCTTGGAAGCGAACAAGCTGCCACAGTTCCATCTTTCCCCCTGGGATTACTTGCACCGCATTAAAACGGTCACACTTGATCGGGGCCACGGTGAAGGCGACAGGCCAGCCTCCGCCAGACAGCCGCTCTCACTCCTCACGCGCTGATTTCAGTTGGCAGGTCCAGCAAGCAAGCGAATTAAAGACCTGCCTGCGGAATTCAGGAGGGAGCCTCCCGGGGTTCACCCCTTCGCCTTTCCGCCCCCAGGCAAATCCCACCCGTGCAGACTGAGGCCCGTCAACCAGCGTCCGTCCGTGTCCGCGGCTGCAGTGCGGTGCAGGAGGCCTGGGGAGTTCCGTGAATGGGGCCCATTTGTGGCCTCAGAATATGTAAAGGGAGGGATTGGCATCCTGCCTCGGGGGAGAAGCTCCACACGACATCAGGTCACCTGCTCTAGTGTCCTTCTGTTTCACTCCACTGCCCCAGAGTAGGGGCTCTTGCACCACTTTGAGTCCTGTTTTGCCCCTCACCCATTTAAGGGTGAGGGTGCTTTGGCTTGGCTTAGGAATTCACAGCTTGGGATTCTCTCTCCCGCTCCCTCTCTCTCTCTCTGACTTTTCCCTGCTTGCATGTGCTTGTTCTCTCTCAAACTTCAAAAAAAAAAAAAAAAAGTATAAACCTTTTTATTTGACTTTCATCCTCTAGCAAAAGAAAATTAAGTCCGTTAAAACAATTACATTGAATATGAGTATATTAAAGATGAATGAATGAGATATATGCACATATTATATGTGATATATTTAGGATATATACATGCATGTCCACACAGTACTATATATGAAAGCCGTGCTGTGTGAAAAGACGTTTGGTAGATATCCCAAATAAAACTAAAACACGTGGCAAAGGCTGCTGCTTTCTTGGAGGATTATAAAATGTATCTGGAAATGTACTGAAATAGTTGAGAATTATGTGACAGGGCAGTGTGAGTGATAACAGTAATTATTATAATAGTACATGCTTTTAAGTTCCCTTTGCTTATTCATACGCCCTCGGAAATCATGCTAACAGAATACCTCTTTCTTAGAGTACACTGACCATGAATCCTTTGAGTTTCTTGTAGTTTTACTTAACAAGAACAAAACAGCAAATCCAAATAAAGACACCTTTTGTCCTATGCAAATTGGTGTAAAACCTTGGAGTGAGCCCATCATCTTCGTAAACGCAGGCTTTCTCCTCCTCTGTGGTGCTCCTAACTACTAGGCCAAGTTCGAATCTTTATTTTTAAACATCAGACTATACAAAGGATCATAAAGAGAGGGTCTTTCCTTGTGGGATAATACACTGTGTAGATTACTGTGAGAAGGCCGCAAGAATGAGGGAAAGAGAAAGCATTCCTCGGTGTGGTGGTTACATTCTAGGAGAAGTCAAGGAGTAAAATGACTGGGGGCCCAGGCTTAGAAGGAAGGAGCCACCAGTGAGGGACCAGGTCATCGAGAGTGTTCTCACTGCTTGGGTTGCTCTGAGATCCTGCAGCCAGCTTGACAGGCAGGAGAGGGGAGACTTGTTCAGGAAGCAGGATCTTGCGCTGTGGTGCACCGATGCGAGCAAGTAGAAGTGGAGTGCAAGAGGTATCTTTGCAACCCTTGTGCGCCTCATCCTCACGAAAGGCATGCCAGACTTTCCAAGGAAAATGTGGTATTAGAGAAGGGATAAAAATCCAAGAGAATGATGCTCGTGGGGCCAATGGCTGGCTCAGTTGGAGGAGTGTGTGACCCTTGGTCTTGGGGTCATGAGTTCGAGCCCCATGCTGGGTGCTCCTTTCACTGGATGGGAGCTCCTTTGAGTTAGGCTTTTGTATTCCTCATCTTCATACTCTATTTCTGGACAGTTGACTTTACCAGCTGATCTATAATTATTGGTGATACAAATAAATGAAGATTCAGAGTTACAAACAGCCTCAAACCCACAGATGCATTATCATATGGGGATTTTTCAGAAACCTGTCTGTGGCATACATTCATTACTGATGGAGTACAAATCGATGTTAATTTTCTGGAATTCTGTTCTATAGTACGTATCAAGAACTTTAAAATACTGTTCTTCTTTTAGCCTTAAATTCTGCCTCTAAATAGCAGTCTGCAAAAGGAAATCCTGAGTGGTGCCTGGCTGGCTCAGTCAGTAGAGCCTGTGACTCTTGATCTTGGGGCTATAAATTTGAACTCCACATTGGATGAAGATACTACTTAAAAATAGTCTCTTTAAATTAAATCATGAGGAACGCCTGGATGGCTCAGTCAGTGAAGCGGCCAACTTTGGCTCAGGTTATCATCTTGCATCAGGAGTTTGAGCCCTGAATTAGGCTCTGTCCCTCTCTGTCCTCTCTCTCCCCCCTCCCCCCTCCCCCTCTCTCCCCTTTCCTCTCTTTCTGCCCCCCTTTCGCCCGTCTCGCGCCCCCCCGCGCGCCCCCCTTTCGCCCGTCTCGCGCCCCCCCGCGCGCCCCCCGTTCGCCCCTCTCGCCCCCCCGCGCGCCCCCCCCGCGCGCCCCCCGCCCCCGTCTCGCGCCCCCCCGCGCGCCCCCCGCCCCCGTCTCCCCCCTTTCATCCCCCCTTCCCGTCTAATAAAACTAAATAAACCTTTAAGAAAAAAATTGAGATGCCCAGATAAGGCTTGTGTGTTTTGTTTTCAGATTTAGGTCACGATTACCCAACTCAAAATGATTAAAGCAAAAAGTAGAAATGTGGCTGCTGCTAAAATTAGAAAGAATAGTAAGGCAATTCACAAAATTGAAGGAAGAGTTGCAATACCCAGGGCCGAAGGTCAGATAGTCATAACCAGAATATTGCCAGGACTCCGTTTATCATTTCACTTGCCTTCATTCTTCAGATAGTTTGCCTCTCAAGAAGAAAACCTGGCTTCCAGCAGCTGAAGATTCCCATCCTGTCTGCTTTAGCAACTCCAGAGGTAGAAGAGCCTTTCTTCTTTTCTCCTAGCATCTCTCTCTCAGACCAAAAAATGTCTCCATTTAACCTACTTAGGTCATGAAAACACTCCTTGACTAATCAGTGTTCCCAAGAGAGTGTGATGGAGAGTGTGATGGAGAGTGTGATGGAGAGTGTGATGGAGAGTGTGATGGAGAGTGTGATGGAGAGTGTGATGGAGAGTGTGATGGAGAGTGTGATGGAGAGTGTGAT
>NW_024080644.1:6073745-6092128 GCF_003009895.1 Hyaena hyaena | reverse complement strand
AAAAAAAAAAAAAAAGAGTTTGTAGGCCTGGTGGGGCAGCCATATGGAAATACAATAGTGTTGTTTTACTACCATTTTTTTCCTGTAGGTCCAAAGTAGTGCTTGAAGCTTGAGGTTTATAGGAGTCATGTGTTGTGTTTATTATTAGAATCTGTTACAAGAGTGTATGGGCATTGCCAAAAACTCTTCTGGAATTGAACTTTGAGCTAAGTCATCAGGGATTAATCTTCTGCTGGTAATGTGTTCAAAATCAAGGCAAAACTGTTTTTGACAGTGCATGTTGGAGTGAATTTTAAAATTCAAATATGCTGCATAGCTAGTGGCGTTGCAATCCTGGATCTTGTTACCAAATAGGAACATTAAAAAGCTCTAAACGTTTATTTTATCTGATTCTAGTTTTAGTGAGATATAATTGACCAAAATTATGTATATATTTAAGGTATGATATCCATATATGTTGTGACATCATCACCACAGTCAAGCTAATTAACGTATCCATCACCTCACATACTTACCATTTTTTATGTGTGGTGTGAACACTTAAGAGCTATTCTCTTCACATATTTTGAATATGCAACATAGTCTTAACTGTAGGCACCGTGCTACACACTGGATCCCCAGAAGTTCTTCGTATTATAATTGGAAGTTTGTATTCTTCGACCAATTTCTCTCCATTTTCCTTCAACTCTTCTCCAGCTCCTGGCAACCCACTGTTCTACTCTGATTCTATGAGTGCGACTTTATTATTATTCCACGTATAAGAGAGATTATATAGTATTTGCTTTTAGTGTGCCAAGAAGACACAATGGGGACATAGTAGTCTCTTCAATAAACAAGTGTTGGGGAAATGGGATCTCCACGTGTAAAAGAGTGAAATTAGATCCTTATATTAAACCATACACAAAAATCCATTCAGAATGTATTTAAGACTTAAAGTTTTAAGACTTTGAAACCATGAAACTCCTAGGGACAAAACATAGGGGAAAATCTCCTTAACACTGATTTTAGCCATGAAGTTTTGAATGACCCCAAAACACACGTAACAAAAGCAAAAAGAAACGAGTGCAACTATGTCAAACTAAAAAGCTTCTGCACGGCAAAGGAAACCATCAACAAAATGAAAAGGCAATCTAAAGAATGGGAGAATTTATGTGCAAACCAAGTATGTGATGAGCAATCAACATTTTAAATATCAGGCTTGTGCCTATGAAAGTCTTTTCTATTCTCCACTGGGAGAAATAATGTAAAACCCCATGGCATAACACCATAAGGTGAAAGGTATGAAAAGAGGTCAAAGAAATCAAGTTACTCTTTAGGCAAACTCCAGAGAGAACTAAAGGTGTTCTTAATAGATCCACTAACTATAAATACTGATTGTAACTCTTGGCCAGCACAAGACATTCAAATTGCCTGACGTTGATATCTTCATGAATTATAGTGACTTTAGGGAAGGAAGATTTTAAGTGCCTCAAGTATCTAGTTGAAAGGTTTTTCAAAGCTGTGACAGTAAGTCTTAGTCATAAATTTGCCTTATTTCACTCGAAACTTGGCAGAAATCCCAGCTATAAATGAGCAAACAAATGTCATAAAGATGGGAGAGCATTTAGTGGGATGGAGTGCCTATGTGTTTATGCTGAAACTAAAAGACTGTGTGTGTGTGTGTGTGTATGCACGTGCGCATACACAAGAATATTTAAATAACATTACTAGCTCAAGAAGTTACTTACTTCATCCTTAGGTCACTGGTAATAAGAGGAAAATCCTCTTAACAGACAAATGAGAACTACCTCTTAAATAGCTGCTTTTCAACTCCGCTATGAAAAACTGAAGACCTACGAGGATTCAGGCTGAGTTACTTACTACCTCAAATCAGGGGACAATTTCCACTCCTCTGCAACAGTTTGGGTCATAAAGATCTAGAAGATAAATGAAATACCTCTCTGCAACTTTCTAGGGAACATGCTTCAGTTTTAACGTTCAACTAACTGTTGTTGATTGGAACTCCCTCGCAGAACTCCTATCCTCTTTAAAGTATAGCTGCCCCCAGTCAGTGTATGATTTTTAAAAAATTCCTCTTTCTTCGTTCTGATTTTCTGATCTTTTGGCTATGAATTGCAATGTGTTTAGGGCCTCTCCATCTCCCTTTTAAACTTGGAGCAGAACATGTGTTTAGGAGAAAACAGATACAAAACAAGCAAGAATAAAAATAAAGGTAAAAAACTAAAGCATCACGCTTTATCTGTCTTTATAGTCTTGGCTTGTCTAAGTACTTCCTTACTTTTATAGCACATGACCTGTCCCATCTCCCAGCATTTGAAATCTGTTGCTACTTTTTAATCCTATTTACCCCATCCATCTTATCAATAGCTAGATGGACCAGTCTATTTTTCCAATCTCATTGGATGATGCCTTGAAAACTCAGTTTTTCGTGTATTTTGGCCAGTTTGGCGGGGGGGAGGAGGTTTTAATTTGTTGTGCAAGGGTCCTTATTAACATGACTGGTAGCATAAAGATGATGCCATTTTAAAAAGTATCCTGGAGTGCCTTGGGGGGCTCAGTTGGTTAAGCATCTGACTCTTTTATTTATTTATTTTTTTAAATTTACATCCAAGTTAGCATATAGTGCAACAATGATTTCAGGAGTAGATTTTTTAATGCCCCTCACCCATTTAGCCCATTCACCCTCCCACAACCCCTCCAGTAACTTTCTGTTTGTTCTCCATATTTAAGATTCTCTTATATTTTGTCCCCCTCCCTGTTTTTATATCATTTTTGCTTCCTTTCCATTATGTTCATCTGTTTTGTATCTTAAAGTCCTCATATGAGTGAAGTTCTGATAGTTGTTTTCCTCTGACTAATTTCACTTAGCGTAATATCTTCTAGTTCCATTTACGTAGTTGCAAATGGCAAGATTTTATTCTTTTTTGATTGCTGAATAATACTCCATTGTGTGTGTCTGTGTGTGTCTGTGTGTGTGTGTGTGTGTGTGTGTGTGTGTGTATACACACACCACATCTTTATCCATTCATTTATTGATAGCCATATGGGCTCTTTTCATACTTTGGCTATTGTTGATAGTGCTACTATAAACATTGGGGTGCATGAAGCATCTGACTCTTGACTTTGGATTAGGTCATGGTCTCATAGTTCATGGGATTGAGCCCCACATCAGGCTCTGTGCTGATCACACAGAGCCTGCTTGGGATTCTTTCTCTCCCTCTCTTTCTGCCCCTCCCCTACACACAAGTGTACTCTCTCTCTCAAAAATAAACATTTTTTTTAATGTTTCTTTATTTCTTAGGGAGAGAGGGGTAGAGTGTGAGCAGGGAAGGAGACAGAAAGGGAGACACAGAATCAGAGTAGGCTACAGGCTTTTAGCTGTCAACACAGAGCCTGATGTGGAGCTCAAGCCCATGAGATAAGGGATTATGCCCTGAGCCAAAGTTGGATGATGAACCGACTGAGCCACCCAGGTACCCCTAGTTTATTTTTGAGAGAGAGCCAGGGAGGGGCAGAAAAAGAAGACACAGATTCTGAAGCAGACTCCAGGCTCTGAGCTGTCAGCACAAAGTCCAATGCAGGGCTCAAACTCCCCAATGGTGAGATCATGACCTGAACTGAAGTCAGATGCTTAACCGACTGAGCCATCCAGGCGCCCCTAAATAAATAAACTTTAAAAAAAAAAATTTGCTCCTTTACTCCTCTCACCTGACCAGAAGTCAGGCTGCTAAGTTTTATTTAACATTCTCTGAGGATCACTCCACCTTTCTGGAGCCCTCACTTAAGTCTAAGTCCAACCCATGCACAGCAGAGCCACATTCTATTCACTGACTCTCCCACAATTTCTAGCTCACTTTGCCAACCTGCCTTCAATGAGATGGCCCCAATCAACAATTCTAGCCTTTAGGAGTTCCACTAACCACAGTGGAAGCAGTGACCGTGGAGGATAGGCTTTGGGACAAAGAGGTTTCTCTCAGACTTGGGGTTGGGTTGGTCTATGCAAAGCCAGATGGAAAATGAAAGAAATCATGTGAGTAATTCAAGACAAGAAAAGGGCATAGCTTCCATTGGTTGGGTATTTCAGATAAACTATATTTGAGTTTTGTATGTGTGGAGCTGCCTAACTGTTCCATTCGTAGCTCACTTGTGGGACGAGATCAAGCCTCAAGTTTTCCTGATGCCTATGTTCCTTACAGGATGCTGACTGAACATAATGTCTTTACTTATTTTGATGTTTTTCTTCAGATTTACATAACATAGGCTGCATAATGAGGAATGAGGTGGGGAATGGCCAAATATGTAATCTTCTAGGAGTTAAAGCCCTTGAAATCAAGTAATCCCAGGGACTTAACTTCCACATTAAACTAGCATCTATAATTGGCTGTGATAAACATATGCCGGTTTCAGGTCGCCTGTGTCTTTCTTAAACATGTGATATAGAAATTATTTTTTTTAACATTTGTATTTCTGATCAAAATTGGACATCGTGCTTTAGATGATCAATGAATGCTAAATGAAAGAAATGGATCATTTGTTCCTTTTTTTGTGGTTTCCAAAAGACTAGGGGGATTTTTTCGCCAATAATCCCTAAATTCATTAATTTATTCTCACAAGGAAATATTAGAACCGCTCTGTGAACAGTTGGTATAGTTAACTTCTGCTTTTTTCATTTGCTCTCTCTTCCAAACACATTTTTAATAACAAAATCACTCAGATGGAGATAGGATATGCTGCGGCTTTGGGCTGATGTTTCCTAAGCATCCTTGAAATCGACATCGAATAAGTCCTGTTGGATCTAGGGGAAATATATAGACATAGGTATGGGAAGTGCTGATCCCCGCAGAAGAGTGTGAGTCCGCTGCAGAGCTTGGACCTTTCTGAACTCCCCTGGGCATGAGGGGCACTGGGCTCCTGCCTGTCTGCTCTGACTTCAGGAGACCTGCACTCACTTTTCAGTGGCAGAACTCAGTGTATGATTCACTTGTCCTCTACAGGAGATATTTGCTAAGGCCTAAAGAACTAGAACTACAGGGTTTCATTTTCATAATTACTAAACAAGTCCTTTTAAATGAAGAGGGAACGATGCTTCTCTGCAAGTTGACAAGTAAACATTTATTTTCTAATCTTTCACTGTGTCCAGTGTGCTTACCAATGGAGAGACCAAAAGACCGAGCTCAAGTGTGACAGTCTTGAACAAAGGCCAGCATCACGCCCTGCTACAACTATGCGGGCGAGCTGGCCAAAGCTTGCAAGGCAAGGCTAAGGTTTTGCCTTGGAAGCCTTTCAAGTTTCATGTTGCAGCATTTAGAAGGGGAAGTTAAAGATACAGAGACATTTAAAGGCCATTTAAGAAAGCACACATATGGAAAGAGGACTACAGTATGCCAAGAATTATAAGAACCTTTGGTCCTTTGACATTTTGCACAATATTTTTTTTTTTTTATGAGAGACCCAGAAGAGAGGGCAGGAAGGGGGCTTTGGCATAAACACTGAATCTGAAACACTAATGCTTATTCTCTGAGGGGGATTCTGAAAAGTCCTCCATTTGGGCACGTATCTTTCTGTCCTATTTTTTGGTCTGGCAGAACAGAATAAATCATAGTCCTGAAGGATACAAATGAGATGTGGTGCCTCCATTTTAAATTATGGTAGCATGGGGTGCCTAGCTGACTCAGTTGGAAGAACATGCAATTCTTGATCTCTGGGTCATGAGTTCAAGCCCCACGTTGGAGGTAGCAGTAACATACGTAGGTACATACATACGTACATAAATCTTTTAAATTATGGTAGTACTTCAGTATTTTAGGGTCTGGTCTTCCATAGCTTTATATATTAAGTTTAAAAACCAAGAAGTACTACTGTTAACTTCTCAAGAAAAATCAGTACCCTGGTATGGTGTGTAAGTGAGGTACATGTTGTCTGTGAGGTGACGGTGTTCGAAAAGGAAAATGAAAAGGCATCAGAAAGAGTTTTATCAAGTGGCCCGAGAGACAGCTCAAAGTTGTAGCGTTTTTTTTTTTTTTTTTTTAACATTGCATTTATTTTTTGAGAGACATAGAGACAGCGTGAGCAAGGGAAGGTCAGAGAGAGGGAGTCACAGAATCCGAAGACAGCCTCCGAGCTGGCTGTCAGCACAGAGCCCAATGCGGGCCGTGAACCCACGAACCGTGAGATCATGACCTGAGCCAGAGTCGGATGCTTAACCGACTGAGCCACCCAGGCACCTCAAGTTGTAGCATATTTTTAAGCATGTGGTCTGTTTTTTCAAAAATGCAAAGGAGGTTCACATACCAATCCTTGCCCAGCTATGGAGGACAACATAAAAGCAAAGGGAAATAACTGAGTACAAACTTGAGAAGCCGAAAATTATTGTTTTGAAAAACAGTACAGAGATCCTTCTGCCTTGGTACAATAGAGCCTGCTGACTTAATCAATGCAAATCAGAGGGTTGCTAGGCAATGCATGTCCTGGTGCAAGTCAGGTGACTCTGTTATTCTTTATAGAGTGCCTATCTCTGCTTTCTGAGACAAAGGACTGCGTTTCGTTTTTCAAGGATGCAATAATAGTTCTTGTTTTCTATCATTTTAATGCTATGATATCTTAATCTACCTACTTTTCTTGAGAATTACATATGTGTATTTCTGTCAAAAACTAGATCATAAGAAAAGGAGATAGAGACATGTCAATATTACAGATGTTTTTTAGTAAGTTGATTAGGGATCACCATTAGGGATTAACCCTGATGTTAAGGTAATTTATGTGCAGAACTTCTCCTAACCTAAGTCCCTGGCATCTTCCAAAGTCACGTGGTCTCCAGAGGGCAAACCCCGTTACTGAGAGCATTTCAAAACGCTTAGAACAGAAACCTAAGTGAATATATGGAAACCCGTGAAACTGCATTTTCTTTTTTTTTAATTTAAAGTTTATTTTGAGAGACAGAGATAGCATGAATGAGGGAGAGGGAGAGAGAGAGAGAATCCCAAGCAGTTTCTGCCCTGTCAGTGCAGAGCCCAATGTGGGGGCTTGAGCTCATGAGCCATGAGCTCATGACCTGAGCCGAAGTCAGACACTTAGCTCACTAAGACACCCAGGTGCCCCAAATTGCATTTTCATATTGAGCATCATCTGATTCTTCCCCTAACATCATTTTATATTTCTTTATAACCTGTAATTTTTATTCATCGGTCTCTCTGCCTCTAAATGTCAGCTCTCTTAAGTTTGGTGGTTTTAGTCTTCTGCATCTCTATATTAGTGAAGCGCAGTGTCTGGTTTCACACAACAATCGAAGGCATAAACTTGTTTGCTGGGAACCAAATTCATACACACAATTATAGCGGCATAAACTTAGTGCAAGTGTAGTTGTATTTGTTTTGCCTTGTAGGTTCTCACATAAAACTTTCTGCCTAAAAATATTTGAACTTTGAATATTAATTTTGCAAATAGACTAGAAAAATACTTTATGCTTGACTTTCATAGACAGAAGTAGCTTAATCTATACATAAACGTATTTATACTTTGTTGCTCCTATTCTTACATGAATAAACTGGACAAACAGAAATTTTGTTAAATTACTGACTTTCCTTGGACCCATCAGAGGACTGAGCTCACAGAGCAAAGTGCTTCCTCAAAATCTGAAGAGACAAGTGCATCCAGAGAGACACAGCTATGATCTGTTTACCTGGAGGTGTTAATGGGCCCGTAAACTGGTAGACACATGGAAACAGTAACTTTGATGGAAAGCTGGAGGCTGGATGTGGATTAGCATGTGAGTAAGAAATTCTCGGAGGGCCACAGTCTTAGGAGACCCTCCACACTTCTGTGGGCTTTGTGTCCAGGAATCTTATCAGACTGTCATGGTGAAATTGAAGAAAGATCCCCTCGTGGCTCTGGCAAGGAAAAGGGAAGAGGAACCATTGTGAAATCTGTTCCGAGCCTTCTCCATAACAAAATTCTACAGGGAAAGGAACCATCCCAAAGCCATATCACAGTAGAGGGAGGGAATTAATCCCATCCCAGCCTCTTCCAGCCTCCCTGTCTCACAGAAGGGGCGGAAAGCATAGTCAACACGATTCAGGGCTTCAAGGAAATAGATTGTGCTGGTGCCACCAGAGAAAGCATTATGTCTCCGAGGTGGGGAGTGGAAGGCTGGTCACGGGAGAAACTCTTGTAAAGGCCACAATACACAGGGCCCCTCAAAGACTTAGACATAGTAAAAAAAAAAAAAAAAAAAACACTGTAGAATAGGCTCCCATTCCAATATCTTACCACTTCCCCAACAGGACTCCAGTATAATAAGAGTGCATGGCCGTTGAAAGTGCTGCAAGACAAACTCCCCCTGAGGAAGTATACTTAGGGAAACAAAGTCTAGAGGAGGAAAAAAAAATAAAACAACCAAGAATGCTAGAAGAGTTAGAAATCTCTGGCACATACAGCCACACCAAATAGTAAACACAGACAAACCCCGAAGAAGATTAACATAAAAACACACTAAATGCTTGTTTACCTCCGTTTCCATTATCTGACACAACATGTCCCACTTTCAACACAAAGTGAAAAGTAACAGTCTGAAGAAACAAACCGAGTGTCAGAACCAGATTTAGATATGGTATAGATGGTGGAGTTATCAGAAAAGAAATCTAAAAGTATGATTAGGGAACCTGGGTGGCTCAGTTGGTTGAGCATCCAACTTCAGCTCAGGTCATGATCTCATGGTTAATGAGTCTGAGCCCCACATCAGGTTCACTGCTGACAGCACAGAGCCTACTTCAGATCCTCTGTCCCCCTTTCTCTGCCTCTCCCCCCACTGTGTGCTCTCAAAAATATTTTTAAGTTAAAAATAACTATGATTAATGTGTTACCAGTTCTAGTGGAGGGAAAATGACAATATGAAGAAAAGGATGTAGATGGGGAAAATAAGCAAAGTGATTAAAATACTAAGAAAACTGGGGGAAATAGTTGGGGAGAGGGAGGGAGGCAAATCATGAGAGACTCTCAAATGCTGAGAACAAACTGAGGACTGATGGGTGTGTGGGGGTGTGATGGGCATGGAGGAGGGCACTTGTGGGGATGAGCATTGGGTGTTGGATGGGAACCAACGTGACAATAAACTATTTAAAAAATATATAAAACACTAAGAAAAAAAAAGCAAATGCTAGAAACAATATCAGAAAAAAAAAAACTTCAGGGGTAACTGGCAAGCTCAGTTGTAAGAGCATATATGACTCTTGATCTCAGAATCATAAGTTTGGGCCCCATGTTGGGTATAGAGATTACTTAAATAAAACGTTAAAAAAAAAAAAAATTGAAGAGAGGCACCTGGGTGGCTTATTTCAGCTAAGCATCCCACTTTGGCTCCAGTCATGACC
Source organism: Hyaena hyaena (assembly GCF_003009895.1). NCBI lineage: Eukaryota > Metazoa > Chordata > Mammalia > Carnivora > Hyaenidae > Hyaena > Hyaena hyaena. The sequence goes on along the minus strand of NW_024080644.1, from coordinate 6,082,763 downwards.
TTACAGGTTGTGAGGTCGAGCCCTGCATAGGGCTTTCTGCTGCAAATGCATAGCCCACTTTGGATCCTCTGTCTCCCTCTCTCTCTGTCCCTGTCACTTTCACGAGCGTGTGTTTTTTCTCTCTGTTTCTCTGTCTCTCAAAAATAATAATTTTTAATGTTAAAAAAATGAAGAGGGGTACCTGGGTGGCCAGTCGGTTAAGCATCCAACTCTTAGTTTCAGCTCAGGTTGTGATCTCACAGCTTGTGGGTTCAAGCCCCACATTGGGCTCTGTGCCGAGCAAGGAGCCTTCTTGGGATTCTGGCTTCTCCTCTCTATGCCCCTCTACTCACACTGTCTCTTTCAAAATAAACATTAAAATAAAACTTTTAATGGCTTATCTGTACATAATGGATACCTCTCAAACTTAAATGCAAAGGGAAAAAAGAACAAATAAACTGAGCATCCAAGAATGGAGATAGAATATCAAAAAGTGTAAATTATGTGATAGGAATGTCAAAAGCAGAAAAAAGAATCAAAGAAAAATTTAAAGTATCGATGGCCTAGAATTTGCCAAAGCTATTGACAGACACCAAACTGCAAATCCAGGAAGCTCAGAAAACAGCAGGCAGGATAAATACCAGAAAGAAAACCACAACCAAAAAGCTACACCTACGCATATCTTACCTAAACTGCACAAAAGCACAGGCAGAGGGAAAAAGTCTTGAAAGAAGCTGGTGGCATGAGAAACCATGCAAGGAAGAGGCATGTAGAAGTAATATTGAAAGTGTCAAAATAATTAACAGCCATCATCTAGAATTCTGTAGCCAGCAGGCTTTTCTTTCAAAAGAGGAGAAGAAACAATTTCTTGATAAACAAAAGCAGAAGGGAAATATCTCAAATGGAGCTGCTTTGTAAGGAATATTGAGAAGTTTTTTTCAGACGAAAGGAAAAGTATGAAGATCAGATTCAAGTCTACATAGAGAAAGGAAGAATGATGGAGAAGCTTTTAAAAAAAGGGAAAATGTTTCTTTGTTATAAAAAAGAACTCTTTAAAGAAATAATAGTAATAACCAACTTGACAATAAACTATTTGTAAGAAAAAAAATTAAAGAAATAATAGTAATAGTGAATTAGGTGATTAAAGCCTATGTATAAGTAAAATGAAAGATAGCAATGTGAGGAAGGGCTGGTAATATTCTAAGGTACCTGGCAGTACATATGAATCAATACAGTGTTATTTGAAAGTGGACTTATAATCGTTAAATATGTATATTGTAAACTCTTGGACAACCACTAATTTCTGTTTAGCATCATTTCTTTTTAATGTATATTTTTTAAGAAGAGAGAAACAGAACGTGAGCAGGGGAGGGGCAGAGAGAGAGAGGAAGACACAGAATCAGAAGCAGGCTCCAGGCTCTGAGCTGTCAGTGCAGAACTGGATGCGGGGCTCAAACTCACAAGCTGTGAGATCACAACCTGAGCTGAAGTTGGATGCTTACTAACTGAGCCACCCAGGTGCCCCAAGAAAGATAACTGACACGCTAAGAGAGGAGATATAAGGGAATCCTATTAAATGATCATTTAAAAACAGAGAAGGTAGAAAATAAAGAGGAAAAAGGCAAAATGGAAGAAATAAAAAGCAATTACACACATGGTAGATATTAATCAACTATGCTGATAATCACGTTAAGTGTGAATAGTCTAAATATATCAAATAAAAGTCACAGATTGCCAGAGTGGATTTTACAAAAGAAAAACAAGAAACTCACTTTAAATCTAAAGACTAAGATTTCAAATAGATTAAAAATAAAGCATATTCTAGAACAAGTTAAATTCTTAAGGATAGAGAGGAACATTGCATAATGTTAAAGTTGACAATTCTCCAAAAAGATCTAACAATCCTAGGGGTGCCTGGGTGGCTCAGTCAGTTAAGCATCTGGCGCTTGACTTTAGCTCAGGTCATGATGTCACTATTTGTGGGTTTGAGCCCTGTGTCAGGCTCTGCACTGACAGTATGGAGCCTGCTTGGGATTCTCTCCCTCTCTCTCTGCCCCTCCTCTGCTTGCATGCTCTGTCTCTCTCAAAATAAAATTTAAAAAAAAAGTAAACAAAAATCTTAAACATACATGTATATAATAAAAGACTATCAGAAGTCAGGAGGCCAGAAATGATAGAATTAAAAGGAGAAATAAAACAAATCGACTATTATCTTTAGATTTCAGTAACTCTCTTTCAGTAATTTATACTTCAAGAGTATAAAATATTAAGAATATAGGAGTGCCAGGCTGCTTCAGTTGGTGGAGTGTACGGCTCTTGATCTTGGGGTTGTGATTTCAAGCCCCACATTGGGTGTAGAGACTACTTAAGAATAAAAAAGTTTTTAAAAACTAAAAAACTTAGAGTATAGATGAACTAGGAGATCCTGGGTGGTTCAGCCACTTAAGTGTCTGATTCTTGATTTCAGCCTAGGTCATAATCTCATGGTTCCTGAGATTGAGCCCCCAATTGGGCTCTGCACTGACAGCAGGGAGCGTGCTTGGGATTCTCTTCTCCCTCTCTCTCTGCCTCTCTTTCTCTCTCTCTCTCTCTAAATAAACTTGAAAAGGAATATAGATATAGAATATATCTATAGGAATATAGACAACACTACTATTAATCATCATGGTCTAATTGAGATTTATATAATATTCCATCCAACAAAGGCCGACCACACATTGTTCTCAAACTCTCATGACAAACTCACCTAGTTCATATTCTAAGTCACAAACCTACCTTAAGAAATTTAAAGAATAGTAATAAAATGTTTACAGATCAAAATGAAATTAAGCTAGAAATCAGTAATAGGAAAATCCCTAAATATTTGGAAATAAAACAACTGTTCTAAATAAGGCATGGGGCAAAAGAGACTAAAGAGAAATTTGAACAAAGTATTTAGAGCTAAATGGAAAAGAAAACAAAACTTATCAAAAATTGTAGGATATGGAAAAATCAGAGCTTGGAGGGGAATTTGTAGCATTAAATTCATATACTGAAATAGAAGAAATATATAAATTTGATAACTAAGTCTTTGATCTTAATAAAACTAGAGAAAGAAGACAAATTTAAGCCTAAAATAAACAGAAGCAATCTTTTTTTTAAACATTTTTATTTATTTCTAGGAGAGAGGGAGAGAGAGACAGCGTGAGCAGGGGAGGGTCAGAGAGAGGGAGACACAGACTCTGAAACAGGCTCTAGGCTCTGAGCTGGCAGTCAGCACGGAGCCCGACGCGGGGCTTGAACCCACGAACCGCGAGATCATGACCTAAGCGAAAGCCGGACGCTTAACCGACTAAGCCACCCAGGTGCCCCAGAAGCAATCATTTTTAAAAACCCAAGCAGAAGTCCATGAAATTGAAATTGGGAAAACAAAAGAGAAAGTCAAAAGCCGTTTCTTTAAAAATATCAGTAAAACTGATAAGACTGGGCATTCTAAGAAAAAAGAGAGACACAAGTTAGTGGTATCAGAAAAGAGAGTTCTTACTAGTGATACAAGAATATCAAAAGTATAATAAAAGAATACTACAGGGGCAGCTGGGTGGATCAGTTTGTTGACTCTTGATTCCAGCTCAAGTCATGATCCTGGGGTTGTGGGATCAAGGCCCATATTGGGCTCCATGCTGACCATGGAGGGTGCTTAGGATTCTCTGTCTCTCCATCTGTTCCTCTTCCCGCCTCATTCTCATTCTCTCTCTCTCTCTCTCTCTCTCTCTCTCAAAAATAAAAAAAATTTAAAACATTTTTTAAAAAATTTAAATACTACAAGCAACACAGTGCAAATACATTTGATAGCTTGAATGAAAGGCCAATTCCTTGAAATACACAAACTATGAAACCTTGTGCAAAGGGAAATATATAACCTGAAAAACTCTAGTAAATACTTATGAAACATATTGAAGTAATAATAAGAAAATGCCAAGTGCAGAAGATCTCACTGGCGACTAATATTTCAGAAAAATGTAATACCAATTCTCCACAATCTCTTCCAGAAAAGTATAAATAGCAAGAATACTTCATAACTCATTTCTTGAGGGAAGGATTACCCCAATACTAATACCAAAAGAGATAGGGTACCTAGGTGGCTCATTTGTTTAAGCATCTGACTTCGGGTCAGATCATGATCTCACAGGTACTGAGTTCGAGCCCTGATTTCAGGCTTTGTGCTGACAGCTCAGAGCCTGGAGCCTGCTTCAGATTCTGTGTCTGCCTCTCTCTCTCTCTGTCCCGCCACTCTGCCCTGCTCACACGCTGTCTCTCTCAAAAAAAAAAAAAAAAAAAATTAAAACAATTTTTTAACATAAAACCAAAAGAAATTACTGTAGATCAACATCTCTCATGAACACAGACCTAAAAATCCTCACAACAGTATGAACAAATCCTGTAACCACAGTCCAACCCGTCTTAAGGGTTAACTTGCTTCAAGTTAACTCACTCCTAAATTGCTGACCTAAGTTCCTTGATCCATATCAGACAGACCACTGGTCTTGAGGAGTGAAGGACTAGAACTTTCCAAGGCCTCAGAGGCCAACAAGTCTTTCACAAGCCACCTTGGCTTTTTGATTAGTCTAGCAGGTTTTTAGCAAAATGTTTTTTTTTTTTTCATAAGATAGGGCACATCTCTAGTCCTTGCCCTCCTTTGCAGAAAGAACGGCGTGCTCCTGCACATCATGAAACAGAAACCAAACCCCTCCCATAATGCCCAAGCATGGAGATAACGTCCATATTTGGCACCTTGAGTCTGCACATAAATGTTACCATTGTACTCTCTTTATCAATTACCCTGTATCCTTTTAAACCCCCTGAGCCAGGCAGACGCCTTGGAGCTGGCTTTTGGACAAAAGTCCACCTTCTCCCCAGGTTGCTGTCCTCCTGAATAAAGCTCACATTCCTTTCCAGTCTAAAACTTTTCTCTTGAGTAATGGCCTTTTTTTTTAATAATTTTTTTAATGTTTTATTTCTGAGAGAGAGACAGCATGAGCAGGGGAGGGCCAGAGAGAGGGGGAGACACAGACTTCGAAACAGGCTCCAGGCTCTGAGCTAGCCATCAGTACAGAGCCCGACACGGGGCTCGAACCCACAAGCCATGAGGTCATAATCTGGGCCGAAGTCGGACACTTAACTGGCTGAGCCACCCAGGCACCCCGAGTAATGGCCTTTCAAGCAACAGCAAGATGAACTTGAGTTCAGCAACAATCTTGCCCAAAAGGTATAAACGTTATTATTCATCACAACCATGTTCAATTTATTACAGGCATGCATGTCTGGTTCACATTTGAAAATCATCCCTGTTAATTACCACATCAATAGGCTAAGGAAGAAAAGCTATAATCCTATCAATTCCTGCAGAAAAACCATATGACAATATATGCATTCACAGTAAGAACTCTCTGCAAATTAAGAATAGAGAACTGAGGTGCCTGAGTGGTTCAGTCAGATAAGCATCCAACTCTTGACTTCGACTCAAGTCATGGTCTTGGGGCCTGTGAGTTCAACCCCCACAGTGGGCTCTGTGCGGACAATGCAGAGCCTGCTTGGGATTCTCTCCCTCTCTCTCTCTGTCCCTCTCATGCTTTCTCTCTCTCTCAAAATAAATAAAAATAAACTTAAATTTTTAAAAAGAGTAGAGGAGAACTTTTCTCGATTTAATAAAGAATATCTCAGGGCACCTGTGTGGCTCAGTCAGTTAAGCATCTGACTTCAGTTCAGGTCATGATCTCACTTGTGGGGAGTTCGAGCCCCATGTGGGTCTCATCTCTGCACTGATAGCTCAGAACCCGGAGCCTGCTTCAGATTCTGTATCTCCCTCTCTTTGTACCTCCCCCGCTTGTGTTCTCTCTGAAAAATAAACATTTTAAAAAATATATCTTGAAAATTTAGAGTTTAGAGGTGAGATATGGGGTGCTTCCCCCTATAAGAAGGAACAAGGCAGGAGTATCTCCTCTTACCACTCCTTTTTAACATTCTGGAAGTCCAAGCTACTGCAACAAGACCAACAAAAGAAAGAAAAGGCTATTCACATTATATGTCTCTATTCACAGATGTTTATCTATAAAATTCTCAGTCCTCTGGGAAACTCTTGGGGAAAAAAATCCTGCAACGGGGTGCCTGGGTGGCTCAGTCACTTGAGTGTCTGACTTCAGCTCAGGTTCTTCTCACGGTTCACAAGTTTGAGCCCTGCATCGGCCTATGTCCTGACAGCTCAGAGCCTGGAGCGTGCTTCAGATTCTGTGTCTCCCTCTCTCTCTGCCCCTCCCCTACTCATGCTGTGTCTTTGTCTCTCTCTCAGAAATAAACATTAAACAGTTTTAAAGAACATTCTTTGTAAAATATATGTATGATAAAATAAGTAAAATATACAAAGAGGGGCACCTGGATGGCTCAGTTGGTTAAGCATCTGACTTGTGATTTTAGCTCAGGGCATGATTTCATGGTTTGTGAGTACAAGCCCCGTGTCAGACTCTGCTGACAGCACAGAGCCTACGTGGAATTCTCCGTCTCCTTCTCTTTCTGCCTCTCTCTCTCAAATATTTAAAATAAAATATACAAAGAACTTTTTAAACTCAGCAATAGGAAAACAACCCATTTAAAAAATAGGCAAAAGATCTGAACAGACACTTCATCAAAAGAAGATATACAGGTTGCAGATAATCCTATAAAAATATGCTCTACCATTATGTGTTAACTATACTTCAATAAACATTTTTTTTTAAATACACTCAGCATCATATCCTTAAGGAAATTGCTAAGTAAAGCACTACACACCTATTACAGTGACTAAAATCCAAAACAGGGACAACACCAAGTACTAGTGAAGAGATGGAGCAACTGATGGGCGTGGGGGGAGGGGGAGGGGGGTGATGGGCATGGAGGAGGGCACTTGTGGGGATGAGCACTGGGTGTTATATGGAAACCAACTTGACAAACTATTAAAAAAAAAAAAAAAAGATGGAGCAACAGGAATTTCCATTCACTGCGGATGGGAGTGCAAAATGGTGCAGGTAGCTTAGAAGTTCTTGCCAAAAGTAAACAGTTTAATCATAAGATCTAGCAATCAGGGGTGCCTGGGTGGCTCAGTATGCTAAGCATCTGACTCTTGGTTTCTGCTCAGATCATGATCTTATAGTTTGTGAGATCAAGCCCCAAGTTGGGCTCTGCACAGGGCCTGCTTGGGATACATTTTCTCTCTCTCTCTCTCTCTCTCTCTCTCTCTCTCTCTCAATAAATAAGACCTAGAAGTCATACTTTGTGATGTCTTCCCAGTTGAGTTGAAATCTTAGGTCCTCACAAAACTAGTGTGTGGATATTTATAGCAACTTTATTCATAATTGCAAAACCTTGGAAGCAACCAAGGTGTCCTTCAACAAGTGAATAAACTTCAGTACACCTGCATGATGGAATATTATTCAGTGCTAAAAAGAAATGCACTGCCAAGCTACCAAAAGAATGGAGGAAGCTTTTACACATTAAGCCAAGCTTAAATGTGTATTGCTAAGTAAAGTATCCAATCTGGAAAGGCTATATACTGCATGATCCTAAATGATGACATTCTGAAAACAGCAAAACTATGGACACAGTAGAAAGATCACTGGTTACCAAGGGTTTATAGGAAGAGAGAGGGGGATAATAGGTAGAGCAAAGGAGATTTTTATAGTAGTGAAATTATTATTCTGATGGTACTGTAATACCGTCATTATACATTTTTCAAAACCCATACAATGTAAAGCAGAACAAATGAACCCTGACATAAACTATGGACTTTAGTTTTTAAAAATGTATTGATACCAGGAGCGCCTGGGTGGCTTAGTCGGTTAAGCATCCGACTTTCGCTTAGGTCATGATCTTGCGGTTCGTGGGTTCGAGCCCCGTGTTGGGCTCTGTGCTGACTGCCAGCTCAGAGCCTGGAGCCTGTTTCGGATTCTGTGTCTCCCTCTCTCTCTCTGACCCTCCCTTGCTCACGCTGTCTCTCTCTCTCTCCTGGAAATAAATAAAAAACATTAAAAAAATAAAAATAAATAAAAATGTATTGATACCAGACATATATAGATAGATATAAATATATATGCCTATATATATCTGATTACTGGCTTTATCATTTGGAAGAAATGTACTATGCTAATGCAAGACACTAATAGGGAAACTGTTGGGGGAGGGAGGTTGAGGAGGTGTATATGGGGATGTCTGTATTTTCTGCTCCATCTTTCTGTCAACTGAAACTGCTCTTAATCTATTAATTTTTTTAAATAAAAGGAATTAGCTATCAAGTCAAACAGAGACACGGAATAGTCTTAAATGCGCATGGCTAGGTGAAAGAAGCCAGTTGAAAGGCTACATACTAAATGTTTCTTTGTGACATTCTGGAAAAGGTAGAACTTAGGAATGATAAATAGATCAGGATTACTGCTACTTTAGGGTGCGGTGAGGATTAAATATGAGAAGCAAAGGGGCGCCTGGGTGGCTCAGTCGGTTAAGCATCCGACTTCGGCTCAGGTCATGATCTCGCGGCTCGTAGGTTCAAGCCCCGCATTGGGCTCTGTGCTGACAGCTAGCTCAGAGCCTGGAGCCTGTTTCAGATTCTGTGCCTCCCTCTCTCTCTGACCCTCCCCTGCTCATGCTGTCTCTCTCTCTCAAAAATAAATAAAACATTAAAAAAAATTTTTTTCAAAATATGAGAAGCAAAGGGGATTTGGGGCATCAGTGAAACTATTTTGTATGATAATGTAATGGTGGATACCTCATGCTATGAATTTGTCAGAACCCATGGAACTTTACAGTAGAAAGAAGGACCTTCATGTCTGCCGTGAATTAGCTGAGTAACAGTGCTTGCTGCCTTTTGTAACACTGCTTCTATGGGCAAGCACATTGTAAATAAAACAGCTAACTTAGACATGAAATTTGGGGACATAATGTACTTTTTTTTTTTTTTTTTTTTAGTTTCTCTTTTTTTTTTTTTTTTTTTTTTTTTTTTTTTTTTTTTTTTTATTTTTTTTTTTTTTTACTTTC